>NC_090754.1:81343524-81358524 GCF_036898095.1 Palaemon carinicauda
TCTCTCTCTCTCTCTCTCTCTCTCTCTCTCTCTCTCTCTCTCTCTCTCTCCTCTCTCTCTCTCTCTCTCTCTCTCTCAGTAATGATGTCAACAATACTTACCGTTGGTAGTTGAAATGATTGTTATTAGTAAAAAACTGCTTTGACACAACACGGGGGACAAATATCAAATTGAATTATTATTATTATTATTATTATTATTATTAAAATTATTATTATTATTATTTTTATTATTATTATTATTATTATTATTATTATTATTATTATTATTATTACTCGCTAAGCTACAACCCAAATTGGAAAAGCAAAATGCTATAAGACCGTGGGCTCCAACATGGAAAATAGCCCAGTGAGGAAAGGAAACAAGGAAAATTAAAATATTTTAAGAACAGTAACATTGAATTAGATATTTCCTATATAAACCATAAAAAATTAACAAAACATAAGGAAGAGGAATAAGGTAGAATAGTGTGCCCGAGTGTACCTTCATGCAAGACCTCTCTTTATCAAAGAGACTATGAAAGACCATGTATATATATATATATATATATATATATATATATATATATATATATATATATATATATATATATATACATACATTTATGTACACCAGTGTATATATATACACACACACATATATATTTATATATATGTATATATATATATATATATATATGTATATATATATATATATATATATATATATATACATATATATATATATATATATATATATATATATATATATATACAGCATATATATGTATATATATATATATATATATATATATATATATATATATATATATATATATATATATATATATATATATGTGTGTGTGTGTGTGTGTGTGTGTCCATGTGTTGCTTTTGTTAAAGTTAAGATATAAATAGTTTTAAACATTGAATAATAGCCCGAAGAGGAAATTCTTATCAAGTGCATAAGCCGGGGTAAGGATTCGAACTTATGCCCCACATAAAAAGAAATAGCAATGACTTAAAAGATTAGTTGTCCAAGTGTTTCAAGTCAATGTCTGAAGAACTTAAAGAATTTTCTCCTTGATGATTTTAGGACATAGCATTATATATATATATATATATATATATATATATATATATATATATATATATATATATATATATATATATTGAAAAAAAGTTCATGATTTAGTGGGTGTGTAAATTTATTTTTGCTTGAAAAGATGATATGAATTTGCTAGATTCTCATCCCAACAAATTAACATAGCTAAATATAAAAAGATTGCATATTGTAATCAATCTAACGTTCCTGCATCTTCCCATCAAACACAAAACGAAGCTGACAGAAGGCCATCTTCCCTACATGGGCTGTAAAGTAAGACTCTACACCCCAGATGACGTCATAACCTGCGCCGAGGAGAGACGAAGGAGAACTAACCCTCTATGGATCTGCCTACGTTGGAGATTCAAAAATGAGGGCCATGTTCAAAGGGCTCCTCCATATGACCAAGAGCTTAAATTGGTTTACATTCAATACCACATCTCAGGTATGGTATGTACAGTCGAATTCAAAATATGCTGACACAAACCATGGTCCCACAGTTCTACTCTGTAAAAGTAATGCCCAGTGTCTGACGGTGGACGTTTGAGTTAAGCTGTACTTGCATAACAGACCATGACTACATATACAGTCCAGGGTTCATAAAATGAGTTTTTTATCAATGTCTATGACATCATAGTGTATTAGTCGCTACTTCATGTTTAATCTCATTACTGTGAATGTTTCATGAAATAACAAATAACTATTCAGTGAAAGTATAGATATAAAATTCTTTGATGACATAATTATTGCGTAGGTATACCTTTAAGAAAAGTTTCATAACTAATATTTAAAAGAGACTTCTGTCAAAGGGCCTCTTATAAAGCAATTACAGAATTATATTCTATATATCTTTATTGAACTTTTAAAAGTATTACCTTGAGTACCATAAATTGACTGTAGATATTCTTTAAAACACAGGATATTTTGATTTTATAAGCACAGTCCGCATTTAGAATTAATACATTACTCCCCTTCTAAATGAGACATAATTATATTCTACATATCATTATTGAAATATTAAAAGTATTGCCTCGAACAACATAAATTAGTTATAGATATTCTTTAAAACACAGGATATCTTACTCTCACAAGCACAGCCATCATTTTAAAATTAATACATTACTTCCCCTCTACCATTATGAGATTACAATACACATTTGCTCAATTTGAAAATGAAAAACCAATGTAAATATGAAAGCAAGCAAGATACGAATGGTCCTCAGTTAGCTGGTACAATGAAATAAGACTTTGCCAAATTGGAAAAATTAATTGATGCAGTTAAATGCAATTAAGATAAAATATTTAAGAGCAGTAACATTGAACGGATAAAATATCTTAAGAACAGTAACAACATGAAAACAGATCTTTCATAAAAAGACTTATGTAAGCCTCTTCAACAGAAACATATTTGCTGCAAATTTGAGCTTTTGAAGGTCTACCGATTCAACTACCCGATCAGGAAGATCATTCCACAACGTGGTCAAAGCTGGAATAAAACTTCAAGCAATAAAAACTTATGACAATTGCCAATAGATCTTGCATTTAGTTATGAGAGCAAGGAAGATATGAATGGTAGAATTTTTCCAGACACAGCACAAATCTCCCCCTTTTCTAAAATCCTAGAAACGAGTTGTAACGGGCCGAGAGAAGGTTGTGAACTCAAAGGCAGTGTGGAAAGCAACTGAGTTAGTTTATTGTAGAACACACTCCTTTATATACAAGATCTCAAAGCAACAAGAATTTTCATGTTGAGTAATCGACAATGTTACAGAGGAAAAAAGCAGACATGATTTTTCAGGTTCTTTTTAGTGCGAGGGGAGAGCGAAGATACAAGCACAAAATGAACTAAGTACGATCGTGTGACACACGGTTGGTACAGAGTAAACCAGAACTCCACTCTTTAACAGGAAAGAACTTCTGTCAGCTGGAAACCTATTTCCTGCACCACACGAGGAAGTTCCAAACTGTCAGTGTGGTGGGAGAGAGGGATACCAGGATCGATTTCGTTTGGGCCACCAAAGGCTTGAAGACATATGGAACGTACAGTGGAAACGAACCGGAGAGGCAGCTGGAGGAATGGGCTTACAAGACGGAAAAAGTCCCTGATGTTGTTGTTGTTGGTTAGTGAGTGATTTCATAATTACTTTGAAAGCTTCAACTATAAAGTATTGTCATTTTCGTTTAAATGTTTTTATCCAGATTATGATTATTATTATTATTATTATTATTATTATTATTATTATTGTTGTTGATGGTTAGTGAGTGATTTCATAATTTCTCTTAAAACCTCCAAATATAAAAATTTTGTCATTTATGTTTGAATATTTCTTTATCGAGTCATTATTATTATTATTATTATTATTATTATTATTATTATTATTATTATTATTATTATTATTATTATTATTATTATATTATTGTTGTTGTTGTTGTTGTTGTTGGTTAGTGAGTGATTTCATAATTACTTTTAAAATTTCAACTGTAAAGTATTGCTATTTTCGTTTAAATGTTTTTATCCAGATTATTATTATTATTATTATTATTATTATATTATTATTATTATTATTATTATTATTATTGTTGTTGATGGTTAGTGAGTGATTTCATAATTTCTCTTAAAACCTCCAAATATAAAAATTTTGTCATTTATGTTTGAATATTTCTTTATCGAGTCATTATTATTATTATTATTATTATTATTATTATTATTATTATTATTAATTATTATTATTATTATTATTATTATTTATCTATTTATTTATTTATTTTTTAGTTTTTAATTCAATGCTGTTACTATCCTTAAAATATTCTATTTTGATTGTTCATAATTCTCTCATAGTTTATATCGTTCTTTCCTCTCCTCACTGGGCTAGTTTTCCCTGTTGGAGCCCTTAGGCTTATAGCATCCTGCTTTTCCAAATAAGGCTGTAGCTTAGCAAGTAATATTATTATTATCATTATTATAATTATTATTATTATTACTAGTAGTAGTAGTAGTAGTAGTAGTAGTAGTAGTAGTAGTAGTAGTAAACAAAATAATCTCAAATTCATTGATGGTTCCTGAGGATGTCATTCTACCTTTGGTTATTATTATTATTATTATTATTATTATTATTATTATTATTACTTGCTAAGCTACAACCCTGGTTGGAAAATTAGGGTGCTATAAGCCCAGAGGCCCTAACAGGGAAAATAGCCCCGTGAGGAAAGGAAACAAAGAAAATAAAATATCTTAAGAACAGTAACAACATTGAAATAAACATTTCCAATATAAACTATTAAAACTTTCACAAAATAAGAGGAAGAGAAATTCGATAGAAAAGCGTGCACGAGTGTACCCTCAAGCTAGAGAATCCTAACCCAAAACAGTGGAAGGCCATTAATCATAATAATCTTTTCAGACTCTTTTTCTATTTTTCTATGGTATCTTTACGTCAGTAAAAATTGGCAATGGAAAATGGTAGCTAAATGAGTTAAGGGGGCAATTATCCCATAACTTTTTATAATATCTAGAAAAAAAGCAATGAACTTTTAATCATAAAGTTTAGGTTTTAGTTAGTTTGTGAAAAAAAAGTGGTAATTATCTGTTTTCAAACATATATTCTATTTTCTGCTGAGTATTTTTTTTTCTGTTTCAGTGAACAATTAAGGTAAATATCTAGCATAAAAGTACGGGACCCTTCTTATCTAATGGGGGTGTTCAACTTTCGTTGCCCGAAAAAAAAAATTGGCTGTAAATCCAAGCAATTATGTTAATAAATATAATACATATGATAATGTATATTTATAAATTATATATAATATATATATATATATATATATATATATATATATACTGTACATATATATGCATATATATGTATATATATATATATATATATATATATATATATATATATATATATATATATATATATATATATATATATATATATGTATACATACATATACAGTATATGTAAATATATATATATATATATATATATATATATATATATATATATACTTATATATATATATATATATATATATATATATATATAAAACACTCTTGGACTGGGGTAGCATTCACAATCTGACAGTTGAATAGTCTTGCTGCACTGGCTTCTCTGCCCGAAAAATTTTAGTCTGCTCAAATCTGTGGGGGCATGTCTGCTACCCCCCCCCCTACTAAGCCCCCTGTTTAATGAAAACTTTATATTACAGGTTTTGGACCCTGGATCATCACTGAGGAATTTACTTTGAGACAGGAAAGCCTGCGAGGCTCGGTTAATTTGTTGGACGAATGGCAGCCTGTAGCTAAGGTCTTAAATGCTTTATCTAAGAGAACTATGGTACTTGCCGTGTGCCAGACACGCCCAAGGTAATGTGAAATAATCAAAGTTCTAATTCAAAACTTAATATAGATGTACTAGATGCATATTTTCTTTCTTTGACGGTTGTGGTGGCTTAAAGGGTCCCTGACTTGTGATCGCCAGACTGGGGCTCGAGTCCCATTCAAACTCGTTAAGTTCCTTTGGTCGCTGCAACCTCACTATCCTTGTGAGCTAAGGATGGGGGTTTGGAGGGAGCCTATAGGTCTATCAGCTGAGTCACCAGCAGCCATTATCTGGTCTTCCTTGGTCATAGCTTGGGTGGAGAGGGTGCTTGGGCTCTGATCCTATGTTATATGGCCAGCCTCAAGACATTGTCCTTCTTGATAGGGCAATGTCACTGCCTCTGCCATTTATGAGCTGCCTTTAAGCTTTTAAACCATTAATTAAAAGTATTATAAACTACAGGCAGAAAAAAGTATAGATGGTCTGACCCTGTGGGAAGTTTTGTAGCGGTCATTCAGGCTAAAAGACAAAACTCCTTAGAGTTTTACAGGACAAAAGGCGAGCAACAGTATATATGAGGAGCAAAGTTCCTCTATGGTCAGCCAAACGTAATAAAAGCCATAGATTCTTAGGAAATCAATCCATTGTTCTCTAGTCTTGGGTAGGGTCATAGCCTCTGTCTTCTACTGTCTTGGGGCAGAGTTCCCTTGCTTGAGGGTACATACGAGCACATTATGCTATCTTATTTCTCTTTCTCTTGTTTTGTTAAAGTTTATACAGTTTATATAGGAGATATTTATTTTAATGTTACTGTTCTTAAAACATTTGATTTTTCCATGTTTCCTTTCATCATTGGGCTGTTTTCCCTGTTGGAGCCCCTGGGCTTTAGCATTCTGCTTTCTCAACAAGGGTTGTAGCTTAGCAATTAATGATAATGATAAAATGTTTGGTTTAATTGACCATTAATTGTGGAAAGTTTAACTTTATCCTTAACTAGCCTATATCCCACAGGGAACCTTTTAGCTCTCTCAATAAAAGCCTCCATTTTGCTTTACAGACCAACAAATATGATTCACTTTTATACAGGGTGTTAAAACTTCATGAAAATAAGTCTGTCTTTTAATTACTTCAAGATAATTTGATTCCGAGGGGATTATGAATAAATATTTTCCAGTTCATCCTCTCTATTCTCGTCATATGCTTTGCACATCGGTATATGATTATTCTGAAGATTGCCATTGGATAGATATATAGATAGATAGATAGGTAGATGGATAGATAGATAGATAGATAGGTATAGATATATAGATAGATAGACGGACAGATAGATAGATAATTAGTGAATTATAAGCGGTCTAAAGATTTAACCAAGAACTTTATTCATTTCACAGACAAACAGCTATATTTGAGTATGTCACGAAAACCCATCCTACGACACAGACGGGGAAGTTATTTAGGCTCCTTCATGTAACTCGGCAAGAACCCTGGGCTTCAGACTGGATGGACGAAACAATGGTGAGTATTAGACAATTCTATAACATAGGTGTCAGTCATAACAAAATTTAGTGTATATCTTTACAATAAACTCCTAGATTATTTGCTCACTGGGCTATTTTTCCCTGTTGGAGCCCTTGGGCTTATAGCATCTTGCTTTTCCAACTAGGGTTGTAGCTTGGCTAATAATAATAATAATAATAATAATAATAATAATGCAGTAACATCACTGACTGGTGATCGCCAGACTGGGATTCGAGTCCCGCTCAAACTCGTTGGCTCCTTCATTGGTTGCTACCTCTCCATCCTTGTGATCTAAGGATGGAGGGTTTTGGGGAGCCTATAGGCCTACCTTCTGAGTCATCAGCAGCCATTGCCTGGCCCTCCCTGGGTTTGGGAGTGCCTGTAGCCCTACCTGCTGAGTCATCAGCAGCCATTGCCTGTCCATTCACTGTCCTAGCTTGGTTGGAGAGGAGACTTGGGGGTTGATATGTATATTTGGTCAGTCTCTAGGGCAAAGTACTGCTTGCTAAAGCAATGTTACTGTCCCTTGCTTCTGCCATTCATGAGTAGCCTTTAAACCTTTAAAACCTTTAATGCCACCAAGGGACCAAACTGCATGGAGAAGACTCTTGCACAGGGAAGGCAATGAATTAAGTTAGGTTTGGTTTAGTTAAGTTTGATATTCTAGTGATACTCATCCACTGAAGGGGAGATCATGATATCTACTGCAGTTGTTACTGCTCTTAGAATATTCTATTTTGATTACATATTACATCTCATGTAGTTTATTTATTTCCTTGTTTCGTTTCCTGACTGGGCTATTTTTCAATGTTGGGGCTCTTGGGCTTACAGCATCGTGCTTTTCCAACTATTAGCTTGTAATAGTAATAGTAGTAATAATTGCAAGTGGGATAGATTTAGAAAATCTCAAGATAAGAGACTACTTTCAATGCGAACCATATTATATACTATTATTATTATTATTATTATTATTATTATTATTATTATTATTATTATTATTATTATTACTTGCTAAGCTACAACCCTAGTTGGACAAGCTGGATACTATAATTTATGCCCAGGGGCTCCATCAGGGAAAATAGCCCAGTGAGGAAAAGGAAACAAGGAAAAATGAAATATTTTAAGAACAGTAACAACATTGAAATAAATATTTCCTATATAAACTATTAAAACTTTAATTTTTTAGTGTTATTTCCAAAACATTTGAAGCTGTCTTTAGTTAGAGTTCTTTTGTTTGAGGGAAAACTCGGGCGTATTAATCTATCTTATTTCTCTTCCTCTTGTTCTTTTTTTAAAGTTTTTATAAATTTAGTTTATATATGAAATATTTATTCTGATGTTACTGTGCTTAAATTATTTAATCTTAATTGTTAATTACTTCTCTTGTAGTTTATTTATATCCTTATATTCTTTCCTCTATTGGCGATTTTCCTTGTTGGAGCCCTTTGGATTATAGCATCCTGCTTTTCCAACTAGGGTTATACCTTAGCAAGTAATAATAATAATAATAATAATAATAATAATAATAATAATAATAATAATAATAATAATAATAATAATAATAATAATAATAATAATGTCTGCCTCAATTGCATTGATCTTATACTCTGTCTTCTCAATGGCAGCCATCATTTAAAAAAAAAAAAAACTTGCCTGAAAGAGGATCTACTACTTAATAATAATAATAATAATAATAATAATAATAATAATAATAATAATAATAATAATAATAATAATAATAATAATGAGGATAATAATAATAATAATAATAATAATAGTAAAAACATATGGTTATAGAAGAAAAAAAGATAATTTTAAGGGATTTTACCTCTATTCATGATCAACCTTCTGTTTTCTTCCAGCATTTAGCCCTGCGTGACACAGAGGTCGTTATTTGGGATTCGATGGTCCCTTTCAGCCTGAAGAACATCTACGATTGCCTAATTCTACACAAAGAAGGGTTTACTGGGCATCCTCTGTACCTTGATCCTCTCCAGTCCTGTGACGACGTGGTGCATGGCAGTTTGTCCACAAATCAAGATGCAACTGCGTTGATTTTCAATTATTTGTGCAATCGCTACCTGGAGGGGGATAATGAGACATATTGTTGTTAGTGACACTTTCTGTAGACATTTCCTGGAGTCGCTACTTAGAGAATGATACCCTGTTAAAAATTTGCCATAAAAAAAATAAAAACAAGACAAATTATTATTATTATTATTACTTGCTAAGCTACAATCCTAGTTGGAAAAGCAGGATGCTATAAGCCCAGGGGCTCCAACAGAGAAAATAGCCCAGTGAGCAAAGGAAAGAATGAAAGATAAAATATTTCAAGAAGAGTAACAACATTAAAATAAATATTTTCTATTTAAACTATAAATACTTTAACAAAAAAAGAGGAAAAGAAATTAGATAGAACAGTGTGCCCGAGTGTACTCTCAAGCAAGAGACTGTAAAAGTTTTGAAATGAATATTGCTGTTTTAAAAGCAGCTATATTGACGTAAAGGAGTTATATTACGGGCATCAACCCGTAAAAGATAATAACAATGTAGGGTAAAATTACAGTCGCCAGTATTTTACTGAAATACGGCTGAGTGTACAGTAGTTCGTGACACTTTCCGTCGACATTTCCTGGAGTCGCTATTAAGAGAATGTTATTGTTACTTGTTGTTGTTAGTGACATTTTCTGTAGAAATTTCGTAGGATGCGTACATTATCTACAATGGAGGAACGCATTATCATCGAGGAGATATCTAACATTGTCCCAATCATAGCAGTACGCCAATTGGCTACTTTACGCCAGTCTGTAGGCCTACAATGAAAAAATCTGCATCTTGAGTTAGATTGCGTAAGGTTTGGTACCAATTCAGCCGTATTTTTCAATAACGCGTTCATCATTCATTTCATAATAAGCGGGTAACTTATAATTATAATTTATAATTGAATTAAGAGAGAGAGAGAGAGAGAGAGAGAGAGAGAGAGAGAGAGAGAGAGAGAGAGAGAGAGAGAGAGAGAGAGCTGCTCTCTTCCTTCGTCTCTTGTAGAGACAGCATCTTATTTCTATCATTAGTGTTGGAGGGATACACCATTTGTAAATAACCATGTGAAATAAATAACTTTTATTTATTGTTAATCTATTCATGCGAATAGATAAGTCTATATCATTTTTCAAACATATTTCCAAAAATGTTTAAAGCTTGCATATTAGCTCTTGTGCTATTAAATCACTAGATTGTTTTACAAAACATATGATATCTAGAAAGTGTTTGTTTACTAATGCCGAATTGTTAAAAGAGTTAAATTAAGCTATTTTGTTTCAAAGCCATTTTTTTATTTCCTACAATAGAAATAAAGAAACTGACGTTAAAAAAACTTTCTGAACTTTCTGATGTATTTGTTTATTAAGTTCTAGACACACTCGATGCTTTTTTCAATATAAAAAATTTTCATTATTAATATAATTATTATTATTATTATTATTATTATTATTATTATTATTATTATTATTATTATCAATAGCAAAGCTACAACCTTAGTTGGAAAAGCAAGACGCTATATGCCCAAGGGCTCCAACAGGGAAAATAGCCCAGTGAGGAAAGGAAATAAGTAAAAATTACAAGAGAAGTTTAAAAGTTCAAGAACAATAATAAAATTTAAATGAATCTTGCACACATAAGTTATAAAAACTTATAAATAACAGGAGGAAGAGAAACAAGATAGAATACCGTGCCCGAGTGTACCCTCAACCAAGAGATCTCTAATATCAATGTTAAAGAATATCTTTAAGATAAAGTAAACTATTTCAAGAACAGTAACAACATTAAAATAGATCTTTCTTATATCAACTATAAAAAAAAAGAGGAACACAAATTAGCAATAACTGTAAACATAATTGCTATATGAGGATAAGATGAGAGTCTCTTGTTATTAAATCATAAAGTTGACTCAATCATAAAGAATTTCAAGATACCTTTTGCAACCGAGATGTTGTAAGCAAAGGCAAGTGCCTTTAGTCGGTTATTCATGTAAACAATTGCGTGCCTGTTCAATACCTAACAAGGCTAACAAAGAGGTTAGTGATCTCTCTAGAATCCTGAGTATAAACGAGACTTTCTCCTTGTTTCCGTGATTAGGTGAGCGATATATATATATATATATATATATATATATATATATATATATATATATATATATATATATATATATATATATATATATGATAAATTTTGCACATTTTTACGTGTTTTTCATATTCAAATAAGCCATATATATTTTGATATATTAATGTCTGGATTCTCTTAACGACCTCGGGATCAGAGCCCCAGGCGAAATCTCACAAAGACAAGAGCTTGGCTCCGGCCGGGAATCGAACCCTGGTCGGCAAGCTTATATAGACAGTGACTTCGTGGCCGAATGGGTTAGTCACTGTCTATATAAGCTTGCCGACCAGGGTGCAAGCTTATATAGACAGTGACTTCGTGGCCGAATGGGTTAGTCACTGTCAATATAAGCTTGCCGACCAGGGTTCGATTCCCGGCCGGAGCCAAGCTCTTGTCTTTGTGAGATTTCGCCTGGGGCTCTGATCCCGAGGTCGTTAAGAGAATCCAGACATTAATATATCAAAATATATATGGCTTATTTGGATATATATATATATATATATATATATATATATATATATATATATATATATATATATATATATATATATATGTATATGTATATATATATACAGTATATATTTGGTGTATAGATATCTGATGTTATGCTATATATTATGTGACGGGCCGAGAGAGGGTTGTGAACTCAAAAGCAGGATGCAATCAACTGAGTTGTTTATTAAGGAACACTGTCCTTTATATACAAAACCTCAAGGCAACAGGACATAACCTGTTCGAGAGACAGACAATGTTACAGAGCAAAACCGGAGACATGATCATTCAGGTTCTTTTTAGTGCGAGGGAAGAGCGTAGATACAAGCATAATATATACAAAATAATTATGTACAATTGTGTGACACACGGTTGGTACATGGCTCCCCCCCTAAAAATGACCTACTGTACATGTTAAATAGGGCGCCCTGATCTGGAGAGGCGAACTGTAGGCGGGTCATCTGGCAGAAGCTAAGCAGGTTTTAGACGATCAATGGAGATCCAGTCTTCTTTGCCCCGAATGTTTAGTAGGAATGCTTTCGGACTGCGTCGGATCACAAGGAAAGGGCACGTGTAAGGGGGCGTTAGTGGTGGCTTGCTAGTGTCGTTGCGCAGGAAGACGTGCGTTGCAGAGTGCAAGTCCGTTGGTATGTGATGCTTCGCTGGGGCTTGTAAGTCTGGCGGCACGGAGTAAATTTTCCCATGACGTGACGTATGCACTGGAGATCGTCGGAGGAGGTTGTAGAAGGAACAAATTCGGCAGGGACGACCAACGGGTCGCCATACACCATTTCAGCTGCCGAGACGTCGAGGGCGTCTTTAGGAGTGGTCCTTAGTCCCAGGAGGACCCAGGGAAGCTGAGTAAACCAGTTGCAATCCTTGCAGAGGGACATCAAAGCTGTTTTGAGGGTGCGATGAAAACGTTCAACCATTCCATTAGCAGCGGGGTTGTAGGCCGTTGTCTTATGTAGGGTGATGCCCAGGAGATTCGCTAATGACGTCCACAATTGAGAGGTGAAAGTGGTTCCCCTGTTAGAAGTAATATGCTCAGGGATACCGAATCTTGAAATCCATCCAGAGAGTAAGGCAGATGTACATGAGACGGACGTTGCAGTTTCCATGAGAATGGCTTTAGGCCAACGAGTGGAGCAGTCGATGACAGTAAACAGGTAACGATGTCCTTGTGATGTGGGTAGGGGGCCTACAACGTCGACGTGAATGTGTGCGAAACGACGCTGAGGTTGAGGAAAGGTGCCCACTCCTGAATCCGTGTGTCGATGTACTTTGAAAGTTTGGCAAGAAGTACAGGCGCGGACCCAATCCTTAGCATCCTTAGAAATGCCGTGCCAAATGAACTTTGCCTTCAGCAGCTGTGCAGTAGAACGGCACGAGGGATGTGAAAGGCTGTGAATGAAATCAAACACATGTTGGCTCATGGGAGCAGGAATCCAAGGTCGAGGACTATCAGTACTGACGTCACAGAGGAGGGTGGTGTTAGAGTCTTCGAGGGGAAAGTCTTCCCAAAGGAGGGACGTGCAGGATGTCCTACAAGCTTAATACTCTAGATCCTGTCGTTGGGCTTCAGCCAGGGCGTTGTAATCCAATCCCAGTTGAACGGCAGCCAACGTGTTTCTTGACCGGGCATCGGCAACGGGATTCATTTTCCCAGGGACGTATTGGAGGGTGCAATTGTATTCAGCCACGACGGAGAGATTTTGGCGCTGACGGGCGGACAAGGCGTCAGACTGTCGAGTGAAGGCATGCACCAGAGGCTTGTGGTCTGTGCGAATGACGAAGGGCGTACCTTCTAAGAAATGGCGAAAGTGACGGACAGCCAAGTGCACCGCCAGCAATTCTCGATCGAAGGTTGAATAACCCGATTCTGCCTTGGACAGTTTCCTGCTGAAGAAGGCCAATGGGCGGGGCGAGCCTTTGACCACCTGCTCGAGTACTGCACCAATAGCGACGTCGCTGGCATCGGTGGAGAGAAGGAGAGGGGCGTGTGGGATAGGAAAAGTGAGAGCCGCAGCAGTTGATAGGGCCTTCTTTGCATTGCAGAAGGCTGCTTCTTGAAGGAGACCCCACTTCAGGTCCTTTGGCTTGCCCTTGAGGGAGGCGTAGAGGGGAGCAAGAGTGGTGGCAATGGCTGGCAGAAAACGGTGATAATAGTTGATCATGCCCAAGAATTCCTGCAGAGCTTTGACGGTCGAGGGCGCGGGGAAGTTCTGAACGGCTGCTACCTTCTCAGGGAGGGGATGGACTCCTTCAGGAGTGATACGGTGCCCTAAGAACGACACTTCGTTGGCGCCAAAGGTACACTTGTCGTACCGGACTACAAGGCCGTTTTGTTGCAGGCGGTCGAGCACGATGCGCAGGTGACGGAGGTGTTCCTCTTTTGAGGAGGAGAACACAAGTATGTCGTCCACATAACATACACAGAAAGGGAGGTCCCCTAAGATGCCATCCATGAGACGTTGAAACGTTGCCCCAGCATTACGAAGGCCAAAACAGAAGTAATTGAAGGTGTATGTACCAAACAGAGTTGTGATGGCGGTCTTGGGGATGTCTTCCGGGTTCATAGGCACCTGATAATACCCCTTCAGGAGGTCGAGCGTAGAGAAAACCTTCGCTTTGTGCAGGTAGGAGGTCACGTCGGCAATGTTTGGGAGGGGGTAGTGATCCGGTTCTGTTTGCATGTTCAGGCGGCCCATTTCCTCCATTTCGGCGAACGTCTGTTTGGCGGCTGCCAATCGTTCCGGTGCCAGACGTCTGAATTTTGCGAAGACTGGGGGTCCGGTCGTCTTGATCTGGTGATAAATACCGTGCTTGGCAGGAACCGTGGGCGTTTGGCGAAGTTCTGGACGGAAAACTTCCGGGTACGACGTGAGGAGGTGGGCGTAGGCATCCGTGGGTGCGCCAATGTGGAGAGCGAGGTTAGAGGAGGCGGGTTGAAGAGGTGTCGACAAGTACGAGTGTGCGTTGACCAATCGTCGGTGGGCGACATCGACCAGAAGGTGGAAATGAGAGAGGAAATCCGCACCGAGGATTAGCATTGTGACGTCAGCAACGAGAAACTTCCAATTGAATTTACCGTTTCCGAACGATAATGTGAGGTTCTCGTAACCGTAGGTGGGTATCGCAGATTTGTTGGCAGCTACCAAGTGGACGTCGGCAGATGTAGACAGACTACGTCGTGCCTTGAAGAGTTTCCTTGGCAAAAGAGAATGACAAGCACCAATGTCTACCAAAAATCGCACGCCCGTTCCTGCATCCTGTAAAAAGAAAAGATTAGAAACACGGGAGGCCACCGCCACAAGCGATGGCCTACTTACACGTTTTTTGGCCATTGGCAATCCTTGGCACATTTCTTCGCGGTTGCCCCGAATCTGAAGTGGTAGTAGAAAAACTGCGGTGGATGGGAGGTAGT
>NC_090754.1:81363524-81371024 GCF_036898095.1 Palaemon carinicauda
ATATATATATATATATATATATATATATATATGTATATACATATGTATATATGTATGTATACATACAGTAAGTTCATAGATACATACATGCATTCATATATACATACATACATACATACATATATACATACATACATACATATATACATACATACACAAATTCAATTCATGAAAATATACTTAAAGAGGAAAGTAATAATCCAGCCCCTATGGTAACACTGGAGATTATATGAAGACTGCAGCTCCAAACTACAATTAAGGATGACCACCCAATACCCCGAGGTCCTTCAATCCTTCGCTGGCCAATACGAGGTCAACGCAAGTCTCGTGAATCCTATGGAATGTCGAAACTTGATGCGATTCTCCTCTTGCTGTCGTCCGCAGTTCCAAACTTCATTTGGGGGAACTCGTGACACGCTCGTAAGCATCCAGCATTGGATTTTGGTCTAACTTGTTAATATGAAATGACTATTTCATGTCTAGTGGTGATGTAAAGCCAAGTAGGGGTGTGAGTGGGTGCTCAATTTGCCTCTGCGTTTATATTATTTCGTTTTCTTTGGCTACTGAACTATTATTATTATTATTATTATCATCATTATTATTAATATTATTATTATTATTGTCATAAGTATTATTATCATATATATATATATATATATATATATATATATATATATATATATATATATATATATATATACTGTATATATATATATACATACTGTATATATATATATATATATATATATATATATATATATATATATATATATATATATATATATATATATATATATATATATACGCACACGCATATATATACATGTAAATATAAATGTGTATATATACGTATATATATATATATATATATATATATATATATATATATATATATATATATATATATATATATATATATATATATATACATGTATGTTTGAAGATCCTGCATGATGATATATGTGGCAGATGAAGTATATAGCTTTAGTATAAACTGTTTTAAAAGAAATTTCTTAAATACAAAGTATGAAGAAAATTTCAATCTTTGCCGAGTGAATTAGACCTAAAAAATATATTCCTTGTGTCTTTTAAGTACTTCATACAGCACTCTATAAGACATTCTTCAGAATATGTAAATATATTTCTGACAGATTTGTTTGGAAAACTTAATATGTCTCTTTCTCAAGGATAAAATAAAAGAACATTTTCCATAGAACCTCATTGTTAAAAAAAAAAAAAAGTTTAAATGTATATATATATTTCTGACAGATTTTTTTGGAAAACTCAATAAGTCTCTTTCTCAAGGATAAAATAAAAGAACTTTTTCCATAGAACCTCCTTGTTGAAAAAAAAATATCGCGATGACTCAGTTCGTGATATAAAAAAACTGAAGAAAAGATCAAACAATTTGAAACCTGAGCGAGCTCGAGATTCATCTCATATAATCTTATCAACGAGACCCTGCCATCAATACGTCTGAGAAGGAGAATAGAGAAAAGATATGAGATTCTGGAAAGTTTGTGGATTGCAATTTTGATTTTTCTAGTTGGAAATAGTTATCTTTTGCTATATCGAAAGATTTATCCATTCATTTTTAGGATATTTTGATTTTTGAGTAGCTCGCATTATATATGTACGCATATATAAATACCGTATATATATATATATATATATATATATATATATATATATATATATATATATATATATATATATATATATATATATATATATATATATATATATATATATACATATATATATGTATATATACAATATATATATATATATATATATATATATATATATATATATATATATATATATGTGTGTGTGTGTGTGTGTGTGTGTGTGTGTCTGTGTGTGTGAGTCTGCGTGTGTGTAAAGGACTGGGTTAGTATTCACAATCTTACAGTTGAATAGTCTTGCTGCACTGTTTTTTCTGTCCGAAAAAAATTGAGTCTGCCCAAATCTTAGGGGCCTATGGCTCCCAAGGGCCCCCTGTCGCGTACGTCTATGCTTATTCATAATCTGTTTCTTCTTCTTGAGACTATAGATACCAATTTCTATCCCATGACCTCAGCCACTATATCGTTCTTGCAGTGAAAATGTACACGAAACCAGGCTTTATGTTAACAGTTAATATTTAGAATTTCAGATATGGTTCGGGCATGTTCTTCGTACTTCCCGAGAAAGATTAGTTCACCTAACTTTCAACCAGGCTTTACAAGGCACTAGAAGTGTTGGAAGACCCAAGCTTACATGGCTGAGGATTATGAAGCGTGGAGTAGGAGATGATGAATGCATAAGTATTGATTTAAAAGTTCAAGATAGACACGACTGGCAAAATCTAACTGAGGCCCTTTGCATCAATACGCGTAGGAGGAGGAGATGATAATGATGATGATGATGATGATGAAGATTTCAGATATAATATACTTCATTTAAAAGCTCATTTAAACTGATAGAACTGACATTGCAATTTATGGAAAGGTCTCTATTGTCTAAAATCATTTCTATTCCTTGCCAAAACATGCTATCTGTTTTCCTTGAGGGTGGATAATGACGTTTGTAGTTTTCATTCTCCAGAGATGAACATTTACTATAATGTTTTCTAAATTTCTATTGTATGTAGAATTACCTTTGAGCTTACCTCCGCTTTATATCGTTTTTCCTTTTCTGATATTGTAATTCAAATCCCACTTTGTCTTGAAATGCATTATCTTCAAACATTTAAAAACATAGAAAGCAATGAACTATCATGATGTGGATAAGGAATATAATCCTTTCGATGAACTTCAAAGAATACTTGTTTCTAGTAGCACTTGCGATGAAAGTCAATAATGTTGAACCGGCCAATACTCAATGCGAGGAATTTTTCATTTGGCTTTGGTTTTTGACACTGGAATTGGTTCCAAATGATGACCTACACTGGAATAAGATATTCCTGAATTTGTCATTTCCGTTTCCCGTATTTTTAAAGATTTACTGTTTAACCCTTTTCCGTTTTTCTTTTCCATTTTGAGCATTTAGTTACTAAAGAATCTTAATAAAATATAAATTTGTTGTACAAATAGATGAACGTTCAGTAGATTCTAGAATAAGATATTTGATCCCATAGTCTTGAATCTTTCATTTTCGTTTCCTGGTTTTTTAAAGATTCGTGGTTTATCCCTTTTCTGTTTTGCCTTTTTTTTTCTTATTTTTTTGAGCATTTAGTCACTAAAAAATCTTAATGTAATATACATTTCCTTTTTAAATCCACGAAATTCATTCCGTTGTTGTGTGACTCAGCCAGCATCCATTAAACCACAAGATTTAAAAATAAATGTTGCCCTTCACACTAACCTACATATCACTGCAGGACAAAGGTCTCAGACATGTCCTTCCACTCCCATCTGTTTATGGTCTTTCTATGTCAGTTTATATTCGTACATTTTTTTAGTTCGTCGATCCATCGTCATCTCTTCCTTCCTATTGCTTCTTTTGCAATCTCTAGGGACCCATTCTGTTATTCACATTGCCCATCTAGTATCTGTCCTTATTATATGTCCTGCCCATGTCAATTTTTTTCCTTACATGTTGTTAGGATATACTCTACTTTAGTTTCTCCTCGTATTTATGTTGCTCTTTTTCTCCCTTAGTGTTAATTCCATTTATATCTTAGTGTTAATATCATATATATATATATATATATATATATATATATATATATATATATATATATATATATATATATATATATATATGTGTGTGTGTGTGTGTGTGTGTGTGTGTGTGTGTGTTCGTGTGTTAGAGAGCGAGAGAGAGAGAGAGAGAGAGAGAGAGAGAGAGAGAAAAAAATAATTTCCATAAAAAGTAAATTGTAGTTTAAAACGACTCAAAGGATTTCTTCTAAATCACATGACACGCAGTATCAAAAACTATTTTGGAGAATAATTCCTATTGGATTAAGAAATAGTCTTCTGTTAATTACAAAGATCTCCCCATCATTATGCTCCTTTTAATGATTCACGATAATTTCCCAATTAAATCCACCCCCCCCAAAAAAAAAAACAATAATTGCAAATATATATCGGTCTACTGGTATCAGGCTCTTTGATCGTGCTATGCTAATATTTTCAATTCACGTTTGCAATTTTTTATCTTATGATTTCTTAAAAAGAATATATAGATATATATTTTCCACAAAAAGCAAGTTTGTTATTTATGATCTTAAATTGTAACAACTGGTGTACAATCTCACTCATTTTGAATATCATTATGAATACGGGTTATGGTGGCCTATTTGAAACATCCCTGTTTGACGATCTTCCAGACTGAGGTTCGAGTCCCGCTCAAGCTCTATAGTCTCTTGTAGTGTCTGCAACACCACCATCCTTGTGAGCTAAAGATGGTGATTTCGCGAGAGTATGTGTATATGGTCTCTCTAGGCCATTATCCAGCTAAGGCAGCGCCAGTGTCGCTTGCCTCTGCCATTCATGAGCGGCCTTTAAATCTTGTGTGTATATATATATATATATATATATATATATATATATATATATATATATATATATATATATATATATATGTATATATGTATATACATATATATATATATATATATATATATATATATATATATGTATATATATATATATATATATATATATATATATATATGTATATATATATGTATATATATATGTATATATATATATATCCATATATATATATAGATATATATATATATATATATATATATATATAATATCCTCTTTCAAAATAAATGGATATGCAACTTTAAGAACAAATGCGCCAATATGTGGTGGCCGATATGGTAACGTCCCTGACTGGTGAACGCCAGACTGGGGTTAGAGTCCTGCTCAAACTTGATAGTTTCTTTGGTCGCTGCATCCTCACCATCCTTATGAGCTAATGATGGAGGTTTGGGGGAGCTTATAGGTCTATCCGCTGAGTCATCATCTATTGCCTTGCCCTCCTTGGTCCTAGCTTGGATGAAGAAGGGTCTTGGTCACTGATCATATGTGTATATGTTCAATCTCTAGGGTATTGTCCTACTTGATAGGGCTGACGTGTTGTTGCAAACATGCAATCAGTAATTCCGAAAAGCGACAGGATAACCGACGTCTCTATTGCATGAATGTGAATCCTGCATAATAGAAGCAATCATGGCCATTGCAGAAGTGCATTGTATGTACACGAATGCGAAGGGATCGCTTCCATGAATGACAGAGCGTAATGGAAATTTCAGTGTCATGAGTCGTAATATGGAGGCGGTTCCAACGTGTGAAATCTATTATTATCATTACTATATAAGCTACAACACTAGTTGGAAAAGCAAGATGCTATAAGCCTAGGGGGTCCAGCAAGGAAAAATAACCCAGTGATGAAAGAAAATAAGGAAATGAATAAACGATAATTAAAAATAATGGACAGTTAAAATAACATATCTTAAAAACCAGTAACATCAACAAAACAGATACTTCATATATAAACTATAAAAAGACTACCCGATTAGGAAGATCATTCCACAACTTGACCTCAGCTAAAGTATTGGCTAATTAGGCTATCAGTTTACCGGTAAACTAATCCTCAGAAATATTCTCTGAGAGAGAGAGAGAGAGAGAGAGAGAGAGAGAGAGAGAGAGAGAGAGAGAGAGAGAGAGAGAGAGAGAGAGAGAGAGAGAAACTTTAAAGGAAGAAACTGTTGTGGTTGTGGTGACCTATGTAGGAATGTCCCTGACTAGTGATCGCCAGACTGGGGTTCGAGTTCCACTCAAATTCGTTAGTTCCTTTGGTCGCTGCAACCATACCATCCTTGTGAGGTAAGGATGAAGGGTTTGGGGGAGCCTCTATGTATACCTGCTGAGTCTTCAGCAGCCATTGCCTGGCCCTCCCTTGTCCTAATCATATAAATATGATCCTTTCTTTTAGGTGTAATTACACTTATAGGCATAAGCTGTTTAGAAAAAAAAACACAAATAAATATATATATAATAAGTATAATAAATATAAATATAATAAGTATAATAAATATAAATATAATAAGTATGATAAATATAAATATGATAAGTATAATGAATATAAATATAAATATAAATATAATAAGTATAATGAATATAAATATAGATATAAATATAATAAGTATAATGAATATAAATATGAATATAAATATAAGTAAATATAAATACAAATGAATATAAATAGATATAAATATAATATAAATAAACACATCTCTTAACTACCATTATTATTTTGGAAATAAGACGACCTCATAAAGAAATAGTTCATCACGTTCTTCAATACCAGGCCACGCAGCAAATAGATCGAGAGGATTGTGAGAGAATGATCTCCTGCCTTCAATTAACTCCTCTTTTCCTTCTTCCAGGAAATTGGAAATCATCAACGAGTTTTGGAAGCATTCCACGGCGACCCACCATTGATTCCATGGAGTCTTGGCCAAAGGAACTCGAAGAGTTTTTTGGAAAAGTTCATCGGCCGTCGATCTTGCCAGCTTGGAACTCCTGGACTTCCAGTGAGTAAGTTACTTCATATTTTGACTTCTAGAAACGTGACGTGCAATGAAAAAAAAAAATGAAACTAAGAAATCTATCAAAAAGGATTTTTATTAATAATTCAAATTAACTTCAATTTAGTCACACAAGTATATATTTCATCTTGGTGGGCAAACATTCAGTGACTAATTTCTTTCATTTTACCTTGACTCCTGGAAACATGACGTGCAGTGAAAAAAATTAAACTAAGAATTATTTTTATCAATATTCCAAAGGGACTTCTATTTAGTCACACAAGTATATATTTCATCTCAGCGATCAAACTTTAAGTGACTAATTACTTTCATTATTCTTTGACTCCCGGAAACGTGACGTACCATGAAAAAAATGAAACTAAGAACTCTATTAAAAATTACCTTTATCAAGAGACCAAAATAACTTCAGTTTAGATACACAAGTATTTATATCTCAGTAGCCATACTACTGAAACGGAAATGTACCAACACTTCAAAATCAATCAAGAAAAATATCTAAATATTATAAAGTTTAGCATTTTGTATCCTATGCAGTGAAATGAAAACTAGATTAAAAACTCTATTAAAAATTACATTTATCAAGAGTCCAAAGGGACTTCAATTTAGCCATACCAGTATATATTGACAAAAAAAGATTCTTTTGTATTGGCAGAAAGATATTTCATTCTAAACTTAAAAAGTTAGGAAAGTTATTTCCATTCTCCGACAAAGATGATACTTCGAGTTAAATCCTTACGTGACATTCTGGAAGTTTTCTATTAAAAAAAAGATCTCTCTCTCTCTCTCTCTCTCTCTCTCTCTCTCTCTCTCTCTCTCTCTCTCTCTCTCTCTCTCTCTCAAGAGTTAGTATGTTCCAGGCGGGGTCATTCTCTCAAGCTCACTTGAAAAGAACTTCATACAAGCACTCTTGATAGTCATGCAAGCTTAACTCCTTGGATGAAAGA
>NC_090754.1:81376024-81378524 GCF_036898095.1 Palaemon carinicauda
ATGAGGTTAAGAAATATATTTGCGCGTTTGAATGACTTCATCCCACTAGTTTAACACTCGTAAACTGTGTTGCCAAAATACGGAATTGTGTGTGTGTGTGGGGGGGGGGGGGGTTATGGCGGAAAAATAAACCTACAGAGGGATCTCCATCATTTCAATTTCCGATTTCTGCTCTACTCTGTCTGGAACGGAAAAGGGTTGAAAAACTTTTTTTGGCTTATTAATCTGTTTTATATCTATAATATGAAGTCTATGTTTTTTATATCTATTGATCTGTATTGTATTTTGAACTTTAACATAACAGAGTATAGAAATTGGGAGATTGTTTTTGGTAAATATTTTGGTTAATGTTTTGATGGCAGAACTATTGGCAGCACTGCTCGTAAGTGGCCGTTTAGTTGAAACTCCTGTTTCACTGGACTGTGCATTTGCTGAATTACTTTTATACGTTATTGCAATAAGATGGCTCCTACAGCCTGCCCATAGATGAACGCTTTTTGTACTTCGTGAATTTTGCGATCCTTGGTTCGTGTTTATTCATACTTATCTAACGACCTGAGCTAAAATTTCCTTAGTTTTAAGGAGCAATGATTTACCCTGAAGAAGCGAGTCAGTGAGTGAAATTTCGCAAGATAAAAGTAGTGTTTTAACAAGGCCACAACAACTTCACTTCTTACCAGAGAGGATACGGTGTATTTTACAATTTTTGGGTTCGTGTTTATTCATATATACCTAACGATCTGAATTAACATTTCCTTAGGTTCAAGGAGCAATGGTTTACACTGAAAAAACTAAGCCAATGAGTGAAATTTCGCAAAGATGGAAATAGTGTTTTACTAAGGCCACAGCAATCTCACTTCTTACCGAAGAGTATTTGTTAAAGTTACTCGGTGTTGTGATTTTCATATCCCGAAACATCGGCGTCTTATCCTTTCAATCTTTGCCTCGATATTTTCAAATCGTGCGAAAGAAATTGCCATTATTTGAGATAAATATACATATTAGAAATGCCCCTGACTGGAGAACGCCAGACTGGGGTTCGACTCCCGCTAAAACTCGTTAGTTTTATGGCCGCTGCAACCTTACCATCCTTGTGAACTAAGGATGTGGAGGTTGGGGGAGCCAACAGGTCTATCTGCTGAGTCATCAGCAGCCATTGCCTGCCCCTCCTTGGTCCTAGCTTGGGTTCAGAGGGAGTTTGGGCGTTGATCATATGTATATATGGGCAGTCTCTAGGGCATTGTCCTGCTTGATAGGGCAATATCACTGTCTCTTGCCTCTGGATTTCATGAGCGACCTTTAAACCTTTAAACAAGGACGACAGAAGTATCTTCACAACGAGGTACTGTAAAAGGAAAGGAATATATGAGAAGACCTTGATATACATGAAAATATGGAGTGACGTCGTGGAAGCAAAAACACAAGAAGGTAAAATATTTATGATTTCTTTTTTATTTTTCGGTATTTTATATGAAAATTTTCAAGTTTTCTTTAGCACATTGATTTGGATAGTAGCTTGAATTTTCAATTTCAGTTCTATTAATTTATGTACTTCTGTTTTGTTAGCGTGAATTTTCAATTTATCAATGTACTTGATATCGCCAGACTTTAGTTTACTTACTTTCTAGTTGCTTTCCTGAAAACCCTAAGCTCTAAAGAACCTATAAAACCTGTTTTCCGTACACATTCGTAGGTATTTATGGTATCAAAAACCGTATTAGGGATAAACTTTAAATTGGGATATTATGATAATCTTATATGATATTCTTTGATTTTCAGTTAGTAATTGTTAAATTAATCTAAATTTTAGTCTTCAAATGCTGAAGATGTGATATACCATGAATCCAATTTAGAATTTTTTCGTAATTATTTGCATTAAAACTGATTACTCTTTTGAGGCGATGAATAACTATTTTTAATGAAAAGCATATTTAGCAATAGTTCGTTTGTCGATACGTGCATACTTTTGAAATTTTTAAGAATTAAATGAAATGTTAATAACATCTCATCTAGATAACTAAATTACTGATTTTTTAACAAAATGCGAAATATTATGAAATTTGTAAATCATGTTTTCCAAATGATTCACAGTTCACTAAGTAATTTTTTAATGCACTAGGAATTTAACAGAAAATAATTTGCGTAATGTTCTACATTATGTGATTAGGAGAAGGACACTTCAAAATCAAACCAATGTTCTCTAGCCTTGGGCAGTGCCATAGCCTCTGAACCATGCTCTTCCATTGTCTTGGATTAAAATTTTCATTCTTGAGGGTACATTCAGGCATGCTATTTTATCTTATTTCTTTTCCTTTTTTTTTTTTTTTTTTTTTTTTTTTTAGGTGTTTATTGTTATATATGAAAGATCCATTCTAATGTTATTGGTGTTCTTGACATATTACATTTTGATTTTTCATTACTTATCTTGTTGCTTATTTTCTTGTTTTTTTTCTCACTGGGCTATTTTTCACTGTTGGAGCCCTTGTGCTTATAGTATCCT
>NC_090754.1:81381024-81383524 GCF_036898095.1 Palaemon carinicauda
ATTCGAACCCTGATCCAGGATGCTTGTATGACAATGACCGTACCGTCATCTATCTTCGTGGCTAAATGGTATGGTCCCTGTCATACAAGCATCCTGGACCAGGATTCGAATCCCGGCTGGTCAGATGCTTTTTAATTCGAGTGATTTCGCCTCGAGACTTTGATCCCAATTTCGTTAAGAGAATCCAGACATTAATGTATTCAAATATATGGCTTCTTTAAATTATGGAAAAAGACGTTTTAATGTACTAACATTAATCATATATATATATATATATATATATATATATATATATATATATATATATATATATATATATATATATATATATATACTTGTTTTTATGTGGGTGGGCGTTATGATGAATATTAATCGTGCTACAATTAAAATTTAAATGGTTTGATTAATGCAATTGAAAAAACTAATTAAAATTCTCTTTTAGACCTAAAAGTACAAATTCTTCATTACACCAAAGCCCTTTTTTATTGAATTCAACCTTTATTGAAATTTATCTGTAAAACCGATGTTGACTCGTTGATACAAAGTATTCATACGACCCATATATTGTATACTTACATTAATATTATTACTATTATTTTCTTATTCAGCATTACAGTTTATCATGAGGTAACAACCATTACAATGCATTATAAAGAGGAAAGCACAGGACATAAACTTGATTGTCTATGATTTTCAGGAATTAATCATTAGCAATAGAGTTTTGCAATGAAATATCATCATCATCTCCTACATCTAGTGACGCAAAGGTTTTATCTATCTTGAGCTTTCAATTCAATATTTCTCCATTCATCATCCACTTCATGTTTGATAGTCCTCGACCATGTAGACCTGGGTCGTCCAACTCTTCTAGTGTCACATTAGGTCTGTGTCTTCTTCAATAGCACAAAAAATTAGCTTATTGAGAAAGTCTTACAAGATTTTCGGTGAACAATCTACTCTGAAGAAGCGTTTTAATTCTTTCCTTCTACCCTGTTTTAAGTTTTGTTCTTCTGTCTGGTCTCCAGCTGCTGATTCTCATCTTAATTTGTTGGACAGAAACTTACGGTCTATTAAATTTCTTATTCCTGATCTAGATATTAATCTTTGGCACCGTCGTTCAATTAGTTCATTATGCATGTTGCATAAGATTTTTCATAACTCTGATCATCCTTTACATTCAGATCTCCCTGGACAATTCTATCCTGTTCGTAATACTAGGCAGGCAGTTAATTCTAATACCCAGGCTTTTCTCCATCATGAGGCTCAATACTACACAGTATTCTAGAAGTTTTATTCCAGCTGTTACCAGGTGGAATGATCTTCCTAATCGGGTAGTTGAATCAGTAGAACTTCAAAAGTTCAAAGTTGGAGCAAATGTTTTTATGTTGACCAGGCTGACATGAGCTTTTTTAGAGTTTATATATGGCATATCTGTTTTTGACGTTGTTAACAGTTAATATAGGACATCTGTTTTGACGCTATTACTGTTTTTAGAAAGATTTATTGTTAATTTATTCTCATCATTTATTTATTTCCTTATTTCCTTTCCTCACTGGGCTATTTTTCCCTGTTGGAGCCCTTGGGCTTATAGCATCTTGCTTTTCCAACTATGGTTGTAGCTTGGCTAATAATAATAATAATAATAATAATAATAATAATAATAATAATAATTTAGTGCCTTGTGGAGACCAATTGAAAGTTTGGTGAACTAATCTCTCTTGAGGGAGTGAGAAGACCAATAAAAGTTATTCTAAGAAAATTATTTTTAGATTAGTTATATATTTCTTGCGAGCATAATATTATATGTAATCTTTATCTAACTTCATCTTTCCGAAAATTTATATCTTTTGCAATAAAAGATATTCTAAAATTTTTGTTATTAGTTTTGTCTTTGATGAAAAAATGCGTTGAATAATCTTTTTCTAACTTTGTGACTCCGAAAATTTATATCTTTTGCAATAAAAGATATTCTATTTTTTTCAATTAGTTTTATATCCTTAATGAGCAAAATATGTTGAATAATCTTCATCTAACTTCCTCGCTCAGAAGATTTATACCTACAGCTAACAAGGCGGAAGTTGGAAGTTATACTGACCAGAAATATATAGTCTTAAGGGGAAACTTTGGTCAAAGTTAGGCGAGAAAGAAACTATTACTCTTTGTGTATCTCTTCTCCCTTTCAGAACTTATACTTTTTTTTATACTATGGAAGATTAAAACGACAAGTTAGGAAAAGGAAAAAAACCAAAAAGGCCATGATAAAAACACTCTTTGGAGTTATTCGCTAAGGATTTTCATAAGCTAGAATTTCATAAGCTAGAATTTCATAAGCTAGAATTTCTTAAGCTGAAATTTCTTAAGCTAAAAATTCATAAGCTAGAATTTCATAAACTCAAATCTCTTAAGCTAAAAGTTCATAAGCTTGAATTTCATAAGCTGAAATTTCTTAAGCTGAAAGTTCATAAGCTAGAATTTCATGAGCTAAAATTTCTTAAGCCTA
>NC_090754.1:81393524-81398524 GCF_036898095.1 Palaemon carinicauda
CTTTGCCATGTTTCAAGGTTTAAAAGGCCACTCCTAACTGGGAGAGGCTAGAGACAGTGACATTGCCCTAGTAAGCAGGACAATGCCCTAGAGTCTAGGGCCTAGAGACTGACCATATATACATATGATCAGCGCCCAAGACCCCTCTCCACCCAAGTTAGGACATGGAGGCCCAGGCAATGGCGGCCGATGATGCCTCAGCAGATAGACCCCCCATACTCCCATTCCTTAGCTCACAAGGATGGTGTGGTTGCAGCTACCAAAGGAACTACTAGCCCCGCTCAAACTCGTTAATTCCTTTGGTAGATGCAACCTCACTACCATTGTGAGCTAAGGATGTGGCGTTTGCAGCGAACAAAAGAACTAACGATTTTTTAGCGGAACTGGGAATCTGGGTCCCCAGTCTGGCGATCATCAGGCCACCAACAGGCCACCCCAACCTACAACCCTAGTGGAAGGAATTAAGATTCCCTTGACCCTGCTGGTTTAATTCTCTTTAAGCTCTGCGGCATTTTTTTCATAAAGCCTCTCTTTTTGTGACCCTCTACAGAAGCGCCGTCAAATAATTCCTTCCGGAGTATCAAAGAGGAAGAACTTTTGCCTCTTATAGCAGGTGGTGGGCGGCTCCCTTTGCTCGTAAATGTCTCCTGGAATCTATTGCTTTTAACTTCCTTGAAAATATTTGTTTGGATGTATTCTAAGATTTATATTTCAGTATCCAGATGGGAGTTCGTTCCATTTGCTTTGGGATATTTTTCATTCTTTTGTTATTTTGTTTTAACTATACTGTTGTTATATTTTTGTTTTCATTCCTTTTTCTTGAACCATTAATGATTTAAAGGTCTGATGCTATTTATAATTACTGTTTTTATTTTTGTTTAGGCCATTTTTGCAGTCGCCAAAATCGAAGATTTTACGGAGGGTAAATATTCACACCTGTCTCTTAGTTTACTTATTTGTTTATTTGTTTGTAAGCAACTTCACACAGAAACTACTTCACCAATTTTGACCAAACGTGGTAGTCATGTTGGGTATGAGCCAGTGATGAATCTGTAACATTTTGGATAACGTATATCAAAGTACAAGTACACAGCAGTGCTTTGAAAATAATCGCAATGGTAAGCAAATGACAAATATCAGTTTTGTGAACATTACAACAAAACTACTGAACTAATTTCGATGAAAGTTGGTGGACATGTGGAGGGGGGGGGGGCGTGTAATGACCCAAGGACAAATCCATGACATTGAGAGAGCATGTGCAATGCCAATAATTCCAAGGAAAAGGTGACTGCTTTAAACTTTCTATCAACCTCGAACTTTTTCCCTCTTCTTTTGAGTCACCAATATGGCTTCTAACAGGCAAAATTTCTCAATGTCTCAACGAAGCTGGAATATTAATTATCCTCCTGTTTGAGGATTTTTTATTATTTGGCAGAGGCTGGCATAAAATTGTAGTTGCGGCTTTATTGCCTCCACCAACGAAGTTGGAAGGAGGTTATATTTTTTCCTCTCTTTTGTTTGTTTGTTTGTTTGTGTGTGTGTATGTTTGTTTGTGAACAGGATCCTGGCCACAATTTTACTCATAGGGTAATGAAACTTGCAGGGATTAACTATTACGTAAAAATCTGGAAATTATTAAATTTTGGAAGGTCAAGGTCAAGGTCAGGGTCAAACAAAATGTCCAATTCACGTAATCAGCCATACGTTTGGACATCGATGTCACAGAGACTTCAAACTTGGTTCATATTTGAGTGTATGAAAAATCTATGCCGATCAATACATGTTAAGGTCAAAGGTCAAAGTCAAGATCGAGCAAAAGGTCGAGAAATAAGCTGCCGCGGCGGAGGTCCGCGCTCTACTGAGTGCCCCTCAAGTTCTTTATAAATTTATTTCTCTATATCAACTTTTTCAAGTGTATCTTCACCTTTCTTGTGACCTCTCATTTTTGGTAATTATTCATTCTCTGCATGTGTACTGCTTCCACCTCACAGCCCTATTAATTCTGCTTAGACACTAATTCAAAAAGACTTTCTCTTCGCCCGCTTGTAATCCTGTTACTCAGAAAATCCTTTCATGACGTTTCCTTGAGGCAATTAAACAAGACAAGCAGAAGAAAATAGCCATCAGGCACTCTCCAGATCAAAGAACTTTCCAAATGTTCTTCCCCTCATTACTGCGTGTCATATCAAAGACGTCTGTATCCTCAGGACGTACGAGGAGGTGGCAGTTTGGCTCAGCTTTCAAGTTAATAAGACTGTGTCGACAGTGTCGCTTTTTCTTGTTGACAGCTCTTCGCTGAATTGCGAGGCGTTGATTGTTAGCAAGTTGGCGAAGGCGACGAACTCGTTATTATCGCAATTGCTTCATTTTAATGAATTTACTACTCTTTAAAATCTAATTCTGTTACTGGTAGACGGGAACTTCGATTTTAAGTTACGAGTAATAAGACTTTGTTTTTTTTTCTGACATTGCTTCGCTGAGTTGCTATAAAAAAGTCCATTTCTTTTAGCGATGCATATGTGCACCGACTCGCAGCGGTGCCCTTTTAGCTCGGAAAAGTTTCCGGATCGCTGATTGGTTGGACGAGATAATTCCAACCAATCAGCGATCACGAAACTTTTCCGAGCTAAAAGGGCACCGCTGCGAGTCGGTACAAATATGCATCGCTAAAAGAAATGGACTATAGGTGTTGATCGTTAGCAAATAGTTCAGAGACAGATTAGCGAAGGTGAGTTTGTTCGTTCGTTCGTCTTAAAACGGCCTGCACTTGAGGGTGCAGACCACGGGCTCTTGCCTAAGGTGCCGAACTCGCTATTGACCTAATTACTTCATTTGAATTATTTTACTACTTTTTAACCCTTTTACCCCCAGGCTATTTGGAACATTCCAACCCTTAACCCCCAGAGGTTTTTTTTTTTTCAAGCACATTTTGCAGTATATTTTCTTTTAAATTGCTCTAACAGCCTTATTTTTTTAATATCTCATTTCATTATTAGTAAACAGTATTTTCGTTTTCATGAAATTGCGTTGATGTTTCTGTACAATGTATTCTGTATTGAAATAAATAAAAAGATTACTTAATTTTAGTCTTCATGAGATACATCACGAAATATAGGAAAGATGATGAAAAACTTACAAAGAGAAAATAATTTAATACTGACAAAATATTCATGGAGCTGACTGACTTGGGTATTTGACATCTCAAAACCTCTGTTACGCCAAAGTCGGTAAAAAGTAATATGCAAAATTTTAATAGTAGCAAACTAATATTCCCTAAAATACCGAAGTTACAAAGTTAAGACTTTCTGTAATGATAATTCTGAAACGACCGTAGAGTATAAAATTGAAAAATCTTTGAAAAATACATGGATTATGGTGTCTGCGATCCAAAACTATAAAATGTCCACAGAATTATTATTATTATTATTATTATTATTATTATTATTATTATTATTATTATTATTATTATTATTATTATTATTACTAGCTAAGCTACAACCCTAGATGGAAAAGCGCAATGCTATAACCCCAAGGGCTTTTAAAAATACCAATTAAAAATAAAGCAGTCTTACATATTTAAACTATAAAAAAGGAGACTTATGTCAGCCTGTTCAACATTTGCTGCAAGTTTGAACTTTTGAAGTTACTTATGATACCATAAATATTTTGTTATTGTTTACATAAGGATGATAAAAAAAAGCCAGAGAAACGTTGCCTTAAAGGTCTTAAAGGCCGCTCATGAATGGCAGAGGCCAGGGACAATGACATTGCCCTAGCAAGCAGAACAATGCCCCAGAGATTGACCATATATACCATATGATCAGTGCCAAAGCCCCCTCTCCATCCAAGCTGAGACCAGGGAGGGCAAGGCAATGGATGTTGATGACTCAGCAGGAAGACCTATAGGCTCCCACAAAGCCCCCATCCTTAGCTCACAAAGACGTTGAGGTTTCAGCCTCCAAGAAGCTAACAAGTTTGAGCGGGACTCGACCCCAGTTTTGCAATCACCAGTTAGGGATATTATTATTATTATTATTATTATTATTATTATTATTATTATTATTATTATTATTATTATTATTATTACTTGCTAAGCTACTACCCTAGTTGGAAAAGCAGAATGCTATAAGCCCAGGGGCTCCAACAGGGAAAATAGCCCAGTTAGGAAAGAAAACAAGGAAAAATAGAATATTTTAAGAACAGTGACAATATTAAAATAAATGTTTCCCATATAAACTATAAAAAAAACTTCAACAAAACAAGAGGAAGAGAAATAAGATAGAATAGTGTGCCCGAGTGTAGCCTCAAGCACGAGAACTCTAACCCAAGACAGTGGAAGACCATGGTACAGAGGCTGTGGTACTACCCAAGACTAAAGAACAATGGCTGGATTTTGGAGTACCCTTCTCCTAGAAGAGCTGCTTACCATAGCTAAAGAGTCTTTTATAACCTTACCAAGGGGAAAGTAGCCATTGTACAATAGTTAACCCCTTGAGCGAAGAAGATTTGTTTAGTAATCTCGGTGTTGTCAGGTGTATGAGGACAGAGGAGAATATGTAAAGAATAGGCCAGACTATTCGGTATAAGTGTAAGCAAAGGGAAAATGAACCGTAACGAGAGAGAGAAGGATCCAAGGTAGTACTGACTGGCCAGTCAAAGGACCCCATAACTCTCTAGCGGTAGTATCCCATCACTCGGTAGCCTCATGCTTCATTGGTTTTCCAACGATGGGAAGAGTCATAATATCAAGACCTTCATAAAGTATGAAGCTGTAAACTTACATCAATAAAGTTGTTTATCAGAATTTGAGTTGAAGCCAAAGTTCTATATTGTAAGCTAGATATTAGCTATCGAGAGAGAGAGAGAGAGAGAGAGAGAGAGAGAGAGAGAGAGAGAGAGAGAGAGAGAGAGTTTTAATAGTGTATCTCCATGGACTTACGTCGAGAATGGAAATTCTACTTTAATGAAATAAGAGTAAACCAAAATGAGATAGATATATT
>NC_090754.1:81401024-81408524 GCF_036898095.1 Palaemon carinicauda
TATATTGCTTTATGGTACAAATTTATATTATAGCACGGAAAGTAATTATGGGGCGTTCTCTTAAGGCAATATATGTTACAGGACTTTTAAAGATGTTCCATGCTCTGCATGATTTTTTTCCTTATTTCCTTTCCTCACTGGGCTTTCCTTCCCTCACTGGGCTTTCCTTTCCTCACTGGGGTATTTTCCCTGTTGAAGACCTTAGGCTTGTAGCATCCTGCTTTTCCAATTAGGGTTGTAGCTGAGCAAGTAATGATAATAAAATTCGTTATGGACTGCTCTCTTCTATACCAAGAAGCAATTAATATACATTATGCCTTCTAGAAGTCTTCAGATAAAAAGAAAAAACTTTTTGTGTTCCTTAATAAAAGTTGTAAATTCTTTCTATCAAATAACTATGCAAGAAGATCATATAACCTAGAAATTCTGAAATTATCTTTCCTTTAACACTAATGCTGTTTTAAGGTCAGGAAACTTACGGTAAATCTTTTAACACTAAAGACACTGGAAAGATGGCCGTGTTTGAGAATAACTTGTCAAAAGTTTGAGATTAGATTCCAAAAGTCCGCCTACATAGATTTCTTTCTTCTAAAACTTCTTAAGCAAGCTTTTTGTAATGAGGTTTTTATCACGCACTATGGAAAACTTTTGCTAAGTCTCTCATAGGAGAAGGTCATTATCTGGAAAACGTGAGACCTTAAGAAGGTAAAAAACCTTCGTTTACGTTTAACCAAAGTTAACTAATTCGTCCGTCTTTTCCACTCTGGTGAGTTTCCCCCTCGACTAACTCCAATTCACATTCCTCTGGCATACAAGTAACAACGAACAGAACCAGTGGGTGACACAATGTTACATTTTTTATGAATATCGTATGTATATACTAATTATCTTCGGAAGTGGAGAATAATTAGTAGAAATAAAAGAAATTCTCATCATCATCATCATCATCATCTACTCCTAAACCTACTGACGCAAAGGGCATCGGTTAGATTTCGCCAGTCGTCTCTATCTTGAGCTTTTAATTCAATACTTCTCCATTCATCACCTGTCACTTCACGCTTCATAGTCTTCGGCCATGTAGGTCTGGGTCTTCCAACTCTTCTAGTGCCTTGTGGAGCCCAGTTAAACGTTTGGTGAACTAATCTCTCTTAAGGAGTGCGAAGATCATGCCCAAACCATCTCCATCTACCCTAACCATGATCTCATCTACATATGGCCCTCGAGTAATTCTAGCTTCAACAAATTTTATTTGGATTTATCCTGTAAAATGATTGCCTGTTTCTTTTAAAGGATTAGTATAAATCATCAAGGCAGTCCTTGATTCTACGGAACTAATGATTAGGATAAAAAAATCATGGAAATCCATAAATTATAAAGTTTATGTAATATGCATATGAAGAATTGTATCACTTCTATCTTCATAAAAAAAAGGGTTACTTCTATATGATGTGTCCTACATACTTAACTTCAGTAGCTATATTACATAACCTAAATGTTTAATTGACTTTAGGTATCTAATTCCTGGGAAATAATTGTTTTTTTTTTTTTTTTTTTTTTTTTGTCTACATTTTTTTTTTATAATGGGGCACCCTACTTTAAAACCTAAGTTGGAAATTAATGTGATGTCTCAAATAAAAAAAAGTTTAATCTCCTTTTTAAGAATAAAAAAATAACATATATTAAAAAAAGTAAGAGGCTATATTTACTTATTATAAGGTTAACATATGATATATCAATTCCTGGTGAAATTGGAATTCTCGATTAGAAATGAATGAATTCTGGCTAGTTTGATATTTTTCAACATATGACTAATATGGGCTGGGTCATAATAACCTAAGTATCGATCGACTAAAATGTGAAGATCATGACATTATCTAAGTCCATTGTATACTTTAGGGAAACTGATTATGGGTGCTGAACAGGTGTGGTTTGCATTACCGGGCTTGTAATAATCATTTAAGAGCCTCCAGATATTTAGGCACAAATTCTTAGATGTTGTTTTACAAGTCATTTTTTCCTTTGTGGTTATGTTCCAACATGACTACAGCAAGAAGAAGAAATATCCAAAAGGGAAGTACAATCTATTTTGAAATTTAGTGTATTTTCATCTATTTTATTTCCTGATAATGTTGAAAACGCATTCCGTTCAGTATATGTTTCTCCTACTGATCGCCATGGCTTAAGAGCTTTATACTTTGCCTCGAAATCAGGCTGTGAACAAATCATAAGTGAAGCTACTCACAGGTCTGATAACTGCTTGGACCTCGCATACACCGACTCCCTTGGCGTTATAACAAGTCAGGTTGGCTCTCCAGTTGAGACATTTGATCATGCCTTGATTTCATTAGTAGTGAAGACTGGGCAGCCTGTCCCTGATGTATCATACTCATGTAAGATTTATATGACATCTCAAGCAGACTGGAATGGGATTTTGCATGATCTTTTGTGCTTGAATCGGTCACAATTGTATAGTACTGTTGATCTTGTTGTCAATTTGAATGAGAATCTAGTCATCATAATTGATAGGCGTATCCCTTCTTGTGTGCTAGGATACCGAGTGAAGGACAAACCATGGTTCAATAGTGATTGTAGACGTACTTATTTGGAGAAGCAGGAGGCCTGTCATCTTTGGAAGGGTAACAGATCAGATTTGACTTGAAATAACTATGCACAGCTTAGAGCTTTAAATCAGAGAGTGTATGCTTCAACTGAAAAGGAATACAATTTAACCATAAAAGAAACCTTTTCTGGTACAACTCAGGAACATAAGTGGTGGACTTACCTTAAATTTTTACTCTTTGGTGTATATGCAACAGTTCCTCCTTTACTCAAACCAGATGGCTCTCTCCCTCACTGTCCAAAGGAAAAGACAACCTTTTTTGCTGATGTGTTTGACAGTAAACAGATTAATGAAAAACTTCATCTTCCTCTTTTTGTTTTCCTGAGGTTAAACCAAGTAGTTTAGCTTTTCGATCTCGGGAAATTAAAGCTCTGTTGATGGACCTTGATGCTTATGGAGGTGAAGACCCAAATGGTATTTTTCCTGTTTTTTATAAAGACTGCAATTTTCTTAGCTTCAAAGTCGTCTGTTATTTTGCACAAGTTAGCTAGAAGAGGAGCTTTTAGCACTTGTTGGAGAATGAGTAATGTTTCTCCACTATGTAGCCTAAATGTGTTTGTGGTTGCTCAATTCCAACTGATTACCGCCCAATTTCCATAACTCCCATATTATCTAAAGATTTTGAATGCCTTTTGGCAAAACGTCATAATAGGTTTGCTGAAGGTAATCATCTGTTCCCTAGTTTGCAATTTAGTTTTCGTAAAGGCCTTGGAGCATGTGATGCCCTTCTTACAATCTTCAATGCTGGACAGAAATCCCTTTATTGTGGTCAGGAAGTTCGTATGATTGGCCTTGATTGTAGTGCTGCCTTTGACCGTGTTAATCATGAGGCCTTTGTTTTCAAACTCAAACAGTTGGGAGTGAGTAGGTCGTTTCTTTGCAGCATTATTGAATTTTTAAGAAATAGATCGCAAAGAGTTGTAGTGATAGGCACCATAGTGAATATAGCAATGTAATATCTGGTGTTCCTCAGGGTAGTGTTCTTGGCCGCCCATTACCTTTCATGCTATATACACATGACATGTGGTTTGGCCTAGGAAACAAGCTTGTTGCATATGCAGATGAGGGTACACTCTTTGCATCAATTCCATCTCCTAAATGTAGATCTGAGGTTGCTGAATCCCCTAATAGAGATTTAGCTAAAATTAGTGCATGGTGTAAATTATGGGACATGAATTTGAATCCTAACAAAACTCAAAGTATGATTATAAGTAGATCAAGCACAGTGGCTCCTCAACATCCAGATCTCAGCATTGATAATGTTTCTTTAACTCTGTATGACTTTTTCAGAATTTCAAGTGTGATTCTCGACAGCAAATTTAATTTTGAGATACACATTAGATCTGTGTCTTCTTCAATTGCATAAAAAACTGGCTTATTGAGAAAGTCTCTCAAGATTTTTGGTGATCAATCTATTCTGAAGAAGTGTTTTAATTCTTTCATTCTACCTTGTTTAGAGTATGTTCTTCTGTCTGGTCTTCAGCTGCTGATTCTCATCTTAATTTGTTGGACAGGAACTTACAGTCTATTAAACTTCTTATTCCTGATCTAGATATTAATCTCTGGCACCATCGTTCAATTAGTTCGTTATGCATGTTGCATAAGATTTTTCATAATTCTGATCATCCTTTACATTCAGATCTTCCCGGACAGTTCCATCCTGTTCTTAATATGAGGCATGCAAGATAATTCTAATAGTCATACCTTCTCCATTATGAGGCTCAATACTTCAGAGTATTCTATAAGTTTTATTCTAGCTATGAACAAGTTGAAGAATGATCTTCCTAATCGGGTAGTTGAATCGGTAGAACTTCAAACTTGCAGCAAATGTTTTTATGTTGAACAGGCTGACGTAAATCTTTTTATACTTTATATATTATGAAATATCTGTTTTGATGTTGTTACTGATTTTAAAATATTGTATTAATTGTTAATCATTTCTCATATCGTTTATTTATTTCCTTATTTCCTTCCCTCACTGGGCCATTTTCCCCTGTTGTAGCTCTTGGGCTTTTAGCATCTTGCTTTTCCAACTAGAATGGTAGCTTAGTCAATAATAATAATAATAATAATAATAATAATAATAATAATAATAATAATAATAATAATAATAATAATAATAATAATAATAATAATAATAATAATAATAATAATGATGATGATGATGATGATGATGATGATGATAATGATAATAATGTTGCTCATCTGAAAGTAAAAAATATCTCCAATATTTTATTTATTGTGAGTAACTCATCCCTTTAGGCCCCTACTGCTTGCTAGAACAGAGGAGCAGTGGGATACTGTTCATTTTCAAGTGAAATTTGCGACGGCAGAGTGAAAACCACTTTAGGAACGTGATATAAATTAATAGTAGGCTAATTGTAGTACTTTAATGATGGCCTATTTGAAACGTCGCTGCCTATAATCTGCCAGACTGGAGTTAGAGGCTCGCTCAAGCTCGATTGCTTCTTGCAATGTTTGTAACCTCATTATCCTTGAGATCTAAGGATTTTGGGTTTGGGGAAACTTACAGGTCTACCTGTTGGGTTTCCAGAAGCCATTCCCTGACCCTCCTAGGTCATAAATTGGATAGAGAAGTATCCTGGGTGCTGATCATATGTATAAATGGTTATTTTTAGTATTATCACTGTCCCTTGACTGTCATCCATGATCGGCCTCTCTAAACCTTTGATATCACAGCGCCACCCATGCCCTACTTCGCAGGATAATGGAGCAGTGAGATAATGTATACTTACCATCAAAAAGATACACTGCTGAATAAACACCATCTTAGGGACGTGATAAGATTTATAGGTATTATGATACTTTAATTTCACGTCACTTACATGTATATTTTTTTTCCAACGGGTACCTTATGTTTGTTATGCATTTCTAACTATTACTATTGTTGTAAATCACTCAATATTTTTTTTTACCCAACCAAACTCCAGATTTCTCCCTTAAATCCCCCATAATTGTTTCATGCATGGGATGGGTGGGTAGGGAAACTCATAAACAGTGGTTTACCACAATATTCAACCCAATATTCATAGTCAGATATAGATAAAACAAAATAAATCCGGTAGGAAAAATATTAGTGTTCATTTATCAATAGAAATTTAAGTATTAAATGTTTACCAAATTTAGTATAGCTTTATATTTCTTGCGGGAAATGCTATTATGTACACTACATGCCAGACCAAGATGAATGATATAGTTACCCCTAAAGTATAATATCTTTGTTTTCTATATTAATTAGGTAAAGAAAACAGATCATCTGATAGGGTAACTAACATATATACTTATGCTTACCTTCGGACATTTAATAACTATCAATAAATATGTATGAAAACAGTTTGCAAAATATATTTTAAACTAATTGATATTAGTAAAAATTATGGTTAATATGAGTTAGTTTCAACCCTACTACAGTCCCATATAAAGTAAATTATTATGGTTTTATAAGACCTTACATCTTAAAATGATAAAGATAATACCATAACATTTTGCTAACAAACAAACTTTCAGGATTTATCAACATATATCTAGACCAAATCGTGGATGAAAAGTTATGACATCTCGAAATCGTTTCACACACACATACCTGGCGTCACCCCCAGCCGGTTGAGCATCCACAGTGTGTGTCATTCCCTCTCAATACAATACCTCTTACATTTTTTGTTCAAAATTGTTTATAAAGATCCTCTCCTTCCTCTTTTATACCAACACCATGATGCAAGACTGTTGGCAATTCCTTTCCAATATGTTCCAATATCAATAACAATACTGTTACACTTTTAGGTTTCTATCCTCTATAAGTTAAACTTCATTTACTTCTCTCTATTTTACCCATAATAATTGCGTTTAAAACTGTTACTTGCTTCCCTGGTTCCTGTTTCCTTCTACCTGGTTTCATATACATACAGAATATTCATCCTCCTTATCCATAGGAAGTGGTAGCCTATTGAAAACGTACTTCCCTCGCAATTTGGGAGTCAGTGTCCGATAGGTCTACCTACTAAGTCACCAGCAGCCATTGGCTGGCCCTTACTTGTCCTAGCTTGGTTGGAGTGAAGGTATGATTGCTGATCATATATATCATCATCATCATCTCCTCCTACGCCTATTGAAACAAAGGGCTTCGGTTAGATTTCGCCAGCCGTCTCTATCTTGACCATTTGAATCAATACTTTTCCATTCATCATCTTCTACTTCGCGCTTCATAGTTCTCAGCCATCTAGATCTGGGTCTTCCAACTCTTCTAGTGCCGCGCGCGCGCGCGCGCGCGCGTGTGTGTGTGTGTGTGTCAGGACGTTATCCATCTCCCTTTCCTTGTGAGTGACCTTCAAACTCCATCAAATAACCAATTTCTTTTCCTTTTCCTATCAGGATATCAAAATTCCAGCATCCATCTCTTAATCTTTCGATCCTTCAACAACATTCGTGAATCTTCTGGCTACCTTCATTTTTACCACGCCACGCCTAATCTGTGTTCCCTATGTATTAATTGTAATTAGCAAATGATCTTATCTTTATTCTAATACTTAAAACATGCACTTCATAAAATGTCACTCTCAAATGTCAAATAAAAATATATCAGAGTTATCTTAGGAAACATTACTACAAGAACATGGCTTTTGAAGTACATTCGCTATTTAAAGCAAACGAAAAAGGTCTTTAAAGTACCCGATCATTAGAACTATAATCCCGTGGGCCACAACTGGACCACTTCGCTACCTTTCAGGAAATCTTCTGCTTTTACCAGATGTCTGACTTCTCCCTAGGCTACAGAGATTATATATTCTAGTAGCATTAAGAGAGAGAGAGAGAGAGAGAGAGAGAGAGAGAGAGAGAGGAGAGAGAGAGAGAGAGAGAGAGAG
>NC_090754.1:81411024-81508524 GCF_036898095.1 Palaemon carinicauda
TAGATATTATATATATATGTATATATATATATATATATATATATATATATATATATATATATATATATAGATATAGATATTATAGATTATATATATATATATATATATATATATATATATATATATATATATATATATATATGTACATATACATACATATATATATATATATATATATATATATATATATATATATATATATATATATATATATCATCTTATTCTTCTCCTACGCCTATTGGCGCGAAGGGCCTTGGTTAGATTTCACCAGTCGTCTCTTTCTTGAGTATTTAAATCGATAATTCTCCATTCATCATCTCCTACTTCACGCTTCACAGTCCTCAACTATGTAGGCCTGGGTCTTCCAACTCTTCTAGTACCTTCTGGTCTCCACATTGAATCATACATTGCTAGAAAATAAGATTACTACTACAGTATATACATAACTACAAAGAAATTCCTTTAAATCCTTTCGAAGACATCTGTTGAGTTAATTCTCTTGCAAAAGTCATGTCACGCTCCACAGTCCTCAGCCATGAAGGCCTGAGTCTTCCAACTCTTCTAGTACCTTCTGGTCTCCACATTGAATCATACATTGCTAGAAAATAAGATTACTACTATATATACATAACTACAAAGAAATTCCTTTAAATCCTTTCGAAGACATCTGTTGAGATAATTCTCTTGCAAAAGTCATGTCACGCTCCACAGTCCTCAGCCATGAAGGCCTGAGTCTTCCAACTCTTCTAGTACCTTCTGGTCTCCACATTGAATCATACATTGCTAGAAAATAAGATTACTACTATATATACATAACTACAAAGAAATTCCTTTAAATCCTTTCGAAGACATCTGTTGAGATAATTCTCTTGCAAAAGTCATGTCACGCTCCACAGTCCTCAGCCATGAAGGCCTGAGTCTTCCAACTCTTCTAGTGCCTTCTGGCTTCCACGATGAATTATGTATTGCTAAGATATAGCAAGATTTCTACTACAGTATATACATAACTACAAAGATATTCCATTAAATCCTTTAAAAGACATCAGTGTAGTTTATTCTATTGCAAAAGTCATGTCATGCTTCATAGTCCTCAGCCATGTAGGCCTGGGTCTTCCAACTCTTCTGGTGCCTTCTGGACGCCACATTGAATTATACATTGCTAAAATATAAAAAGATTTCTTCTACAGTATATACATAACAACAAAGAAATTCCATCACATGCTTTAAGAGACATCAGTTTAGTGAATTCTATTGCAAAAATCATGTCCTACTTTTTTGCAATAAGTCAACATAACCAGAGGAGTGACAGATTTCTCCCATGAAATCTCATTTGTCACGAGCATACCTGATGTCCTGCCACTCAGGTGACGTCAAGGTAAACAAAGGGTTTAGGGTTGACTGGCCAGGTGATCTTTTAATCTGTCAAAGGCAGAGTGATTCCATTTCTTTTATTAGCGTAAGTGCAATATTTTCAACGTGTAGGAAAAATTTTGGTTGGTTGTGTTTTTCTCCAATCAGGTTTAAGTCATGAAAATAACTTGCTTCCATGAGAGAGAGAGAGAGAGAGAGAGAGAGAGAGAGAGAGAGAGATCTTGCAAAAAAAAAAAAAACAATGATTTATGAAACTTCCTATTTAGATGCATAATCTAACCAAGAATAAAACTAACCAATAAATCTAAAGATATTCAAGCAAAACCTTCAGATTTTGCCAGCGGTAAATAAATAAAGTGAATGATAAAAAAACATATGTGTCAAACAAATATAGCTAATAGGTATTTATACAATTTCAAATCCATATAAAAAGGTTTCCATTCGAAACAGTGCCCATAACACGTCTATTCACCCCAAATTGCTCTCGGAATATTTGTATCTTTATCGGACAACATCCAGTTAAATAAAGGCGTTTAGCAGGGTACAATCATATCATCATCAATTATCTGTGATTCATAATGAATTTTGAAAAGTTATGATCAAATAACAAATTCTTATCGTAAATGGCAATAACTGCCTGGCCAGTAATGAGATATGTGGCTGTAAGTGGTAAGGAATATTAAGGAATAAATTCATATTAATTATCTATGAATCTATCTACATTAACTCTATGGAACAGTGGCAGTTTGACAACCATGATTGATGGTCCTCGTCTACTCCTTACAATTAGTCTTCCAGACTCCATATTCCTCAATCAATTACTTTAGTGCCCGAGAGACCCTTGAACAATGAATCAGAATTAGCGTCAGTCTTTGTCCATCTTGTGAGAGACGAAGTAGAAACTCGGGAGTCTGAGTGACTTTTCTATACTATTGGCATTTTTGCCCTACACAGCATTGCTCCAAAGTAAAAGACGTTAGGACTGATGTTTCTATCGCAAATACCGAGTCAATGATATTAATTGTAAGCTTCAGGTATTTTTTTCTCGTAGAGAGAGAGAGAGAGAGAGAGAGAGAGAGAGAGAGAGAGAGAGAAAAAAAAATTTGCAAACAAAAATAAAAACTATTAGTCCTTAAAAACCAAGGCACCGTGCTTACCCCATACAATAATGGGAAAAAGGTACGTCGATAGAAAAAGAATTGACTATAGCGAAAGACATAAACGTTGCATACACTTAGAGAGAGAGAGAGAGAGAGAGAGAGAGAGAGAGAGAGAGAGAGAGAGAGAGAGAGAATTTTTTCATACATCTGACCTTATAACATTCTTTCCTCCATTGTTATTCATTCTGGAAGTTGGTGCTTTACAAAGCATGATAAAGTGGAGGCCAATATTCAGAGTATTCTTTAAGGAGATATCTGTTATGTAATGGATCAGGATTAACATATCATTTTGATATTCTTATTACTAAATATGTTGAAACAATTGTTTGGTGGTTGTTTACAACATACCAAGTACACCTTTTCATTTGCATATCTACCTCTGTCGGAGAATTAGTGATGATAAAAGTTTTTTATTTTTACAGAATTGTAGCCTACTTGAAAATATCTTTATACCACTCTCTCTCTCTCTCTCTCTCTCTCTCTCTCTCTCTCTCTCTCTCTCTAGTCAATCATAGTTTTTATTTTTGCTTGTAATATTTTTCTATTACACCTTCCCCACAAGCTTATCCATTAATTCTGCAGTTACTACTACTACTACTACAACTACTAGTTAATATTTTCATTCAATTATATCCTTCTAACAGCTAATCCAGTGCTACTGCTAAAGTGACACGTAAAATTGGAATCACACTAGGTTTTTTTTTTTTTTCGCCAGCAGGTAGCTGTTGCTGCCGAAAATGGAAAACCGGGAACTTGTTGCTCGAGATATTGGTTTTCCAACTGGATAAGAAGCAGCATGCACAAACCAAGAGCATAATTTTAAATGTAAACAAACAGATTGGCCGCTGCAAATAGGATGTGCTCTAGCTTAGCAATCCTTGGTCCAACAAACCTCAAGAAAGAAATGACTAGCATGATTCCAGCTAAGCACATTACTCAGTGGCCTGGCGACAGCGTTAAGTTTCCCCGTCCACAGGAAATTTGTATCATCAATGAACCAAATATCGTAAGTCCTTGGAATATGTACGATAAAATGACTGTGAAAGTCCTGTGGAGTGTAGGGTTCACCATGCAGTATAGGTGCAGAAAAGCAGCCTTTAAAGTGAAATAAAGCGTGTTCGTAATTGGTGAATCTTCATAATTCCAGACCATCATATCCATATCCCGAGGGTCTCCTGTATATATATATATATATATATATATGTATATATATATATATATATATATAGGCAACATCTCATGTTATGTGTCAATAAAAATTACATAAAAGTGAACCATGAAAATAATTAGTTTAACGGACTGTATCTTTGACTACCTGATTATGCATGAACTTTTAAATGCAGAACTTTCGAAATGAATCTTCCTGACGAGTCAAATGAGTTAAACTACGCGATTTTAAGGGTTTCGCGCATTATAAAGTTGCAGACCAACTCGTTATTATTATTATTATTATTATTATTAGTAGTAGTAGTAGTAGTAGTAGTAGTAGTAGTAGTAGTAGTAGTAGTAGTAGTAGTAGTAGTAGTGTGTGGCAGAAAAGTCAACTAGAAGAAAGTGAAAACTACTGATAGTAGTAATGACTAAAGTGGCACCAGCATCAATTGCTTTGTAGGTCATGGAAAAGGAGTAGTGATGATAATGGTAGTAGAAAATGCCAAAATAATTACCAGTGAAAGAGAGACAAAGAAAGAGAAGACTCTTAAGTATCATGACCTAATGATTTGAATAAAAAAAATAGTTAGGGTCATAAATATATTATTATTATTATTATTATTATTATTATTATTATTATTATTATTATTATTATTATTATTATTATTATTATTATTATTATTATCATTCCCTCAGCAGGCCCTTACAAGAATAATAGAAATGTGAATATACCCTTTTATACTTAAAAGTAGTGAGGGAAATGCCCGATAGGGGATAGCCTAGCAGTTAGCACTTTGTTTTAAATGGATCCCCCACTGATGCCACGTCTTCACAGATCTCCGCCCCCACCCTCTCTCTCTCTCTCTCTCTCTCTCTCTCTCTCTCTCTCTCTCTGACTTTTCTTTCAAGAAGTACCTGTTCACGTTGTAGATAACTGTCTTAGCCTGGATATGAACGTGGCCATATGGAGAACTTGATGCAGGGAAACACTCCATTGCGAGAGAGTGTGTAATGGCAGTGTCTGAATTATGAACGCGAGATGACCCCCGCTCATATGGCCTTTTTAAGATAGGGGGAACCTTTACACAGAAAACACTCCTTCAGTTTTACCTCAATGGTGGTGAGGAAAAAAGTTGGAACATCTACAGACATAATTTCAGAAATACACCAGTTTTCATAGAAACAGAGAGATAGAAAGAGACAGAGGGTAAGGGTAAGGAGTGTTATGTATTTTGTATTGTAGTATACTATATACCCGCTACGGGTATTAAGAGTAATGTTGCACGGCATTGCATTAGTAAAACATATTTCAGCATAGTTTATAAGTGTAGTAGCATATGTTATGAAGGATTTAATCATTTATTAATTTTCCCAAAGTTAGGATGTGATTCTTCTTAATTTTGTATTGCAGTAGGATCCAGTCTTTAAAGAGTGATGCTCTCTTGTTACTTTTGTATGTTTGTGTGCGAGTTTTGTTTACATATTCTCACGCGAGAGTCGCAAGTCTTTTAGAGATCATCAGAGATGTATCATGTAAGCCTTTAAGAATTATATGTATTTTAATAAGAAGTCTATCATTCTATCCCACCGAGAACACGAGTCGGCGAAGATGCTGGGGTAAAGGGATTCATTCTCAACTAGTAAACTATTATTATTCCAGGTATGTTTGAGGGCAGTGTTTGCCTTGCATTTGCATGGCAGCAGATCGATCCCCGCCCAGGACTGTGAGTTTAAGCTGTTTACTAGGGAGGCCAATGCTGTGGTAGGGCACCACAGGGGGGGGGGGGGGGCGCGCTTGCCCGGCTGACGTTCTGGTGAGCATCTATTCTGATGGAACTGGAACCGAAGCCAGACACCTTTAACCTTTAATGAATGAATAATTTGAAGTTATCTGTCATCCTGACATCGAAAATCATTGACGCCGATAACATTGATAACCAACACTACAGTATATCTAATAAGGAGGTTGTGCAGGGTTGGAGAAAGATAGCAAGGTGGTGATCTGAGGAAATGTGTCTTAAGTGGGGGAATGCATTTCAATTCAGGTGTCCTACCCGATTGGCCATTTCTCGCTGCGTTGAGTGTAGATTGTTATTCTTTACGCATTCCTTAGACATATAGCCTACATTCTTGTCAACCTTTTTAGAAATTGCATTCGGATATTGCAAAACTTTACCAAAATTAGAGCCCGTGTGAATTAAAGGGAAAAATGCTAATCCCTTGCGGACTGAAGCGCCCGTTAATAGTAAAGTAATGTGAAATATTTTTGGCTTCAAATGCAGTACCAAATCAATTGCTGATCTCCACTGACACCCTTTTTTTGTCTATTTGCTCAGAAACATAATTTTTACATAATAAAAATTCAGTTTAAGTGCTATAATATATCCATAATATACAAAAAAATATACATTTTTAATAAAATGACAGCATATTTTACTAGGTAGCACTTTGAAAACGGAAATGATATTTAAAAAATACTAGTAGGCCAATTTTCCCAAAATTAATTCATCTATTTTTTTTTAGACTTGACCAACTAAACATCTACGAAAACAATTGTGGAGAATTTTTTATGTTCTGAGTGGGAACTTAGTCCGGGAAAGTCTCCTTATGACAGTTACATAAAGTTCAACAGGGGAGGATAATGAGCACTTACTCTCGGGGCACAAACACCCTGCTAATACTTTACTGTCACAATTCACTAACCATCACTCTTAAATACAAAAGGGGGAAATTTACTGTCCAGAGGCCGGAGAACTCCACACGTAGAATTAGAAATAATTTATGGCCTACTCTAGCTTTGTCAGGTCTATAGTCATCTCATTCTCAGGCTCTGTTCCGACTCCGTCCCAGCTACCCCAATGAGATGCTGGACAGGTATTTTACATTAATGTAATTAGACAAAATCCAAAATGGGAGCAGTGATGTAAAGTAGTTTAAAAGTTTAAAGATAAGGATCTTTACCTTCGAAACAAATATATTAATGCAAAGTTCCTCGCTGTTAACACCTATAGACTTACTTAGGTTTACTCTCCAAATATTCCCAGTTTAAACATTAAATAAATGAGGGAGCAAAAATACTAAAGAGGTTTAATTAACCTAATGTTGATTTATTACACAAATTTACATCAAAAGAAACGGACATCTTAACAAAGACAAAAATATCAAAAGAAATGCAAATTGAAATAATGAAAAATGGTTTAGACACGTGGTCTACAATAATTAATAATCAAAATGGGGTCGGACACGTGGCCCATGTGACCCAGAGACTGTGCTAGTCTCCAAGCAAGAAATAATAACGGAAAAATATTTACACACAATCCCACCGCACACAGTCCGAATAGTGTAATTAGCCAGGTTCCCTATCAAGTTAAAATTAGTCTAAGCTAAAAAATGGGGGAATAACTATGGCCATTTGTAGTAGTACCTGTACTCCTTTGAGATTAGTCCTATGCCCGTGATGGCTGTTGACCTGGTCGTCGCACTAATTGGCACTCTGCACTCTTGCCGGGCTCACACCAAAAATTCTCACTTTGGCTGCAATTATGGTACACCAGGGTCTTCTTCTTAATCTCTCCGACCGGCAGCAATCTTTTGTGAGTCGAGTTTTGGGAGAGAGGGGTGGGGGTGAGCCAGAGGTGCATGGGTTCACTGACCAGGCCGGCTTCTAAACGAATGGGGCCGACAGATAGGTGAGGAGTTTGATGCGCACGGTACTTCATTGGGGGTGCCATATCGGGACTTCAGGACAGGGTACTGTATTGTTGCAAGGAGTGCAGAGGAGGCAGGATTTTGTGCTAAATGCTTTAGAGAAATCTTGCTGCTCTAAGGGGGTTTATATATACAATAATCCTACCTAATCTGGCTTGCTAAAAATTAATAATCTAAATGATTAATCAGCAATGGACTGGTGCGATGGGCATACATCTTAAAATTAACAAACCTTAATTGATATTGAGAAATATAAGATGCATTAATTCAGCAGTAATGAAATTTATATCAAATTCAGTTTAGGAATTTAATCTCGACATATGTAGTTAAGGAAAGAACCAACATACGCCGGGGTTACTAGGGCCCTTTGTGCGTATCTACGCTGTGACGTCACGAGCATGGCGTGAGCCAGTCAACAAGTTTTAGTTTAGAATAGTCCTCCCGATGTTTTGTTAAAGAAAACTGAATGTAGGAGAGAACGCTTAAGGGGTAGCTATAGTATTAGTAGAAGAGAGTTAAAAATGCGATTGAAAGAAGAGTGAATTCGGTAATTTTGTATATTATTCCATGGTAATGTAACCTAGGAAAAAAACTACTGTTTCTTACAGAAAAATTACGAATAGAGAAGAAAAGGTTTGTTTTACGTTTATATATCGATTCCCCAGTATGTTTTCCCCACCCAAAACCCTGAGTTCCCACTGAGGGTCCCCCATTATTGGAGGATATAGATGTATATTTATTTCTGAAACTATTAATTTGCGACGGGAACGAGTGTCATTTTCGAAGAGAGCGTAATTTTTTCTATAAGAAACAGTAGTTTTTTCCTAGGTTACATTACCATGGAATAATATACAATGAAACCGAAAAGGGAAAAGTCTTCACAACAATAATAAGAAATTTTATATTTTTGTTTAATACGATTTGATGCTCACTTTATTAAAGTTTTCACTAATATTGAATCCATTCTTGTAGGTTGACTAAATTTTTAATAATATTTTCGTCACTAAATTAGTACGTGCAAGAGAATATCTCTCTCTCTCTCTCTCTCTCTCTCTCTCTCTCTCTCTCTCTCTCTCTCTCTCTCTCTCTCTCTCTCTCTCTCTCCATTGATAATTATATTCATTATTTTCCTTACAATTGCCTGTACCTAGTCCATTTTATGCCGCCAAATTAGAGCAGTTTTCATCGTAGATGATGGTCAAGATATATTGAAATTAAGGGAAGAATTAGGAATAATAGCCTTAAATCTAGATTTACCTGAACATTATTGGAACCTTGCAGTGTTGCCAGATGGGGTAGTCTAAAAATCCCCCAACTAATGATAAAAAAAATCCCCAAATAACACAAAAATTCCCATTTCCACAAATATATTTTCTTCTGACCATGAATGCTTTGATAATATAGAAATTACTCACTATACTTCATAAAAGTGCAAGTAAATTATTTGCAACAATATAAACGTTTACTTATCTTTGTTTCTTCTTCATAGAAATTTGTACAGAATATCCCCATCAGGCATCCAAAATCCCATAAATGGCAACACTGTAACCTTGTTTTGGTTTTGGGTGAATTAAAGAAGAGTTAATTTATGACAATACATTTGCTTCAGTGATATTTTTTAGAGCAAGAACTAATACGTTAAAACTAAATATTATAAATAGACACAATGGAGGGAATGTAAACTGTGATTTTTGTGAAAATGAGGAGGAAGATTTGATACATTTTTTGTTATTTTGCCAGGAATATAGAAAAGAAAGGAATTAAGTAATTGAGCTACAGCAGCCATACGAGGAAGACCCAAAGAAAATAGTAGGATTATTTTTATTTAGTGAAACAAATATAGAAAAGAAAAAAGAAGTATTGAACATAATGTGGAAGAAAAGACAAAACAGTACAAGAAGATAAGCGTTAGAGGCGCCGTTGTAAAGGCTATGCCTCGCCCCAGAACCTGAACCTGAACCTGAACCTGAATCGTGAACTGTGAAAGCCAATCCTGAAAGTTTTCGTGTCTCCTGTGAATTGTTACGTTAGATCAATTTATATTTTTTTTTTTTTTAGGGAAATCTTCAGTTTCACATTATTTTGAAGATAAGGCTTCCCTTAGTACATTATTAGTTTACTGATAATCAGAACATTTTACAGTTACCGTAACCTACTCTTCTATCTTGATGTGAAGGTACCCTAAGGAAATGGTGTATTTCGTAGCCTTCACACATTTTATGGGGAACATGCAACTTCGTAGTGTTTTTATCAAAATAATCTTGTTATTTTGTACCGATATTCATACTCGGGTATGAATAAAAACAAGATAACTAGTAGGAAAACTGTAATGGTCATGTATTGGGATAGGAATTAAAGTTTCATATATTTAACCAAAGACTAGCTAATCATTATTACATACAGATTTGTGTAGCTATATCTTGGGCAAGTGCTAGGTAAAATAAGAACGAAATATAGAAAATGAGCAATCTAAGAAAGTGTTTAAAACAAAATAATGTACAGACCATGTTTGTTTGTATTGCTTCTTAAGGTTTTGACATTGTTCTAGTGCACTTTTTCATGCATTTCTTCTACTCCTGTATCTAAAAATTATTGAGAAACCTTACTGGGTAACAAGGATATTGAGTACTGTAGCTGGAAGTCAGAATTTAGTGGTTATTACCATCATGAATTATCAGAAACATTATATCTGAAGCCTAATGAAATATATGGTTCATGTATGTTATTAATGGTAATTTCCCAAACCCTCAAACAACAAAGCACGAAGATGTGGCTAGGAAAATTACACCGATGCTATTGAGCCTAACCTGCTCTAAGTTCCCTAACCTACCTTCACCTTACTCGCCTTACCTACTTTCACTTCCCCTACCTTTACATACCCTTCCCTTAGTTACCTAACCTACCCACACCATACCTAACCTTTACTTTAGCAAACGGAACGACGCCCTACTTGGACTATAACTTGGTGCAGTGAATATAGTGAAATTTAGGGATGTACCTTAAACTTATTTTCCATAACTAATCTGAAAAACTTCATGAATTCATACCGGGCATTTTGTGACCAACAACTAAAATGTATTAGAGCCTCATTCTCAAAATATGAAAAATTTCCTTAGGCTAACCTAACATAGGAATCTTGATCGTACTTGGCCTGTGGGTATTATTACATCCCTCCTATCTTGTATAATACTCGATGTAATTTTGTACGGATGATGTCATAGGTTGTGATATACAGTACGAACTATTTAGTATATTTATGTGAGGTTAATTCAAAGAATGATACTTTAATTTATAGCGAAACTAGAATTTGCCATAAATGGTAGCTATTCTGGCATTTATCCCTACAGTATATGACTAATGAAGGCGGAGTCATAATAACTTATATATGTCATATGAAATTTGAACACCATTTCATAGTCTTATGACTTCACATTTTGGGAGACTGATTAGGGGTTACTGCGCATACTTACTTTACTTTTGCTTTTAGGAGTTTATTTCTTGCCCTCCATCAGACACTAAGAGTCTGTTCAGGCGGGCCTTTATGTGTGAAAATAATTTCTTACCAGTTTATGGTTTGCTCTGTATCTTTTCAGTTATTTGCTAGCATTTGTATTCAGGCTTAATAGTTTTCAATATTAATCTTACCCGATGATCATGTAGCTGTCAACTCCGTTGCCCGACAGAAATCTACGGACGGGATACGCCAGCGATCGCTATACAGGTGGGGGTGTACTCACCAGCGCCATCTGTGGTCAGGTACTCCAGTACTTCTTGTCAACACCACCTCAATTTTTCCTCTGTCGTGCCGCCGGCAAGACCTACATGGATACGCTGTTGATTTTGGAGTCTTTGTTCACGGTTTTGGTGAAGTATTTGCTCTAAAATTTAGCCTTCGCTGTACAGGAAGCTTTTCTCTTAGCTTAGATAGCTTTTGGAATTAATTTGATTTATTGGTTAACGATCTTTGCTTTACTTTGGAATTCCCCCTTGACTGTTCACTAAATTCAAGATGTCCGACCACTCTCAAGCTCCTAAATTTAGGCGATGTAGTGTTAGGACTTGTAATAGGCGTCTTCCGAAGGCCTCTGTTGATCCTCACACCGTTTGTTCCGATTGTAGGGGAAAATCCTGTCAATTGGAAGATCGATGTGGGGAATGTGCTGGGCTTTCGGAATTCGAATTTAATGAATTCCTCAAATATACAACTAGGTTAGAGAAGGAGAGAGTTAGGAGTTCTTCTTCTCGCTCTTTGGTTTATTCCTCTCCCCATGTCCCTCAACCTTTTCCTTCCCCTGTGGTGGTGACCCCCGAACCTGCTACGAGTGCTCAGCCTGATATGACGGATATGTTGCGTGCCATTCAGGCTCTTGGTGATAAGGTGGAGTCGTTAGTAAGTGACCACAATCTTCTCTTGGCAGATGTCAAGGAACTTAAAGTGAAGAGTGCAGTGGGAAGTGTTAGTGCCACTGCTGTGCATAGTGTCAGTGTCAGTGTTGCGCATGAGGATACTTCTGTGCGTGCCAGTCGTCCTCCCAGTCCGGGACCTCTTGCAAGCTCCCAAGCCCAGGGGAGAAGCAACGTCGAAGGACCAAAGGGTTCGGCAGGCCTTGATTGGCGCACAGTTGTATCCTCAGTGGTTGCGGGCGTATCTGATAGAGATCGTCACTTCCACTCCCAGACGAATGAGCCCTTAAATTCCTCGTCTGCGGAAGAGGTTTCCAGGAGGAAACGGTGGACCCAGGTCTCACGACCTCTCAAACGTAAGGTCCCTTCCGTGCTAGTCCAACGGCCCAGGTGTAGCCACTGGGCCAGTTCGGACTCGCCGCAGTCATCTGATGACTGCACACCTCCCAAGAGAGGTAGAGTGGTGCCTCAACAGGCCTCTGCTCCAACCACTGTGGACCCCAAGTGGTCAATGCTGCAGACTATGCAGTCTCAGCTTGCGGCTTTGATGCAGGAGTATCAGGCAGAGAAGGTTAGCACCCCTCCTCCTGCGAGCGCTCCTCCACCTCTGCGCAGTCCTCCCTGCCAGACGCATGTTCTTGCGGCTCCTCCTGCTTTCATGCGTGAGCTGCCGCATCGGGAGTTGCCAGGTTCCAGCACTATGCGGCAACCTCCTCAACCCTTGAGGCAGCAGCCTCATGCTATGCGGCAACCTCCTCAACCCTTGAGGCAGGAGCCTCATGCTATGCAGCAACCTCCTCAACCCTTGAGGCAGGAGCCTCATGCTATGAGGCATCCTCCTCAACCCATGCAGCACGAGCCTCATACCATGCAGCAGCCACATTCTATGCAGCATGAGCCTCATCCCATGCAGCATGAGCCGCATGCCATGCAGCATGAGCCTCATGCCTTACAGCATTCGCTTCTGACCACTTCGCTTGCTCCTCAGACCACCGCAGAACCTCCCTCACACCAGCCCTCTGCCTTTGTCATTGCCAGCCCTCAGTCTATTCAGCAGAGGCATGATGATGGATCCGCAAGTACGCATGCACCCGTTCTGCAGTATTCAGCCATTCAGCCTGCCGCTCTGCCTTTACCTCTCGCTACTCAACTCTCAGGCGATGAGGTTTCTGAGGATGAAGCTGCTCATCTGGATGATCCTCCATCTGATGTGGAAGGACACAAGTCTTCGCCGCCTTCCTTAGACTTTCGCAAGGTCCTGGCTCTGTTCAGAGAGTTGTACCCTGAACACTTCGTGTCTGCAACCCCTCGTTCTCCTCCCTCCGAGTTTTCTCTGGGCATGCAGTCTACTACGCCTGCCTACACCAAGCTTGTCCTCGCCAGATCATCAAGGAGAGCTTTGAGGGTTATGGGGGATTGGTTGCAGTCCAAGCAGCAACTGGGAAGGACCTCTTTTGTGTTTCCTCCTCCTAAGCTGGCTTCTAAGTCGGGCGTCTGGTATGCCACGGGAGAGGAACCTGGCTTGGGGGTTCCTGCCTCTGCCCAGGCCGACTTCTCAAGTTTGGTTGACTCTCCCCGCAGGTCGGCTATGAGACGCTCGAAGGTCTGCTGGTCCTTTTCAGATCTGGACCACTTGATGAAGGGAGTCTTTCGCGCCTTCGAAATTTTTAACTTCCTCGATTGGTGTCTGGGAGCCTTAAGCAGGAAGACTGCTCCTTCTGACAAAGACTCAGCCATGCTGATCATGTCCAGTATGGACAAAGCAATTCGCGATGGTTCTGGCGAACTTGCGGCTATTTTTTGTCTCAGGAGTCCTCAAGAAAAGGGAACATCCATGCTCCTACTTATCGGCTGGTATCACCCCTTGCCAGAGGTCAGAGTTGTTGTTTGCTCCTCTCTCCAAGTGCCTGTTTCCGGAGGAGTTAATCAAGGGGATGGCTGCGGCTCTTATCCAGAAAGATACACATGACCTCATGGCTTCTTCAGCACGTAAGGCTAAAACCTTACCTTCCGTGCCTAGATCTTACCGCACCCCTGTTGCTGATACACCTGCTACCAGGTTCATTCCGCCCTTTCGTGGCAGAGCCTCCAGTAGAGGAAGTACCCGTGCAGACAGTCACCGGGGCAAGTCCAAGAAGGGTGCCAAGTCCACGAAAAGCAAGCTTTGACTTCCTTCCTCTCCAGACAGCTGTAGGAGCCAGACTCAAGACCTTCTGGCAAGCCTGGGAGAGCAGAGGTGCAGACGCTCAGTCTGTCAAGTGGCTAAGGGAGGGATACAGAATTCCGTTCTGCCGCAATCCCCCTCTGACCACATCTCCCATCAACCTCTCTCCCAACTACAAGGAGAAGGACAAGAGGCTAGCGTTACAACAAGAGGTGTCGCTCCTGCTACAGAAGGAGGCAGTGGTGATAGTTCGGGACCATCAATCCCCGGGCTTTTACAACCGTCTCTTCCTGGTGGCCAAGAAGACAGGAGGTTGGAGACCGGTGCTGGACGTCAGTGCGCTCAATGCTTATGTCACCAAGCAGACGTTCACAATGGAGACGACGAAGTCGGTCCTAGCAGCGGTCAGGCAGGAGGACTGGATGGTCTCGTTAGATCTGAAAGACGCCTACTTTCACGTTCCCATCCATCCAGACTCCCAACCTTTTCTGAGATTCGTCTTTGGAAAGGTTGTGTACCAGTTCCAAGCCCTGTGCTTTGGCCTGAGCACGGCACCTCTTGTGTTTACGCGACTGATGAGGAATATTGCGAAATTCCTTCACTTGGCAGACATCAGAGCCTCCCTTTATTTAGACGACTGGCTTTTAAGAGCTCCCACAAGTCGTCGCTGTCTGGAGAGTCTCAGATGAACTATGGATCTGACCAAGGAACTGGGCCTCCTGGTCAATTTAGAGAAGTTCCAGCTCGTTCCTTCCCAGACCATCGTTTACCTGGGTATGGAGATTCAGAGTCGAGCTTTTCGGGCTTTTCCGTCGGCCCCAAGAATCAACCAAGCCCTGGAGTGCATCCTGAGCATGCTGAGGAGGAACCGATGCTCGGTGAGGCAGTGGATGAGTCTAACAGGGACTCTTTCATCGCTAGCCCTGTTCATCGAGTTAGGGAGACTCCACCTCCGCCCCCTTCAGTACCATCTGGCAGCTCACTGGAACAAGGATATGACGCTCGAGACGGTCTCAATTCCTGTTTCCAAAGAGATGAGGGCTATTCTAACGTGGTGGAAGAACAGCATTCTTCTCAAGGAAGGTATTTCGTTAGCTGTTCAGACCCCCGACCATCATCTCTTCTCGGACGCATCAGACTCGGGCTGGGGCGCGACATTGGACGGACAGGAATGCTCGGGGATATGGAATCAGGAACAGAAAACGCTTCATATCAATTGCAAGGAGTTGTTGGCGGTTCATCTGGCCTTAATGAACTTCAAGTCCCTCCAGCTAAACAAGGTGGTGGAGGTGAACTCCGACAACACCACAGCCTTGGCGTACATCTCCAAGCAGGGAGGGACTCATTCAAGGAAGCTGTTCGAGATCGCAAGGGACCTCCTCATTTGGTCAAAAAGTCGAAAGCTCACGCTGGTAACGAGGTTCATTCAGGGCGATATGAATGTCATGGCAGATCGCCTCAGCCGGAAGGGTCAAGTCATCCCCACAGAGTGGACCCTTCACAAGAACGTTTGCAACAGACTTTGGGCCCTGTGGGGTCAGCCAACTATAGATCTGTTCGCTACCTCGATGACCAAGAGGCTCCCATTGTACTGTTCCCCGATTCCAGACCCGGCAGCAGTTCACGTGGATGCCTTTCTGCTGGATTGGTCCCATCTCGACCTGTATGCATTCCCGCCGTTCAAGATCATCAACAGGGTTCTTCAGAAGTTCGTCTCTCACAAAGGGACACGGCTGACGTTGGTTGCTCCCCTCTGGCCTGCAAGAGAATGGTTCAGAGGTACTGCAATGGCTGGTCGACGTTCCCAGGACTCTCCCTCTAAGAGTGGACCTTCTGCGTCAACCTCACGTAAAGAAGGTACACCCAAGCCTCCACGCTCTTCGTCTGACTGCCTTCAGACTATCGAAAGACTCTCAAGAGCTAGAGGCTTTTCGAAGGAGGCAGCCAGAGCGATTGCCAGAGCAAGGAGGATATCCACTCGCAGAGTCTATCAATCTAAGTGGGAAGTCTTCCGAAGCTGGTGCAGGGCCAATGCAGTTTCCTCTACCAGTACCACTGTAACCCAAATTGCTGACTTCCTGTTACATCTAAGGAATGTTAGATCCCTATCAGCTCCTACGATCAAGGGTTACAAAAGTATGTTGGCAGCGGTTTTCCGCCACAGAGGCTTGGATCTTTCCTCCAACAAAGATCTGCAGGACATCCTTAGGTCTTTTGAGACCTCTAAGGAACGTCGGTTGTCCACTCCAGGCTGGAATCTAGACGTGGTCCTAAGGTTCCTTATGTCATCAAGATTTGAACCTCTCCAGTCAGCCTCTTTCAAGGACCTCACTTTAAAAACTCTTTTCCTCGTTTGCCTTGCAACAGCCAAAAGAGTAAGTGAGATTCACGCCTTCAGCAGGAACATAGGTTTCATATCTGAAACGGCTACATGTTCCTTGCAGCTCGGTTTTTTGGCTAAAAACGAGCTTCCTTCACGTCCTTGGCCTAAATCGTTCGAAATACCTAGCCTATCCAACATGGTGGGTAACGAGCGGGAGAGAGTACTTTGCCCTGTCAGAGCTCTTAGGTACTATCTCAAAAGGTCAAAACCCTTGCGAGGACAATCGGAGGCCTTATGGTGTGCTATTAAGAAACCTTCACTACCAATGTCTAAGAACGCAGTTTCTTACTACATAAGGCTTCTGATTAGAGAAGCTCATTCTCATATGAAGGAAGAAGACCTTGCTTTGCTGAAGGTAAGGACACATGAAGTGAGAGCTGTGGCTACTTCAGTGGCCTTCAAACAGAACCGTTCTCTGCAGAGTGTTATGGATGCAACCTATTGGAGAAGCAAGTCAGTGTTTGCATCATTCTATCTCAAAGATGTCCAGTCTCTTTACGAGAACTGCTACACCCTGGGACCATTCGTAGCAGCGAGTGCAGTAGTAGGTGAGGGCTCAGCCACTACATTCCCATAATCCCATAACCTTTTTAACCTTTCTCTTGAATACTTTTATTGTTGTTTTTGGGTTGTACGGTCGGCTAAGAAGCCTTCCGCATTCTAGTTGATTTGGCAGGTGGTCAATTCTTTCTTGAGAAGCGCCTAGGTTAGAGGTTGTGATGAGGTCCTTTAGTATGGGTTGCAGCCCTTTATACTTCAGCACCTAAGAGTCGTTCAGCATCCTAAGAGGACCGCTGCGCTCAGTAAGGAAGACGTACTTATTAAAGGCAGAGTAATGGTTCAAGTCGACTTCCTTACCAGGTACTTATCTATTTTATTTGTTATTTTGAATAACTAATAAAAATGAAATACGGGATACTTAGCTTCTTGGTTAACATGTATACTGGTTTTCACCCACCTCCCTGGGTGTGAATCAGCTACATGATCATCGGGTAAGATTAATATTGAAAAATGTTATTTTCATTAGTAAAATAAATTTTTGAATATACTTACCCGATGATCATGATTTAATTGACCCACCCTTCCTCCCCATAGAGAACCAGTGGACCGAGGAGAAAATTGAGGTGGTGTTGACAAGAAGTACTGGAGTACCTGACCACAGATGGCGCTGGTGAGTACACCCCCACCTGTATAGCGATCGCTGGCGTATCCCGTCCGTAGATTTCTGTCGGGCAACGGAGTTGACAGCTACATGATCATCGGGTAAGTATATTCAAAAATTTATTTTACTAATGAAAATAACATTTTCAATATTAATCTTACCCGATAATCATGTAGCTGTCAACTCTGTTGCCGACAGAAATCTACGGACGGGATACGCCAGCGATCGCTATACAGGTGGGGGTGAACACCACAGCGCCATCTGTGGTCAGGTACTCTAGTACTTCTTGTCAACACCACCTCAATTTTTCCTCTGTCGTGCCTCCGGCTAGACCTACATGGATACGCTGTTAATTCTGGAGTTATTGCTCACGATTTGGTGATGTATTTGCTCTAGAGTTTAGCCTTCGCTATTCAGGAAGCTATATCATTAGCTTAGCAAGTTTTTGGAATTAATTTGATTTAATTTTTTATTTAATTTTGGTACGAAGAGAGTATGAACTCTCTTTCACTTTTAAATGGCCGACCCTTCCCTTAGACGGAAGTGTTGGTGTCGAAGAGAGTATAGACTCTCTTAATTTTGCTTAACAAAGTTATAGATTTTTTTTTATATCTCTCCGCCTTTTATAGGCCTCTTTGATTAACTTCCTTTTATTATAAACTTATTAAAATTAATTTTTATATTTGTTTATATTCGACCTTTCCTAATAGTAGGCGGTCTTTTCTTGGAACCGAAGTTAATTAACTTTGAGCCCGTCATTTCGTTTTTACCCGTTAACATATTATGCCATTTTAATGTTTTTGAAAGAATTTCTTTGATAGTCTTGTACTGTTTTCAAAGTTGAACTAACGTTTTGTTTTGTCTCTGCAGTTGTTGACGTTCAGAAAGTTCAACTTGCGCTCTATCGTTACGATAGAGAGAGAGTCTATCACGGTGTCACGTTGCAGTAAGAGTAAACCGATTCTAGCGTTTTGTTCATTCTTTCTTAGCTTAAATGGTTCTATTCTATAAAGGAACTTTTTATTTGGGAAACCTTTCAGTTTTTTTCCTTTAACAATAATATGTTTTAACGATATATATAATTGGGCTCTTCTCTCAGGTGCTAAGTCAAGAGAGAGAGAGAGAGAGAGATAGAGACGGAGGGAGAGAGAGGAGGATAAACGTTTCGTTCAAGCGGGTAACGTTGTTATCGTTTTTGCTCTTCTCCCTAGTCTCTTTAGGGGAAGAAGGTAAACGTTTCTAGAGTTTTATTCTTGTTCTCAGACTTTATGCGGTGAGAGATTTTAAACGTAGTTTATTTGATCTAGTGTTTAATCTCTTTTCCAGCCACTGAATTATTTATCTTTCATTATGTTTTTCTGTTACATTGTAATACTGTTTTCGCAATTACTAACTTTTAATGAAGGATAGAATTGCGTGTTTCAGGTACAAACCACTTAAAGTTTCGAGTTCAGTGAAATAAGTGCAAACAGAAAATCAAAAGAAAGTGATAAGCGCAAAGTGTTACAGTGTTGCATTTGAGGGTTCGTCTGTTCGTGCCAGTTGTTCGCCTAGTCTGGGACCTCTTACAAGCTCCCAAGCCCAGGGGAGAAGTAATGTCGAAGGACTTATGGGTTCAGCAGGCCTTGATCGACGAACAGACGTTTCCCTCCATGGTTTCGGGTGTAACCAACTCACGTAGCCGACGTGATCACCCCACCCACACAAAGACGAGAGAGCCCATTTATTCCTCGTCTGCGGAAGAGGTTTCTCGCAGAAACCATGGACCAAATCTTGCAGCTTTTAAGTGCAAGTCGGTCCCTTCCGCGCAAGTCCAACTCCTAGATGGTGCCATTAGCACTGGGTCAGTTCGGACTTGCTGCAGTACGACAACTGCACACCTCCCAGAGAGGCAAGGTGGTATCGCAACAGACAGTAACTCCGTCTGTTGCCGCACCAGCTGTTTTAGACCCTCAGTTTCAACGGACAGTAGCTCCGTTTGTTGTTGTCTTTCTTAAACTCTAGTGGTCTATGCTGCTGACAATGCAGTCTCAGCTTGCGGTGTTGATGCAGGAGTTTCAGGCAGAGAAGGTTAACACACCTCCTCCTGCGAGCGCTCCTCTACCTCTACGCAGTCCAGCCTGCCAGACGTATGATGTTGAGGCTCCTCAAGCTACCTCCATGCGTGAGCTGCCGCTTTGGGAGTTGCCAGATACCAGCTCTGTGCAGCAACCTCCACTTTCCTTGAGGCAGGAGCCTCTTGCCACGCGGCAACCTCCTCAACACTTGAGGCAGGAGCCTTATGCTTTGCAGCAACCTCCTCTACCCTTGAGGTAGGAGCCTCTTGCGTTGCGACTACCTCCTCCATCCTCGAGGCAGCTACCTCTTGCGGTGCGACAACCTCCACCATCCTCGAGGCAGCAACCTCAACTCCACCTCTGCGCAGTCCACCCTGCCAGACGTATGATGTTGAGGTTCCTCAACCTACCTCCACGCGTGAGCTGCCGCATTGGGAGTTGCCAGATACCAGTGCTATGCAGCAACCTCTTGCGTTGCGGCAACCTCCACCATCCTTGAGGCAGCAACCTCAACTCTTGCGGCAGCCACCTCCACTCTTGAGGCAAGAACCTCAACTCTTGAATGGGCTCTCATGGCATGGTTGGTTTCGACCTGGCCTTTCATTAGAAGGGGCTAGCGTTCGATCCCAAGTATGAGGTAGAAATTTATTTTTATTTGAACACGATGTTGTGTTGATATTTATCCATATTGACTCATTAGGGGTAATTTGAATGAATTACTACCAATTGTGTCACGTGGTGGCCCGGGGAAATCTGGTAAAACTCGCTGGTAAAGAGACTGATGTCTCACCAGGTAAATCCTCGGACAGCTAGATTAGTGTCAGGTTCAGATTTCTTTAAAAATCCTCCTCTACCCATGAGGCAGCCTCATGCTTATGAGGAGCCTCATGCTATGCGGCATCTTCCTCAAACCATGAGGCAAAAGCCTCATGCTATGCGGCAACCGCCTCAACCCATGAGGCAGGAGCCTCATTCTATGCGGCATCCTCCTCAACGCATGCGGCATAAGCCTCATCCCTTGCAGCTTGAGCCTCATCCCATGCAGCATGAGTCTCATACCATGCAGCATGAGCCTCATCCCATGCAGCATGAGCCTCATCCCATGCAGCATAAGCCGCACGCCATGCAACATGCTCTGCTTACCTTACAGCATGCTCTACATACAGCATGCTCTGCATACCTTATCGCATGCTTCTCAGTCACACATCTTTGGTTGTTGCCAACTCACTAGACTGTCAAGCAGTTTCATAACGTTGCCTTCTAGTCTGCTGCTTTTGCACCAGTGAAACCCTCACTGAGAGAACTTAGCTTTTCTCGGATATGGTTCCTGTAGATGAGAAAGTGCTATTCTCCCTCCTTCTGATTTTCCCTTGAGGACTCTGTCATTTGGAGAGGAGCCTTTAGCTGCTTAGCCTCCTATGGACTTTTATTTAAGCATAGCATGCTTCCAGGGAGGGTAATGGTTCCACTTCAGTCGCTACCCCGTCTGTTACCACACCTGCTCCCATAGACCTTGAGCTGTGTTGCAAGACATACAGTCCAAGCTTAGTCCTTGTTAGAGGATTTTTTGTTTACGGAGTCAGTGTGTCACTGGGAAGACGTTCAACAACCAGCAGAAGTGTCTTGTTGTGACGCAGTGCGGCAACCTCAGCAACCCGATAAGGAGTTGTCTGTACGACCCAGACAGTCTAGACAGCTTCGGGTTGTCACTGTACTTCCTCGCTTCCCCATGGTTGACAGTTCACAGACTGTGCAGCAGTACCATGATCTTGTGTCCGGCTCCGTCAGACGACTAGCTTTTAAGAGCTCCCACAAGTCGTCGCTGTCTGGAGATTCTCAGATGGACTATGGATCTGACCAAGGAACCGGGCCTCCTGGTCAATTTTGAGGAGTCCCAGCTCGTCCCATCCCAGACCATTGTCTCCTGGGAATGGATCTTCAGAGTCGAGCTTTTCGGGCTTTTCCGTCGGCCCCAAAGATATACTAAGCCCTAGATTGCATCCAGAGCATGCTGAGAAGGAACCGATGCTCAGTCAGGTAGTGGATGAGTCTAACAGGGACACTTTCATCGCTGGCACTGTTCATCGAGTTAGGGAGACCCCACCTCCCCCCCTTCAGTATCATCTAGCGGCTCACTGGATAAAGGACATGACGCTAGAGACGATCTCAGTTCCTGTTTCCGAAGAGAGGAGGTCTACTCTCACGTGGTGAAAGAACAGCTTTCTTCTCAAGGAAGTCTACCTTTGGCTGTTCAGAAACCCGACCGCCGTCTCTTCTCTGACGCATCAGACACGGGCTGGGGTGCGACTTTGGACGGACAGGAATGCTCGGGAACATGGAATCAGGAGCTAAGGACACTTCACATCTATTGCAAGGAGCTGTTGGCGGTTCGTCTGACCTTGATAAACTTCAAGTCCCTCCAGCTTAACAAGGTGGTGGAGGTGGACTCTGACAACACCACAGCCTTGGCTTACATCTCCAAGCAGGGAGGGACTCATTCGTGGAAGTTGTTCTAGATCGCAAGGGACCTCCTCATCTGGTTAAAAGATCGAAAGCTCACGCTGGTAACGAGGTTCATTCAGGGCGATATGAATGTCATGGCAGATCGCCTTAGCCGGAAGGGTCAGGTCATCCCCACAGAGTGGACCCTTCACAAGAATGTTTGCAGCAGACTTTGGGCCCTGTGGGGTCAGCCAACCATAGATCTGTTCGCTACCTCGATAACCTAGAGGCTCCCGTTGTATTGTTCTCCGATTCCAGACCCAGCAGCAGTTCACGTGGATGCTTTTCTGCTGGATTGGTCCCATCTCGACCTGTATGCATTCCCGCCGTTCAAGATTGTCAACAGGGTACTTCAGAAGTTCGCCTCTCGCAAAGGGACACGGCTGACGTTGGTTGGCTCCGCTCTGGCCCGCGAGAGAATGGTTCATAGAGGTACTGCAATGGCTGGTCGACATTCCCAGGACTCTTCCTCTAGGAGTGGACCTTCTACGTCTACCTCACGTAAAGAAGGTACATCCAAACCTCCACGCTCTTCGTCTGACTGCCTTCAGACTTTCGAAAGACTCTCAAGAGCTAGGGGCTTTTCGAAGGAGGCAGCCAGAGCGATTGCCAGAGCAAGGAGGACATCCACTCTCAGAGTCTATCAGTCTAAAGGGGAAGTCTTCCGAAGCTGGTACAAGGCCAATGCAGTTTCCTCATCCAGTACCACTGTAACCCAGATTTCTGACTTCCTGTTACATCTAAGGAACGTAAGATCCCTTTCAGCTCCTACGATTAAGGGTTACAGAAGTATGTTGGCAGCGGTTTTCCGCCACAGAGGCTTGGATCTTTCCACCAACAAAGATCTACAGGACCTCCTTAGGTCTTTTAAGACCTCAAAGGAACGTCGGTTGTCCACTCCAGGCTGGAATCTAGACGTGGTCCTAAGGTTCCTTATGTCATCAAGACTTGAACCTCTCCAATCAGCCTCTTTTAAGGACCTCACATTAAAAACTCTTTTCCTCGTGTGCTTGACAACAGCTAAAAGAGTAAGTGAGATCCACGCCTTCAGCAGGAACATAGTTTTCACATCTGAAACGGCTACATGTTCCTTGCAGCTCGGTTTTTTGCTAAAACGAGCTTCCTTCACGTCCTTGGCCTAAGTCGTTCGAGATCCCAAGCCTGTCCAACTTGGTGGGGGACGAACTGGAGAGAGTACTTTGCCCAGTTAGAGCTCTTAGGTACTATCTAAAAAGGTCATAACCTTTACGAGGACAATCAGAAGCCTTATGGTGGACTATCAAGAAGCCTTCTCTTCCAAGGTCTAAGAACTCAGTTTCTTACCTATTCAGGCTACTGATTAGGGAAGCACATTCTCATCTGAAGGAAGAAGACCTTGCTTTGCTGAAGGTAAGGACACATGAAGTGAGAGCTGTGGCTACTTCAGTGGCCCTCAAACAGAACCGTTCTCTGCAGAGTGTTATGGATGCAACCTATTGGAGAAGCAAGTCAGTGTTCGCATCATTCTATCTCAAAGATGTCCAGTCTCTTTACGAGAACTGCTACACCCTGGGACCATTCGTAGCAACGAATGCAGTAGTAGGCGGGGGCTCAGCCACTACATTCCCATAATCCCATAACCTTTTTAACCTTTCTCTTGAATACTTTTTATGGGTTGTACGGTTGGCTAAGAAGCCTTCCACATCCTTGTTGATTTGGCGGGTGGTCAATTCTTTCTTGAGAAGCGCCGAGGTTAAAGGTTGTGATGAGGTCCTTTAGTATGGGTTGCAGCCCTTTATACTTCAGCACCTAAGAGTCGTTCAGCATCCTAAGAGGACCGCTACGCTCAGTAAGAAAGACGTACTTAATAAAGGCAGAGTAATGGTTCAAGTCGTCTTCCTTACCAGGTACTTATTTATTTTATGTTATTTTTGAATAACTAATAAAATAAAATACGGGATACTTAGCTTCTGTGTTAACATGTATGCTGGTCTCCACCCACCACCCTGGGTGTGAATCAGCTACATGATTATCGGGTAAGATTAATATTGAAAAAAGTTATTTTCATTAGTAAAATAAATTTTTGAATATACTTACCCGATAATCATGATTTAATTGACCCACCCTTCCTCCCCATAGAGAACCAGTGGACCGAGGAAAAAATTGAGGTGGTGTTGACAAGAAGTACTAGAGTACCTGACCACAGATGGCGCTGTGGTGTTCACCCCCCCCCCCCCCCCTGTATAGCGATCGCTGGCGTATCCCGTCCGTAGATTTCTGTCGGCAACAGAGTTGACAGCTACATGATTATCGGGTAAGTATATTCAAAAATTTATTTTACTAATGAAAATAACATTTTTTCAGATCACTATTATAACACTTTCCAAAGAGATAGTCTTTGGGTTTTTCTTGAAAGCTGCCACATTTTTGCTGTTGTTTTATGAATCCACAGTGTAGCTAAGACAATTTGAGCAAAGTGAGAGAAATTATAGGAAGGCTAATTATAATGCTTAAATAGTGACCCACGGCCATGTAGCCTGCCACTTGTCAAAACAGGAGCCGTGATATAATGTTTAAATATGAACAAAGCAAGCCACATCAGTGCAAAGACCATTTGAGGGATGTGATACAAATTATAAGTAATTATGATACTTTGATTTCATGCCATTTACATGAACCATATACTGTATGCTTCAACTGGTTTTCTTATGTTATCCACCATGTAAAATTATAGCAACAATTTGTCCCGACACTAATACAAATAATTGTTCTCTACAAATGAGATTGATAACAGCAAAAGCTGGAATATGGCTATAAAACTTTCAACGAGGTATCAACAACCGATCCGCTTATTACCAGTAGGTAGCAGGGAAGCACTGCTCCCCCTCACTCACTCACAACAACCCCCTTTGATTTCAGCAGTAGTTGAGAGTGGATATTCTCTTCCATGCTCTTGGAGCTGGTTTGCTTGGAAACTTTTATAATTCTTTGTCTTGATCAGGCATGTGCAGTGTGAAACTTGAGGTTGCTGACATGTGGGTTTGTCCTAGCACAGCGGAGCGGCATGTTTATGCCAGCCATGGTGACAGATCCTCACTGGCTCTGCCCTTTGTGTAGAGAACACTCTTGCACAAAGGCCTCTTCGTGCAACTAGTGCCAGGAATGGCCATCCTGCCAGAGAGCGGTATGACAGGAGGAAGAAGTCTAAAAGAGATTCTTTGACTTCAGGGTCGTCCTCGAGGTCAAATAAATCCTGACAACTTCTTCCCTCTCTTGGTACCCTTCCCATTGTTTCTTCTGGTTCATCCTTCTCTGGCAGTCAATCGAGAGAGAACAGTGACCATTTACCTCTTGGGCAACCTCTGTTCAGGAAGTTCTTCCCATCTCCCTCAGTGAGGTGTCAAAACCTTCCTCCCCTGAGTAGTCTACATCCCAAGATGCCTTGCCTCTGCTGTGGCTTCTCTTGGAACTTTCTAGTTTCCCATCGAAGGATAGGCTACTGGAAGGGTCGATTCGTGGGCTCAGTAGGACAGTGTTGCTGTTCCTGCAGGGGTTGGCTTCAGCACTTCCCTGTTGAAAGCCAACAGGAGGGTGTCCCTCCTGTTCGGTCTCTTGCCGCTCAATGCACCTTCATCCTCTGCAGCAGATCTTCTCTCGATGGAGGATACGTGGGTCCAGCCCACTCACCCATCAGGGTGAGTTTGCATGTTGAGCATGACAGGAGGCTTGCTTGCCCTCTCCAGGCTAGTGTTTATGCGAGCAGTCTTCCAGTGTGTTTACCCCTCAGGCTAGCCTCATGCTTCTGAGCCTGCCGATCCTTTAGGGACCTTCTGCAGATGCACTTGCAAGCGGGAGAGGATATCCTCACCTGGGGGTACATCTCCCCTGGGAGCTTAGAAGGTCCAGTGTTATTTGTCACCTGCTCTCACTAGCCCTTTAGAGCTTGTGGATGATCTCTGGTGATCTTCTCACAAAGTCTCCAGTGCTCACAGTGGTTCAAGCCTAAAGTTTTCAAGCTTGATCCTTTTTGGAAAGACTTGTTGATTTACCCCTTCCCCGTTAAGTCCAACCCAAGGCGTCATAAGAAGAGGCGGTTGAAACCTCCTCCAGGGAACACCTTTTGCCCCAAGACCCACAGGGGATTGAGATGTCGGAGGGCAGTCTCATTCACTGTCTCTTACAGGCTAACACCAATTGAGATTGTTGAGAAGGCACCTTCCTGAGAATTCTTACAACCAGGGACCATTCTGGATGAAGCCCCTGCAAAGCCTTTTGAGACTAAGGTCCAGATGGAGAAAAGCAGCATCCAGTACAGTAGATGACGACTTCATTGAAGGAGGATTGATCAGCTGGCGTTGTGCATCTTCGGTTGATCATTTAACTATATGCCTAAGGGTAGTACATATTAAGAGCAGTACATATCAAGAGCAGTACATACCAAGAAGAATGGTACTGTACATACCAGGATTGTACCCAGCTCAAGGTCAATACATGGTACATGTGTTTACACACGTACTTCCATTGCTTGATCTCGTACAAGACCGAGCACATATATATCGATCAGGATGAAGAGCGCTGCCCTTGTCCTTTTCCTTCTTCAGAGATTTCCAGAGACCTTGGAAGTCTATAATTCAACAAAATTATTGTGATGGAGCACACTATGAATGAACAGCATGAAGGGGATGTCATTAGCAGACCATCTCATCACAGACATTCTTTTTACCCATTTCTAGCTGACGTATCCCAACGAGACAGCTCACAAGATGGTTTATAGTTGCACCATCACCACATGATTGTTTACAGTGTGGATGGTCTTCCAGTACTCGGGTACCATACTCTCTTGGACACCTTGAGAGCCGATGACATGCTCTCTCATCTTACCTACTCTTCACTTTGTGATGTTCGAGTCAAGAGATTCTGTCATCTGTTTCTTCTTAATGTTTTACACTGTCATATTGAGATCTTCACACGCTCATAGATCTTTCCATGCATCGAGGTATTCCTACTCTCTTAGGCTTGTCTTCAGTATATTATGAGATCTTCCCACTCTCTGACACAGGTGAATGACACGAGACCCTCATACACATTGAGACCCTTCCACTTATCGAGAAGCTCCCATGTACTGAGACCTTCTCACACATTGAGACCCTCCTAATCATTCTTACATTGAGTCGAAACAGGTGACTACACTTGACCGCTTTGAATAATGATACGATCATTACAATTGCCACCTTTTCCATTGTGCCCCAAAGACACAAGAACCCTCAAGAGAAATTTCCCTTCACGGTTATTGCCCCAGATGGTGACGTCTGCCAACCACTTGTGGTCGCCATCTTTCCCATCTACCAGTCATGTAAGTTATAACACTTTGGGGTTATTGCCTACATCGGGTCTCTTGGGAACAACAAAGATCATCAAATTTTATAAGGCCAAGTCCTTCGGGACCTGCTCTTCGGGGTTTCTACCACTCACGAGGGAGAACCTGGTGTTCTTTTAGTTCAACATATCTTTATCTTTCTCCTTACGAGTGAATACCTCCTCTGGCAGGAGGGCTTAGGTTACTCACCAACCCCTTATGGAAAGTATAACGAGAATGATTACCTTACATCATACGCATCAGCATGTGTTAGCAAAGACCCTAGTCTTACAGAGAAGTCATGCTCAATGCTGCGCACCCATCCACCGAGAGCTAGCTAGATGGGTAGGCGAGCTCCTCTGCCTGACGAAGGTCAGCTCACAACTCGGTTGCTCGACATAGTAGTCATAGCTAGTTGGTGGGTCCCTACGCACCACAGTGTAGAGCTTCAGCTTCGCTGTGGCCTCAAGTTCATGCTACTTCAGTAGAGCCAGCTTTTGCCAGCATTCGCCTCACCAGCGTTGGCCTCGACAGCGTTTACCTCACCAGCGTTTGCCTCACCAGCGTTTGCCTCACCAGCGTTTGCCTCGCCAGCTTTTGCCTCGCCAGCTTTTGCCTCGCCAGCTTTTGCCTCGCCAGCGTTCGCCTCGCCAGTGTTCACCTCGCCAGCATTCACCTCACCAGCATTCGCCTCAACAAACGAGGAGTTCGTATGATCTTACTTGTCAACCTCCTCTGAGAACCTGGCTAGCATTTATGTTCTTTGCATACTGGAATGAACAAACCCTTTCATGCATGACTATTCATTTTAAATATTTAACTTAGCCGGTGAATATATAAAAGCTGCTGCTCCGGCGGCTCGACAGAAAAACACAAAAACTCGCGAGCGATCGCTATGAAGGTTGCGGGTGTGCCCACCAGCGCCAACTATCGGCCAGATACCGCATATGCATGTAAACAGCTCCAATTCTTCTCTGTCGGTCTGATCGACAAGACGTACCATTACTCGCTGTTAACCTGGAGTTTTTCAACAGACTTGGTGAAGTACTTCATTTTGGTTTGAGCTTTCGCAGTGCAGGTGTTTTATCTTCAACTTAAACTCTTGAACTCTTTTTTGGACAGATTTAATTGTTGATGACTTTGGATTGTTTTGTGGACTTTCTTTGACTTTTTCAAAATGGCTGACCCTTCTCCAATTCCTAGATTTCGTAAGTGTAATGCTAGGGATTGCAATAAGCGTCTTCCAAAGGCCTCTCTCGACCCACATACTGTGTGTTCTAATTGTCGGGGTAAAACCTGTCAATTAGGAGATCGGTGTGAGGAGTGCGTGGGCCTTTCGGAATTCGATTGGCTTGAGTTTGACAAGTATTCTCGTAAGCTAGAGAGAGATAGGGTGAGGAGAAGTTCCTCTAGATCGTTAGAATTTTCCTCCTCCCATGCCCCTGAACCTAATCCTTCCCCTGTAGTAGTTGTGCCTGAACCCTCTACTAGCACTCAGGAACCATCAATGCGGGATATGTTACGTGCCATTCATGCTTTGGGCGAAAGAGTCGAGTCGTTAGCTACAGACCGTAATCAACTCATGGCTGACGTTAAAGAGTTAAAGTGTCAGAGTGCCACATTGGAAAATCGTGGGAAAGTGATTAGTGCGCAAAGTGTTATCAGTGTTGCGACCTAGGGTTCGTCTGTTCGTGCCTGTCGTTCGCCTAGTCCGAGACCTCTTGCAAGCTCCCAAGCCCCAGGGAGAAGTAATGTCGTAGGACTTATTGGTTCGAGAGGCTTTAATCAGCGAACAGACGTTCCCTCTATGGTTTCAGGCGTGTCTCATCAAGACCGCCCCTACCATAAGACGAGCGAGACGATTTTCTCCTCGTCATCCGAAGGCTTTTCGCGTAAGAAACCGTGGAGCAAGGTTTCGAGGCCCTTAAAGCGAAAGTCAGTCCCTTCAGGACAGGTCCAGCGTCCTGGTTGTAGCCATTGGGACAGCTCTGACCCTGTGCAGTCATCGGAAGACTGCTCGCCGCCTAAACAGAAACGTAACACAGGCTCCGAGAGTCTTGGTGTAGGCAAGGTTTTGCAGTCGCAGACGTTACCCTCGTCTCTTACCGCACCCATTCCCGTTGATCCTAAATGGGTTGTACTGCAAGACATGCAGATTAAGCTTGCCTCTCTTATGGAGGACTATTCTGCTGAAAAGGTTCACGATGATCCTCGCCGCTTAGCTGATTGAGATCCTGGCCGTCAGCCGCCCAAACGAGCCTTTGCTTGTCCTGTTGACGTTGGCGTTATTAAGTCACGTCAGTCACGTTTTGTAGAGCCTCACTCGATGCAGTCCCGTGTTGACTTTCAGCCGCATGTGGACGTTCAGCCGCTTCCTAATGCTCTTGTTGACGTTCAGGACGTTCGCCTACCAGCGAAGTTGACTTGTTTTGACGCTGAGCGTCAAGCACCGCAGTCAAGAGTTGTTTTGACTGCTCAGTCTAGGCAGTCAAGGCAGTCTCGAGTTGACGTCGAGCGTCCTCCCGCTCCTGTTGTTGTTGACAGTCAGGCTGTTAAGCAGTTACATGACGTAGCGTCCTGGACTGCTACTGATGCACCAGTGCGTGTGGACTCTGCTTGTCAAGCATTGCCACCAAGGCAGGTCTCCCCTTTGCTTGTAACTCAGCAGTTATCGGATGAAGATCCTTCAGATGAGGACGTTGCTGATCCTCATCCTGATGATAATCCTTCAGATGTAGATGAACCTAAGGCGGTTCCTCCTTCGATGGACTTTAAGAAGATCATGTTGATTTTCAAGGATCTTTTTCCCAATCACTTTGTTGCCGTTGCTCCTCGTTCGCCACCGTCTGAGTTTGCTCTAGGCTTACCTGCTACCAAGCCAGCCTTTACTAAGCTAGTGCTTTCTCGCTCTTCCAAGAGGGCTTTACGTCTTTTAGGCGACTGGTTGGATACCAGGAGGAGTTTGGGGAAGACGGCCATTGCCTTCCCTCCTTCTAAGCTTGCTTCTAGATCGAGCGTCTGGTATGACACGGGAGAAGTTCTCGGCTTGGGAGTCCCTGCCTCTGCCCAGGGTGACTTCTCAAGCCTCGTAGACTCTCCCCGTCGCCTGGCCATGAGACGCTCGAAGATTAGTTGGTCCTCCTCGGACCTTGACCATCTGCTTAAAGGCGTATACAGGGCCTTTGAAGTGTTTAACTTTCTTGACTGGTCATTAGGAGCTTTAAGTAGGAAGATCTCGTCTGCCGACCAAGATGTTTCCTTACTTATCATGTCATGTATGGATAAAGCCATCCGCGATGGCTCCAATGAGCTCGCCTCCACCTTTACGTCGGGAGTCTTAAAGAAGCGAGAAACCCTTTGCTCTTTTCTTTCGGCAGGAGTTACTCCCTGTCAGAGATCAGAATTGCTCTTTGCTCCCTTATCAGCGTCCTTGTTTCCGCAACAACTGGTTAAGGATATAGCTTCTTCGCTTGTGCAGAAGGACACCCATGACCTGATGGCGTCCTCTGCTCGCAAAGGGGCTCCTTCTACATCCTTTGCTGTAAGACCCAGGATCGAGACTCCGGCATCCAGATTTATCCCGCCCTTTCGTGGCAGAGCTCCCAGCAGGGGAAGCGCTCGTGCCGAGGGAAAGAGAGGTAAGAAGAGAGGAGCCAAGTCCTCACGTGGCAGAGTCTGACTGCCCACAGCCTCAGACAGCGGTAGGTGCCAGATTGAAGAGCTTCTGGCAGGCCTGGGAGAAGAGGGGTGCAGACCAAGAGTCTGTTCGGTTGCTCAGAGAGGGGTACAAAATACCGTTTGTACGCAAACCTCCTCTAGTGACAACTCCCATAGACCTCTCTCCCAGGTACCGAGAGGAGTCAAAGAGACAAGCCCTAAACCAAGAAGTCTCTCTGTTGCTAGAGAAGGGAGCGGTGGTGAAAATCTCGGACCTTCAATCACCGGGGTTTTACAACCGTCTCTTCCTAGTCCCAAAGCATACAGGAGGTTGGAGACCGGTGCTAGACGTCAGTGCGCTCAACGTTTTTGTTACAAAAACAAAGTTCACTATGGAGACCACGAAGTCCGTCTTAGCAGCGATCAGAGAGGGAGACTGGATGGTCTCTCTCGACCTACGAGATGCGTACTTCCACATTCCTATACACCCGGATTCCCAACCGTTTCTGAGGTTTGTTTTCAGGAATGTGGTATACCAGTTTCGGGCCCTGTGCTTTGGCGTCAGTCCTGCTCCTCTCGTGTTTACGAGGCTCATGAGGAATGTGGCAAAATTCCTCCATCTATCGGGAATCCTAGCCTCCCTGTACTTGGACGACTGGCTTCTCAGAGCATCGTCCAGTCATCGCTGTCTGCAGGATCTACATTGGACGTTGGGTCTGACCAAGGAATTGGGACTTTTGGTCAACCTAGAAAAGTCCCAACTGATCCCATCCCAGACTATTCTATATTTGGGGATGGAGATTCGCAGTCCAGTTTTTCGGGCTTTTCCGTCTGCCACCCGAATAGAACAAGCCCTGCTCAAAGTCCAACTAATGCTGAAAAGAGAACGTTGTTCAGTCAGGATTTGGATGAGTCTCGTAGGGACTCTATCATCCCTGGAGCAGTTTGTCTCGCTAGGGAGACTACACCTTCGGCCTCTCCAGTTCCATCTAGCCTCTCACTGGAACAAGGACAAGACGTTAGAGACGGTATCAATCCCGGTCTCCGAACCAGTAAAGGCATGCCTGAAATGGTGGGACAGCAATATCAGTCTGAGAGAGGGACTATCCCTAGCAGTCAAGAACCCAAACCACGTGTTGTTCTCAGACGCGTCGGATTTGGGTTGGGGTGTGACCCTGGACGGTCGGGAATGCTCAGGTCTGTGGACCTCAAGTCAGAAGAGCATGCACATCAACGGCAAGGAGCTATTGGCAGTCCACTTGGCCTTGATGAAATTCGAAAGCCTTCTTCGAAACAAAGTGGTAGAGGTCAACTCAGACAATACCACAGCTTTGGCGTACATCTCCAAGCAAGGAGGCACACACTCCCTCACGCTGTACGAGATCGCAAGGGACCTTCTCATTTGGTCAAGAAATCGAGGCATCTCCCTGTTGACGAGATTTATCCAGGGGGACTTGAACGTCTTGGCAGACTGTCTCAGTCGGAGGGGTCAGGTGATACCCACGGAATGGACCCTCCACAAGGACGTGTGCAAGAGTCTTTGGGCGACTTGGGGTCAACCCACCATAGACCTCTTTGCCACCTCGTTGACCAAGAGGTTACCAATCTATTGCTCACCAGTCCCAGATCTAGAAGCAATACATATAGACGCGTTTCTACTGGATTGGTCTCATCTGGACTTATATGCATTCCCACCATTCAAGATAGTCAACAAGGTACTGCAGAAGTTCGCCTCTCATGAAGGGACAAGGTTGACGTTGGTTGCTCCCCTCTGGCCCGCGAGAGAGTGGTTCACCGAGGTACTTCAATGGCTGGTAGACATTCCAAGAAGTCTTCCTCTAAGGGTAGATCTATTACGTCAGCCCCACGTAAAGAATGTTCATCAAAGCCTCCCCGCGCTTCGTCTGACTGCCTTCAGACTATCGAGAGACTCTCAAGAGCTCGAGGCTTTTCGAAGGAGGCAGCCAGTGCGATTGCGAGAGCTAGGAGAGCTTCTACCATCAGAGTATACCGGTCGAAGTGGGAAGTCTTTCGAGACTGGTGCAAGTCAGCATCTGTGTCCTCTTCCAGTACTTCTGTAGCCCAAATCGCAGATTTTCTTTTACATCTGAGAAATGTTCGCTCCCTCTCAGCTCCCACGATTAAGGGCTACAGGAGCATGTTGGCTTCGGTCTTTTGTCATAGAGGCTTAGATCTTTCCAACAATAAAGATCTCCAAGATCTCCTTAAGTCTTTCGAGACCTCTAAGGAACGTCGTTTGGCAACTCCTGGATGGAACTTAGACGTGGTCCTAAGGTTCCTCATGTCAGACAGGTTTGAGCCATTACATTCAGCCTCCCTGAAGGATCTCACCCTCAAGACGCTTTTCCTAGTGTGCTTGGCTTCGGCTAAAAGGGTCAGTGAACTTCATGCCTTCAGTAAGAACATCGGTTTTTCTACAGAAAAAGCCACATGTTCACTTCAACTTGGTTTCCTGGCCAAAAATGAACTGCCTTCTCGTCCTTGGCCTAAGTCTTTTGATATACCTTGCCTATCAGAGATCATAGGCAACGAACTTGAAAGAGTGCTGTGTCCAGTTAGAGCTCTTAAGTTCTACTTAGCCCGTACTAAGTCCTTACGAGGTGGATCTGAGGCATTATGGTGCTCAGTTAAGAAACCATCATTGCCTATGTCAAAGAATGCTTTGTCATATTTTATCAGATTTTTAATACGCGAAGCTCATTCTCACTTGAATGAAAAAGACCGATGCTTGCTTAAGGTTAAGACGCACTAAGTAAGAGCTATAGCAACTTCTGTGGCCTTTAAGGAAAATAGATCTCTGCAAAGTATTATGGACGCGACCTTTTGGAGAAGCAAGTCGGTATTCGCGTCATTTTACTTAAAAGATGTCCAGACTCTTTACGAGGACTGCTACACACTGGGTCCATTCGTTGCAGCGAGTGCAGTAGTGGGTGAGGGTTCTACCACTACATTACCCTAATTCCAATATCCTTTTAATCTGTCTCTTGAAATGTTTTCAATCTTGTTTTTGGGTTGTACGGAAGGCTAAGAAGCCTTTCGCATCCTGGTTGGCTTGGCGGGTGGTCAAATGTCATTTCTTGAGAGCGCCCAGATTAGGGGTTTGATGAGGTCCTGTTGTATGGGTTGCAGCCCTTGATACTTTAGCTCCTGGGAGTCTTTCAGCATCCTAAGAGGATCGCTGGGCTTCGTGAGGAAGACAGACTAACAAGGCAGAGTAATCGTCTAAGTCAACTTCCTTACCAGGTACCTATATATTTGGGTTTTGTTATGATATAACTGTCAAAAACTCTAAGCATATACGCTGTAAACTTAATTAACTCTGGTCTCTACCCACCACCATGGGTGTGAATCAGCTATTATATATTCACCGGCTAAGTTAAATATTTTAAAATGATATTTTAATTATAAAATAAATTTTTGAATATACGTACCCGGTGAATATATAAATTAAAGGCCCCCCCTTCCTCCCCGATAGAGACCCAGCGGGATGAGAAGAATTGGAGCTGTTTACATGCATATGCGGTATCTGGCCGATAGTTGGCGCTGGTGGGCACACCCGCAACCTTCATAGCGATCGCTCGCGAGTTTTTGTGTTTTTCTGTCGAGCCGCCGGAGCAGCAGCTTTTATATATTCACCGGGTAAGTATATTCAAAAATTTATTTTATAATTAAAATATCATTTTTCATGAGAGGAAGCCCACGCGACATTAGATGTTAGTGAGGTGTGCGGACAAGCTTCCACCTCTGATGAGGTCTACACAACTACAGGTGTTCGCTAACACACTCATGGTAAGAGGCTGGTACGAGCTACTTCGATTGCACGTGTGCTCTTCCTCCAGACAGAAATCACAGGAGTTATTGCCATAAATGGGGATTCCTGCTGTCCACTTGCAACCACCATGTACCACCATTGTGACCCAGGCCACAGAGAGTCTCATTAGACACAATCCTGTTCAGTTATTGCCACAGATAGGAATGCTCTCTGACCACCTTTCCCGTGCACGGGTGAGACTTCCTTCACCTGCTCGGTCTCCCCCTCAGGGTTCCTCCAGCGGGAATCGCATTCATTCATTCGCCACCTTTCATCTTCGGGAGCAGAACCTCATTGCCCAACAGATTCATCTAACCCTGCAGACTTGTTTCTGCAGCAGACTCTTCTCGCCGGCAGACTCTTCTCGCCAGCAGACTCGTCTCACCTTGCAAACTCGTCTTGCTAGCAGACTCGTCTCACCAGCAGACTCATTTTGGCCTGCAGATTCATCTCGCCCAGCACGCTCGTTACTTCCTGCAGACTTTTCTCGCCCTGCAAATTTGTCACATCTAGTTGATTCGTCTTGCCAACAGACTTGGCCTGCCCAGCCCTGCTGCAGCTACACCGTTGGCCTATGCTAGGGGCTGCCCTCAATGTCTCTCATTCATGGCGATGAGCCAGGTAATACTCGACTTTGTTATTGGCAGCTTGGATCCCAGAATTCGAGCCCTTCAAATTGGAAGGCCTTCGTAGCATGACCAATAAACCAGATTAATGGCTACTGTGCTACCTCATAGAGACTAAAGGAGCTCGCCCCCAAGTGTTAGCACCCTATGTCAGCTTGGGGAAGGTCAAGAGAAGGATCGCCTAGAATACATTTTCGGCTTGAAGTTGCGAGGTCATGGACTGAGCATTGAATCATGACCCTTCTCATGAAATTGACTGGAGCTCATAGCGTTAGGGGCAGGAGTACGCCATAGCGTTTTATGAAAACTACTCTGTGACGAACGCCTTGTCAGTGGGCCTGTGGAGTCGTCAATTGACCTTCAATGCACACTTCCTGCAAAATGTGACCCACAAGGACATGGAGATGTTCTCTATTGACCCTGTGGTGGTTACACAATGAATGGGTTAATTAAACTCCTCAAACTCCTTGATAGACAAGTAGCAGATAGGGGAGGGCAGAGTTTAACCATGGTTAATTCTGGGAGGAATAACAAAGAATGATTGGCTCTTTTTTTTCATCTTCCACCCTGTAGGGTAACAGCACCTACAGTACCCAGCAAAGCTGGCCTCAGCTCTCTGCAGGTAGAACCATTTCCCTTGTGTAACCTGGTATAGAGATATATACTTATTACGTTCCCATACTCCCTGGCAAGATGGGATTGGGTAACATCTATGGTTTCCCTTGTCTAACCTGGTATAGAGAGATATACTTGTTATGGCCCCATACCCCCTGGAAAAGATGGATTGGGTAATGACTATGGTTTATTCTAAGATTCCTACATTTCTGAGAATTCTTACATAGGCTAGCCATATTGCTAGTATCACATAATCACAGAATGCTCAGGCACCTGACTGTGATTTGCACAAATGGTTTAGTGAGGTGTCACAGTTTCTCCTTGTTACGTGCAGAACACGTATGGGAAAACCCCCAGGTCAAAGACCAGCCAGTTGGTTCAAACTTCCACCCTCCTAAGGGGTAAGTCGATCACAATAAAGAGGATGAGTTTGTATTGGTGTCGGAACAAATTACAAATTTTAAAGTAATTTGTATTTTTAATAACGATACAAACCTATAGCTATTTATACAAATTGGCCTACCATCACCTGTCCCCTGATAAGTTCTGGCTGCAATAAAAAGTTGATACAACACAGGTTTGTGTGTGAGCAGGGTAGCCCATACCCGCCCCCATAACCCCCGCTAACCAGCAGGTGGGTGGTTATACCTTGCTAAAAGTCTTATGGTTAGACTTTCAGCTTCACCTAAACTAATATCCCTATAAATAGCTACAGGTTTGTGTCGTTAGAAAAAAATACAAATTACTTTCAATGTTGTCATTTCCAGCTTTGCTGAAAAGATACTCTTGTTAAAGGACTCGGGTTTTTATCGTTTGGAAAATTCAAATTGCTTTAACCTGTGATTTTTTTTTACTACAACCATTATAGTTAAAAAACATTTATTCAACAGCACAAGAGGCAAAAACTGCTCAACAACATCCTGCCCAAAGCCATCAATTATTCTGTCACCCAAGTGGAACTCCCAGTAAGACACCTTCCAGTTACAGAGGAACATCATCCTAAGACCTCCAAGACTTGAGGTAAGAAATACTGTATATGTGTAATATTGGCCATTTATTTAAATAGCACACTCTTTTACCTATCAAAATGGAGCAAATCTTTAGTCAAAGAGGAAGAGGAAAATTTGCACAAGAAAATAATTTATTTTTATTTGATGGGTACAGCAAAAGAGAATGAAACATAAATTTTTGGCCAAGGTTCTAGCTGTCATACAAGGATTCATACAAAGTTTGGAACAGTTATTAAGGAAGTTTATATGCATTCTCACAACACATCAAAAGCTCACATAGAATTGGCTAAAATACACAAAACTTTGAAAATTTGTGCTAGAGGTATTCAATAAGCCATGAGAGATATTTGAAGTATTGGAAAATGTATTTCAGGATATACAGGGATTGCAGCTATATGCTTCAGCCATGAGGAACCCCTCGAAATCCTGTTGATCTGCAATAGTTAGAAATATTGGACCAATGTAAAATTTATTAGTTCCGGCTCTATATACAAACCTTACACTCTTCAATTAGTAGTATTATTTCAGCCATAGCTGAAACCAGCCGTTAAAACTTTTGCAAGGTGTAACTACGCTCTGCTAGTTGTGGGCAGACCAGCCACCCTGTTCACCCAAGCACTAGTAAACAATCATCACTTTTTATTTTGGCTCAGTAAAGACTTAGTCTTGCTCTCCTGTCAAAACCTATTAAATGGTTTACAATTAAAAACAACTGGCCTAAAAGTTTAAAAATTCCTTATTTTTTCAGATGGTGACCCCGGACTTCTCTTTAGTGTGAACTCTGTTGCTTCCTTTAGCAAAGCAACGACACCCACCTCAGAGGGAAGTCTCTAATGTTGCCAGAAACTTCTTCCTTCCTTGGGGCTTTCGTGTCTCCCACTAAGGAATGGTTCCGGGATTGTTACAGTTTACTGCACCACTCTTTACTTCTGCTCACCTTTGTTCATGCAGCTTTGACGTAAGAATAAGCAGTGGCAGACTGGTTCCCATCATAGTTTCCAGTCAGGGTGATCCCTTCAGGGTGAACCCAGAAACTAGCTTTGGCTACGTTTCCCAAACAACTTTCAACTTGAATTCAGCTCGTTGACAGGAAACGGAGAGTGCTGCTTGGAGGTCAGCCTCCAGGTGTTGGACAGCCATCCCTTACGAGGAAAAGCCATCCCCCCACCAGGTGTTGATCAACTTTCCCTTTTGAGAAAGTGTCGTTCTCCACTAGGTGTTTGGCAATCATCCCGTAAGAGGGAAAGAGCTCCTCCACCAGCTATTGCCCAGCGATCTTGCCGATAGCGGAAACAGGTTGGTCACATTTTTGCCCATTGGTAAGACTGCCTTTGCCTGTGTGGTTCCCCCCTCGGGGAAATCCTCTGGCGGGAATTGGATTCATCCATGTCCCGGTCTTAGTCTTCGGAGCTTGGCGACGAAGGATTAAGGTGACTCTGTACTTCCTGCTCATTACTGCCGTACCCTCAGGGTACAAAACGAGACATGTGCAGCTTCCCCTTTTGGTCTATGCCGCAGATTGCGATGACTGCCAACTGTAGGCTTTAACTCTTTTGGGGTTATTGCCAATATTGTGCCCTTGGGCAAAAGAAAGCCCTTAGAGCTTTGAGAGGCCAAGCCCTTCGAGACCTGTGCCTCATGGTTTCAACCTCTTATGAGGAAGAAAGTACTTGTAGGCTATAACTCTTCAGGGTTATTTCCTACATCGTTCTTCTTGGGCACAACAAAGCTCATGGAGCTTTGTGAGGCTAAGCCCTTCAGGACCTGCGCCTCATGGTTTCATCTTCTTACGAAGGAGAAACTGCTCGTAGGCTATAAGTCTTCAGGGATATTTCCTATATCATGCCTCTCGGGACACAATAAAGTTCATGGAACTTTGTGAGGCCAAGCCCTTCAGGACCTGTGGTTCTTGGTTTCAATTTCTTACGCGGGAGAAATGGCTGTTCTTCAAGTCCATCACAGCCCTTTTTGTTCCTCTCTGATGGGATGACATAAGGCTACTCACCAACTCCCTTGGTGAGAGGCAGGATGAGCATGAGTACTATGCAAAAGACCTTAATTTCGCAGAGGAGTATTGCATGGTGTTGCGCACCCTCCCACTTAGCACTAGCGAGGTGGATGGCCGAGCTCTTCTGCCTGACATAGGTCTGTAAGCTACTCGGGTTGCTCACCTTAGTACCCATTAAGAGTTTGCGAGACCCTACTTCATTAGCCCACACTTACATTACCTGTACCTATCCTTACAGGTAAGAGTCAGATCTTTTCTCGCCGTTGGAGTCTCCCAAGGGGAGTGAAGTTCTGTCTGATCCCAGACACTGTAGCTTGGCTAGGCATCCACCTCCTCTTACCCCTCCTAAGCCTCAGGTGATCTCTTGGTATCAGGAGAACTTGACGACCAAGGCTCCTACCCGCCAGGATCCTGTCTGGGAGAGGCTGGGTTTAATTCCCACTATGTCATAGAGGAGGAAAAGGAATCAGAGGGCAAACACACTCCTGCCGGGGAATACCGTTCACCCAGAATGATCAGAGGATTGAAATCCCTGGGGCAGATCTCTCTCACAGACAATTATAGGCTTTCCCCTAATAGAGTTGGACCAGCCCTAACCACCTACCACAGTGGCAGGGGTTTCTCCTTCTGCTCCCTTAGAAGGAGCAAGACCTAAGGAGTCAGAGAGGGAGGGAAATTCATCCTTTTGCGGGGATTTTAATATCCGCTTGAGGGAAAGGAAAGGCACCAAAACATTACCTATGAATTGATGATCTATGGATGAGTTTCAATCTTGAAGGGAACGTCATGCAGTTCCATCATCTGCCTCCGTGAGACCGGAGCACAGAGTTCTTCCTCCTATGACTCAGTCCTCCTCCTGCTAAAAGTAACTTTGGTGACGACCTCGACTCTCCCCGGGCTGCTATGGGTGCTGGCTTGGAGGAAGAGGAACCTATTGATGATGGCTCGGAACATTCCAATGGAGTGCTGCTGGCGTCCGCTAGCCCCAAGGTCTCACCCCTAGAGCAGAAAAGTGCAGACTGGGTCTTTCTGCAAGTCCTGCCCTGCATAATCAGGGTCAATAATCTAGGGGAGTTGGATCAGGTCCCGACAGAAGGCAAAGATTCTCTCCTAGACCTCTTTTGTGATACTCCGAGACCCACTAAAACAATGTTGCCTTAGCTTGGTCAAGGAGGGTGAAGGCAGCAAAGAAGATTGCTCACGTCCGAGTGGCAGGAATGTCACAGTCCCTTCGATCTGTGAATTCCTCTCTGTTACTTCCTCCCTCATACCTTCAGCAAAGGAAGTATTACGAGATGGTAGAGGGATGATCCGTCTCCTCTACCATTGAATTCGCCAATCTTTGCGCTAACTCAGAACTCTTTAGCCAAACTGGCAACCTTTACAGTGCATTTCTTTGTGGGGGAGGCTGCCAACATGGAAAGAGTTACAAAGGTTTGTTGTAATTGTTTCATGGTTGGATTACCAGTCGGGGACGTTAGGTTACCTCGTGAAGAGCGAAGGCCTCTTCACCCCTCAGGAAAGAACCGTTGTTGGCCTTCCTCCTTTCAGGAGCTAGGACTCGCATGTTCTTAACCAATGCTGTCGTTTCAAAATTAAAAAATTTAGGAAGCAAGTGTTGAGGAGAGAAGTGATGAGACTGTACAATTCAACGATAAATAGCCCCTCCCTCTTTAACATGGAGGAAGTCGAGGAAGTTCCAGAGAGCAAGTCACGACTCCCTCCTCCAACGGACTATGACATCTCGGCCTTACTCCATGGCACTGCTGTCACAGTGTTCTCCCTTGACAAAGCGCCAAGTGCAGAAGAAGGGTCCTCAACATCCGCAATAGGCAAGAGCAAAGAACCAGGGTCAAAGGTAGCCCTTTCGACCTAGGAGAGTTAAGCGAGTGAGAAGGGGACGATGTGGGCATTCCCACTAGGAAGGCCATTCCTCCAACCAATCCACCATTGGTAGGATGCCTACAGAGCAGGTGCATAGGTGGATACTCCATGGAGCCGAACCTTGGCTGGTCTCCGTCCTCATGGCAGGATACTATGTCCCTTTCACTCACTCTCTCCCTCTTCTAACCTTGCCTTCAGCGACCATGAGTTCCTATGCAAGGGGTTCTGCGAGGGAATTGGCCCCTTTCCAAGAGTTCTGGGACAGGTCCCCCTTTTACAGTACAGTTGCCTATTTCTGGTAGGGAAGGCATCTGGAGGGTAGAGACCGGTAATGGATTAGAGCAAGGATGTATTGTAAGAAAGTTAAAATGAGGACCCTAACCTTCAAAGCACAAAAAATAAAACATACACTCGCTAATATCACTTACCTATGTTACTCAGATTAACTTACTCTCTTCAATATCTCTACCATAATAACCTTTCTCTTACTGGGAATTATTAAGAACAAAATAATTATAATGCCGTTGTTTAACACAGTTATTCAAATATTAAGAACAAGAATACAAGTGGATATAATCTAATCTAAATTCTTCATTACAAAATCACAGCACTAAATGGACATCTTAACATGAGCAAAATGGAAAATGCAATCAAATCGACATTGGGAAATACAAAATGCTCAGCAAATATGGACAGAGTTAATCAATTATGTCAAGACTCAAGGTCTATTACAAGGCTACATAATTAAAATGAGGTCAAATCCGTAGTCTTGTGACTTGTGATTTGAATAGTCTCTTAAAGAAAACATACTCAGTTTTAAAGTACAACTAATCCTATGTACTCAGCCCGAACGATGTATAGCCAGCAATATCTAAAATTGGGAATTATGCGTGGCCACTCGTTTACATGCAGTCCTTTCAGTAATTGGAGAGCCTTTGTCCAGATAAGTGCATAGTAGGTTTGCACTTCTCAACTGGTCAGTCCACCCCACTAGTTATACCTTACTACTTGGAAGGTTGAGGACACTGGTTCAGGTCCCTCCTCATCTATCCCTCGTCCAACAACTCCTCTTCCTAGGGAAACGGTTTGGGTTTCTGCTGGGTTCAGAGGGGGAAGGCCAGGGGTGGACCGGAATAATTGCCAGCACAGCAGGTGCGATAGCTGTACACCTATATGCGTGGCCATATCACAAGGCAGAATGCTGGGTCAGGGGCTTCACCTGGGTTCAGCTTCTAGATAGGTGAGCCTTATTTTGTGTATGCTACACACGTCAAGGTGCCATGTTTGGAGTTTCAAATACTTTTACTTACAGTATTTTATTTTGACAGCTGTTTTCTGGTCCTGTACAGCATGGGGACCCTACTCTCTACTCTCTACCGGACCTCCACAGTCATTTTAGCTTATTCATTCAAAGTATTTAACATTTCATATCACGTATTGCTCCGTTACTGTTAAATCATCACTGTCAAAGGTCTCGCAGAATAAGAAAGTCTTCAGTTTCCTCTTGAAAACCTTAATATCGCCAATCATTCGGATGTCTCGTGAGAGTTTATTGTAGTCTTGGAGACATATTTAAAGGCTCTAGAGCCTATAGTAGACATATGTCTAGGTTCCAATAGTTTAAAACCATTTGTAACTATTCTTGTGTCAACACGAGAATAGTAGGGCATTGTACGCTTGTAGTGAGTTAGATTTAGGCAGGATTTTGATTTACAATAAAGAGAGCAATCTAGCATCTCTAGAAGAACATACACAGTAACAATCCTAATAAATCTGGCATACCGAAATGAATCGGTAAAAAAGAGTAGTTAGCAAAGGTCTGATGTGACAGGCAAAAATCCTAAAATAAATCAGACCTGAGTAGTTACTAAAAGACAAAAGTAATGTGCTTATAAGCTAGTACTACTAAAATTATATTCAAAACTAATTTAAGCATTATATCTTGCAACACTTCGCTGAGGGAAAGAACTACCATATGTGGTACCTGTCTTTTGTCTCCTATTTCTACTGCCATAACATCACGGTGATGAAGTATATGCATAACGGTAAATTTACAGTAGTCTACCCATAGGGCTAGCTAAAGTAAAAGCAGATAGGCTACATAAATATTAAGAAATTGTTCCACATAATGAATGCTTTTTGCAACAATTCTCTTTATTACTGTTAATTTTATAGTTTTAGTGTAATATTTGCACCATTATACATTCATTTTGCCCCCTTAAAGGACAACTTCTGACAGTGCGAGTAGACTTTATTAAATTTATAGTTTTACCAACTACCTACTTCCATTTTGTAATGGAGCGATTATTTGATCACTCATGAAAAAAACTAGGAATAGTCACAGTCTGTCATTAGCTACAGGACTCGGTTTTGTTTCAAGTGGTGTTGTAAGGACATCGTCTTACCCGCCGTGTTTCCTCCCCTTGGACTCTTTTCTGATAATTGTAACTCTATTATTTATTATACGCAGTGGATTTTGTTTCACGATGTTGCGCTCTTTGAGAGCTTTATTTTAATGTATAATACTGTATTTGTTCCGTAACTGGAATACAAACCACGCTATTTATTCTGGGTATTATTTCGGTGTAGCTGAAATGACGAGCCATTAAAGTTTAGCGAGGATTAACGACCCACACTGCTAGTTAGCAAGGGGTAGGGGAGGGTAGCATGCTACCGCTCCCCCTCACACACCTGTGATTTACTTCACTTTACTTTTGGCTCGGGAGGAGAACGGTTGTTTCCGCTCTTCCTCCTCGCTTATTCTGACAAACATTGGAAAGCGCAACCTCCATGGATCCTCCTTGGCATTCACACCGCTTCCAGGGCAGACGGCGAACCTTCCCCTGCGGAGAAGGTCTACGGCGAGGCATTTATAGTCCCTGGCGAGTTCTTCCCTGCAACTACTGACGACACCAAGCTAGATCACCTGAGATAGATCGCCGAGAAATTCAGCCCATGCCTGAAAACATACGAGGACAGGACTAGAACCTAGATGACCGTGACTACGTCTTCATCTGGGTCGAGGCTCACCACCAACCCCTGACTAGACCTTATCGCGGCTCTTACGAGGTCATCAGAAGAACAGCCAAATCTTTCCTCTTGAACGTCCACAGATAAGAAGACTAGGTGACGATCGACAGATTAAAACCAGCGTACCTTGAAAGCAACAAGAAGTTCCCCGCGGGCCCTGGTAGACCCAGGGTTCCACCTCAGAACAAATAATCCACCAAACGGGAGAAAACCACGCAACGACAGGGGAAAATGATTCCTCCGAAGCAGAGCAACCTTCCCCTCTGTTCAAGAACCAGAGGGGAACTATGTCGCCCTCTACGATACAGGGATTAATCGCATCAACTATCTCCGATGCCCGCTGTGTGGGAGGGGGAAGTACTTGTAAGGACATCGTCTTACCCTCCTCCTCCCCCTGGACTCTTTTCTGATAATTGTAACTATTATTTGTTCCGCACAGTGGTTTTTTGTATCACAATGTTGCGCTATTTAAGAGCTTTATTTTAATGTTTAATACTGTATATTTCCGTAGGCTACCACCTTGGTATTTGTTAATTTTTTTTAATGAAAACACAATGATTTTGGTGGTTGGAAATGTTTCCCTCCCGGGCTACTTATCCGTCCGCACTCTGTAATATAGTGATCGTTGCAAGAGCCCGTGTCTTACACAAGGTAAGGCAATCTATACAGACAGACAGACAGTCAGTAAATTATGTCAGTCTCTCTCTGCTCATCTTGTTGTCCTCACAGTATATTGTCATTATCTAAATTATTAAAATTCACTGACTTTGAATCTCATGTACTAAAATTGTAAGCTTTTTCCAATATCTTCCAATGTTTAAAGTATTTGAAAAGCTCAAAGATTCTTAAGCTTAAGTGCTTTGCAAAATTTTAGCACAATTATAATTGGATTTTATCTGTTAATTACTTGAATGATGTGTAGAATTATGGTAGTCACATGAAAATAAAAATCGGGCCAAATATACTATGTTTAACTTTTTTAGGTGTTAGAATCTATGGATATATTAGTTGGTTTCTCGAACATGGCACTGACTTATGCCAGGTATTTCTCAGACTATCAACACATGAAAAATTCGTATTTACTCATCTTTACATTTCAAAATTGTTAGCACAGAAACTACTCTTAAATATCACACAATCCTAAATATGTGTTGATAGTTTTGAATTGAGAGATTTGTTATAGCTTTCCTATGCGATGTTACTTATGTAATGTCAACAGGTATCTTGAGAACAGTTAATTAAAAGTACAAATCTCACATTGCTGCTGCCACATACGTGGGTAATCATGCAAGGTGGGCTTTGTCGTGTTTTTTTTTTTTTCTTTTTTTGCAAATTCTGATCTTTAGCAATTTTCCCTTTTTTATCATTATCATCATCTCCTACGCCTATTGACGCTAAGTGCCTCAGTTAGATTTCGCCAGTCGTCTCTGTCTTGGACTTTTAATTCAATACTTCTCCATTCATCATCTCCTACTTCGCGTTTTATAGTCCTTAGCCATGTAGGCCTGGGTCTTCCAATTCTTCTAGTGCCTTGTGGAGCCCAGCTGAACATTTGGTGAACTAATCTCTTGGGGAAGGCAAAGAGCATACCCAAACCATCCCCATCTACCCCTCATCATGATCTCATCCACATATGGCACTCAAGTAATCTTTCTAATAGTTTCTTGTTCCGTAACCGAAATACAAACCACGCTATTTACATAGGGTTTACTTTCGGCGTAGCTGAAATGACGAGCCATTAGATTTTAACGAGGGTGTATTACCCCCGCGCTAGTTAGCAGGTGGGTAGGGGAGTGGTAGCTAGCTACCCCTCCCCCTTCACACACCGGTGAACTACTTCACTTCACTTTTGGCTCGGACAATGAACAGACGTCTCTGTTCCGTCCTTGCATGGCAGCCATTAATGCTTTGTCTTACTAATTACTTACTTTTCTTATACTGTTCTTATAACTGTATATATGTAAACATTCTTGTGTTTATGTATATATTTGAGTATAGAAAGACATTAAGTTTCCTTTTCAGTGTTTGTGCTGTGTGTGTGTGTGTAGGAAGTTCACTCATTGTACGACAACTTCTCCGTGTGGTCTCAGGCCACTACGGTGACTTTTCATGGGTTGCGATCTCTCCCTTGGTCCTTTGGTCTCCCTTCGGCGGGCGCTGTGGGGAATCGTCATCGCTGGACTCTACTTACTAATATGTTTCGCCGCTGTTCCTCCTTCTCTACGGGGAACTTCGTATATCAGCGTGGGGAACTTGGGAGTTTTGTTTGACTACGGTCTCTCTCTCTCTCCTTGAGTTCGTTCACCCTTTTATTATTACTACGTATTACGGTAGCTTCCTTCCCGTTGTGGGTTGAATTGCTTACGTTTATTTTGTCTCAATTATTTTTTTATTTAAATCTAATTGCATTTGTTAACTTTTCAGCCTCTGTGTAGAACGCTTCCCTTCGGGGTTCATTCGTTCTTACGATTAGTAACATTCTTAGTTGAATTACATATTTATAATTGTTATAATTTTGTTTTGTTACAGTTCTCCGCCTTCCCTCCTCCCTTCCCGTGAGTGGCAGTGGGGGAGGAGGGCGCATTCCTGTGTGTAATTCTTATTTGTTCCGTAACCGAAATACAAACCACGCTATTTACATTGGGTTTACCTTTTAGCGCAGCTGAAATGGCGAGCCATTAGAATTTAATGAGGGTGTATTACCCCCGCGCTAGTTAGCGGGGGGATAGGGGAGTGGTAGCTAGCTACCCCTCCCCCCCCTCACACACAGATGAATGCTCACTTTCACTTTTGGCTTGGACTGTGACAGACGTCTCTGTCTTGGTCCTCTCTTGGCAGCCATTGTTTGTTTTGTCTTTAATTAATCGCTTACTTTTCTTTTACTCAATATATATGTAAACATGTTTTCATGTTTGTATATATATTTGAGTATAGAAATCAGTAAGTTTCCTTTTCAGATTTGTGTGTGTAGTTGTTTTTTTCAGCTTGTAGAACGATTCCTTTTGGGGTTTTCGTTCTTTCTTTAGTGTTCATTCATTTTTAAATTACATAATTATGATTGTTATAATTCTGTTTTGGTTACAGCTCTCCTTCCGTGAGTGTAAGTGGTTGTGAGGGCACGTGCCTGTTGTGTAATTCTTGTTTCCTTTCCCTCGGGATTCCTCTTCGGAGCCTTCCCGGGGGAATGAATGTGTACTAATGATTTTTGTTTATTTTTTTACAGTTACTGATCTAGTTCGTTTCTGTAATATGGCAACGGTGTGAGCTGTCTTGTTGAGGCCTGGGGATTCGGCTGTTGCTGCCTCCCCCCTTGTATTTTCGTCAGGGGCGTGTCTCCTTCTACTGGAAGTACTCCCGTGACGACGGACAGCTCTCCAGTTCATTTTAGAACTCTCAGGAGGCTTGCCTCCTTGGGCGGGTAACTTTCCTTCCGAGGGAAGTTTTTCCTGTCCAGGCTTGAGTTTTTCCCCTTTTGGGGGTTCTTTTCTTGCCTTTTTTTCGTGCGACTATGCTCTTGGTGCTGAGCGGTCACACCTGCAGTTTCGCTCAAGGGGCTGGGCAACTGCAGGAGCCCCTCTTCGGAGGATTGCTCCTTTTAGGTCACTGGCTGACCAGTCTCTTCTACGAAGTGTTTCTCTTTCGTTCGCGAGAGAGTACACTCATAGAGACTCCTCTTCGGAGGATTCTTCTGCTGCTGTTGCTGTTGGCCTCCCTCGCCTAGGCCCACCGTCCGCCTCGTCGTAAGGGCCTCTCATCTCCCTATAGGGGTGCTAAGAGGCGCCTTTTTGAATCTCCGTTTGCAGCCTACAACTCCTTTTTCTTGATCTTCCGCCTTGGTGCAGATGGACAGCAGTCTGATCTCGTCTTCCGACGGGCAACGGTCTTCCCTACGGACAACGGTCTTCCAACGGGCATCAGTCTCCTGGCGGACAGGCTACGGTCTTCCGATGGACATCTGTCTCCCGACGGACAACGTTCCCTTCGGGGCAAAGGGTTGCCTCCCACGGGGGTTCTTCCCTTGCGTGTCAGGGTTCCCCTGCGCGCCCTTCTGGTGTGTTCTCTCCTGCTCCAGCTCAGTGTTAGCGCACAGGCGCTCTCCTGCTCATCAGCGCTTCCTGATCGCTAGCGCTCTCCTTTCGCCAGCGCTCTCCTGTTTGTCAGCGCTCTCATGATGATCATCCATGCTGTTCCTGTTGGTTCCTGTTACGCGCCCTGTGCGCCCACGTTCACCCTCGCGATCTAGAACTTCTGTTCAGGTCTGGGTCAAGGACTCTTCTTCTATGCGCAGGCTTCCACGCGTTGCCTTCTGCTCGCCAGCGATCATCAGCTCGCCAGCGATCATCAGCTCGCCAGCGATCATCAGCTCGCCAGCGCGCACAGACGATTTTAGTATCGCCTATTCAACAGCGTTCTACACGTCATCGATCACCTGTCTCTCGGCGATCTCCGGATCGCCCGCGTGTGTTACAGCCTGCATGCCAACATTCTCCAACACTTCTGAAGGAACATCGTTCGCCAGCTACTAGCTCGCCATCGCCCACCTGCGCATGCTGCTCGCCATCGTGCGATCGCCCACCTGCGCATGCTGCTCGCCATCGCGGGATCGCCCACCTGCGCATGCTGCTCGCCATCGCGCGATCGCCCACCTGCGCATGCTGCTCGCCATCGCGCGATCGCCCACCTGCGCATGCTGCTCGCCATCGCGCGATCGCCCACCTGCGCATGCTGCTCGCCATCGCGCGATCGCCCACCTGCGCATGCTGCTCGCCATCGCGCGATCGCCCACCTGCGCATGCTGCTCGCCATCGCGACCGCTCGCCTGCGCGCCCACACGCCCACGTGCCTGCACGTCTACGCTCATGCGCGTCCGCGCACATGCTCTCCAATGTTCGCCCGCGCGCGAAGCGACGGTGTTCCGTCGTGCGAGCCGACGGTGTTTCGTCGTGCGAACGTCGGCTTAATTCTTGCAGTATCCATTGCTCGTCTATGGGTTATCGCTCGCCGATCACCAGCTCTCGCCCCTTCCTACCACGCTCGCCCTTCTTCTGCGCTCCTTCGCTCACCTTCGTTTGCGTTCCTGCGTGACCGCGCATGGGCGCTTCCACGTTCGCCCATGCGCGCTTCCACGTTCGCCCATGCGCAAATCTTTGAATTACCATCGCGCGAGCTCCAGGGCGATTGCGATCACGATTCCCATAGGGGTTTTCGCAGCATGGCCAGCCTGGCGAGTTCTTCTGGTGCGTATTTCCAGAACACGGCCTCACCCCATAAACGCAGAGCATGGCACTTGCAAGAGTAGGAAGAAACTTCAGGGAGGTCTGAGCAACACTCCTCTTTCCAGAACCTGGGTTAGCCCTTCCACGTCATTCCCTGGAAGGATTTTTGGCGGGGGGGCTTTCCGTTCGAGATTTCTCCATCGGCCAAGGGGTGACTGCTTACCCCTTCCTCTGGGGGCTTACCAGGTCCTTTCCCTCCTCGGTTACGGCCCGAGGTTTGGTTCAAGGAAGCTACAGGAAGATCATGGGTACTTTTCTCCTCTCGAGCTCTGGCACCTTGGCCTTTCGTCGTTAAGTATCTAACTTGTGGACAAGCTCGATGTTGCACATCTGGACGCGCTGACTGAGGGCTTCCTTCGGGTGTCTCATCTGTGGAGGTCGACGACCTCAGACACCCTTCCATCCTTGAGAAGAGTTTGTTTGTGCCCAAGGACAGAGACTTAGACAGCGGCTCTGCGGAGGAAATCGACTTCCGTTTTCACTCCTCCAAGGCGCTTTCTTCCAGACTCTGCAGGGCTCCAGCGCCCTTTTCTTTCAACCACGTCGGCCTAAGTTATCGGCTACGACAACTGGGACAAGGTGTCCAATTGCAGTTTCCTCCTGTCAGGAACAGATGGCACGGGAGGCTACCCCGGGGGGCATAGTCCTAAAAGGAGTGGCAGAGTTCACGAACTCTAGGATTGCAGGTTTCTCGCTGAGAGGATGCTTAAGGTTACTCATCCGGATGACAGCTTCCCGATGCCCATTCCCGCACAATCTCTGTGATCAGCCAAGGATATCGCGCCTGCCGTCTCTGTCAGCGAATTCAGTGTCTCTGAACCTCTATGCTATAGCGTCGGCAAGAGTTGCCCGGTTGGGCAGAATGATCCATACCTTAAGCGAAGGTCCTCCATAGGATCATCGACGGCTTCACCCTCGGCCTCTCCAGTCGATCCTTTCTTGTAAGGAGGTATCTGAGAGGGGAGTTCCGTAGTCGACCTCTCAGCCCTGATCAAGTTTGTCGAACAAACTTCGGCCAGCGTAGAACAGCAGAATCGATCAGACTGGTAACGAGGCGACAGTATTCCTTAAACCCTGGATCGGAAGGACGGGTACTTTCAGTTTCCATTCCATCCATCTTCCAGGGAGCTCGGGGAATTCAGCCTAGACTGCAGGTATTCCTGCTTATGATGCAGTGTGGCGATCCCGCCGTGGCATAGCAGGTTTTTTTCCCCAGAGAACTCTCCCTGCTTTCCTCATGGCCGCTCAGGTGCAGGCTTCCGCCTCCTTTGCTTTTTGGAGGGCTGGTCAACTCCGGTAGGCTCGGGTTCGACCTTCTTCAGCGGCGGGACAAGCTTCCGGATGCTTAACATGAGTGTGGGTTCATGGTATTTTGCTTGGAGCCTTCTCTTCTTCTGCCTCAACATCTGGAGTATCTGGCCATGATATTGAGTCAACGGCCTTACCACGTTGGAAACCACGCTTCTCGTCCGTCTAGCGAGGTTAAGCAACGTCGGTTCTGGTCGGTACTTGGATGGGTGACCACCTGGGGGCGCCAGATTGTGTTGCCACATCCTCCGAGCCTTCCTTTCAGCTGACTGTGGCAAGACTGAGGAGAGTCGCAGTACCTGTTCTCAGTCAAGCAGAGCTTTCAGCCCTACCTTGGAACGTTTCCTAGTTCTCCTTTCCTCATTGACCCGTCTATAGTCCAAACGGTCGCCTCAGGATAAGTTCCATGTGGGGCGGTCCAAGTTCCGGTGGTTTCAGGCAACGTTTAACCGGACTTCCTGGCCCCTATGGGACCAGCGGAACTATTAGACCTGCAATAGGTGTTGACCTATGGAACCTCTTGATGGTAGGGGATATTCTCGTCCTTTCCCCACATTCTTGATGCTGTTCTCGGACTCGTCAAAGGAAGGGGGGGGGGGCTATGTTCCGGTCCAGGCCTATGGTCAAGACCTGAAGGATACCTCTCCATCATTCAGGCAGGCTTAGGGGCCCGTAGTCTGGCCCCTGTACAGATCCTACAGCTCCTGCCGAGTCGCTCCGTGCGCGTCGACTTCATGATTCTGGCGTGTTCTAACCAGCAGGGGACGCATTTTCACACCTTCCCATCTTGCAGTAGAGATACCGGGATGATTGAGATTATCTCAATACCACCATCGGCTCTCTCATTCCAGGCAGAGGAATGTTCTCTCCGACTATCCGAGCAGAGCCTCGTAGAGAGAGTGTACCTGGGGGTCTTTGACCTTGAGTAACCAGCAAGTCCTGGTCTGGGGGACCTGATCGCGACAGCTTGGAACCTCAAGCTTCCGCTGTTCTTCCCCCCCAGTCTCAGACCCCGAGACTCTGGCAAGATGCATTCCAGTGATGGTGGGACAACTTAGACGCCTGCGTCTTCCCTCCTTTTTGTCTGTGGGCAATGGGTCTCAACAAGACCAGGTTGTCTGTCAACCTTTCAATGGGAGAGCTCCACTGGGACTATGCGCAGAACGGTTTCTGGACCCTCTGCTTCCCCTGACGGAACTCCCGGGAGAGCTTCTCCCACGGCGCAGACTACTCAAACAACCACACTGCGACATCTCTCCCGAACCGGGGCGTCGCTTCGGCTTCATGCCTGGACACACTACGCCTCCTCTTCAAGAAGAGACAACCCGCTACAGTCGCGGTACGGAGGTCGCGTTATCTGCGATTGTCATCCGCAGGGGTCTTCCAGGCAAAGTGAAGAGTCTTCGGTGGTTGGTGCCGTGGGAGATATACCTCTTCCCTTGAGGCCTCTTCTCCAGCAATAACGGTCTTATTGCCTTTCGGCGGGAGGAAACTCCTTTCCGCTCTCAGCAATGAAGCCTGTCGCTCAGCCTTTCCCTGACCTTCAGGCTTAAAGGAATAACTTTTTCCTGCCCGCTGGATCTTTCCTCGCTCATGCGAAGCTACGATCGTCCCTGCCCTAGTCGGAGGAAGACCTCCAACTTGGAGCATGGCTCGGACTTTTAGTCCTTGAAGAGATCTTCTCAAGACCCTTTACGACAGGCCTCGCATTGTATTCCGCCTTGGGTCTCCTGCTCACTCTGGCCACGGCCAGTGTGTAAGCAATCTTCTTGGTCTCGTACGACTCCGCCCTTTCTAAGGAAGAGGGGAAGGCAACATTCAGGTTCGCTCCTGAGTAGTTGGCTAGACTCGGAATCTGGGGTTCCCGGCCCTTCGGTCCGATTCCTTCAAGATTTCGAGTCTCCATTCTGTATGTGATGTCCCAAGACCTTCTCTTTCTTGCCAGTAAAGGAATCGAGAGGTTAGCTTTGGGAACAGCTGCAGTTTGTTCTCAGTTGCAGCTGATTTGGGAGCACAAGGAGGACACGGGGGAGAGTCACCAGTATACCTCTTCAGCCCGGACTCAAGGACATTCATTTCGACCTGTCTCCAGACCCTCCCCCGTCACGTCCCCCTACAGCACGATGTTGGATACATCGCAACGTCCCTCGCCTTCGAGTAATACTACTCTGTGATGCAGGTGCTACAAGCTGGAGTCTGGAAGCGTCTAATGACCTTCGCAGCCCGCTTCCTGCAGGGCGTGACCCACAGGAGTCTCGATACGTTTTCTATCGCTCTGTGGTGGCTACACAACAGCTGGTCTAACCTCAGGCTCCTTTTTGGACAGGTAGCAGAAGGTTGAGGGCATTGTTATCAGGTTTTAGCCTGCATGAACGAAAGAAGTATGTCGGGCCCTTATTTCTTTCTTCATCATTCCCTCTACGGGGAAACAGCGTCCTGGTCTCTGCATAGCTGACCTCGAACCTCTGCAGGTAAACCATGCTTCCCTGTATTCCGAGTATTGAGTCAATACTGTCGCGTCCCCCATACCCTGACGAGGTGGTATTGGGAACGTCCTAACCCCAGAGTTCCTTCTGGAACTCCAGGTCAACTGCCTAGGACGGGTCACACTTCTTCCTTCACACACAAGCTTATGTAGGCCACACGGTTCCTTGCGGAGCAAGGAACTTGTGAGGTGCAGGGACTCCTTTTCTCGAGTGTGACTCACTCGGATTCAGAGTCCCCTGGTAAAGCCAAAGCCAGTATGGCTGGGGACTTTCCACCCCTACCTAATGGGTAAGTCACCCAATGTAAATAGCGTGGTTTGTATTTTGGTTATGGAACAAATGACAAATTCGAAGATAATTTGTATTTTTTCTAACCATACAAACCTTAGCTATTTACACATATTTGCCCGCCAGCCCTGTCCCCCAAGACAAATCCTACCTCTAAGTGAAAGTGAGCATTCATCTGTGTGTGAGGGGGGGGGGAGGGGTAGCTAGCTACCACTCCCCCACCCCCCCCGCTAACTAGCGCGGGGGTAATACACCCTCGTTAAATTCTAATGGCTCGCCATTTCAGCTGCGCTAAAAGGTAAACCCAATGTAAATAGCTAAGGTTTGTATGGTTACGAAAAATACAAATTATCTTCGAATTTGTCATATTCTTTTCCCGCGGGGGTTCCTCTTCGGAGTTCCCCGGGGGAATTAATGTTAACTAATTGTTTTATTTTCACAGTTAACTATCTAGTTTTTCCTTTGCCTAATGTGCCTACGAAGCAGAGCTGTCTTGTTGGGTCCAGGGGAGTCTGCCGTTGCCTCCTCCTCTACGACTTCATCATGGGCGTGTTCCTTCTCCTAGAAGTTATCCTGTGACAACTGCCAGCTCCTTAGTTCATTAGAATGCTCAGGAGGTTCGCCTCCTTGGGTGGGTACTTCCCTTATGAGGGAGGTTCCCTTTCCAGGTATGAGTTTTTTCCCCTTCAGGGGGCTTTCTTCTCCTACCTTAATTTTTTTCTGGTCCTCAGGCGGTTATGCTCTTGGTGCTGAGCGACCGCTTTTGTAACCATGCTCAAGGGGCTGAGCGGTTGCAAGGCCGAACCATGGTGTTCGTGCGATTTTGGTCTTGGTGCTGAGCGGTCGCACTTGCAGCTACGCTCAAGGGGCTGAGCAACTACAGGAGCTCCTCTTCGGAGGCTTGCTCTTTATGGTCAGCTTGCTGGTCCAACGGCCCTAAGGGGCGCCTTCATCAGTTTCTTCTAAGAAGTGTTCTTCTTTCTCGTTCGCAAGAGAGGACACTCATAGAGACTCCTCTTCGGAGGACTCCCTACTGCTGTTGTTGCTGAAGGCTCAGTTCCCCCCTCCGAACATCTTCGAGGGGGCAGCTGAGTCCAACGGTCTCTCCTGCGAGTGTCTCTCCCCCTCGGGGCAGTTCACTAACAGAGACTCCTCTTTGGAGGACTGATGATGGTGCTCCTGTACGTGGTCGTCCTCATCTTCAGCCGCAGAGGATCCTCCTCAACGAGAACAGACTGTTGCTGCTCATTCTCTAGACCTGTCAGCAGTTCTTTCGCGATCTTCGACACCTGCCAGATCTTCTTGTCTTCTTTCTCCGTTCCTGGACGCAGTAGCGCTGTGGGCGCCTCTACCCCGTTTTCCAAATGGGCACCTGTCCCTTCGGGGCTTAGGGCTTTTCTCACATATGAGTAAGCCCTTTGGTGCCAGGTTTTTTTACCTGTGCTACCTCGTTCTACTGCGCGCGAGCGCGCAGTAGTTCACAAATTTTCTTGATGCGCGCAATACGCGCCAACGCGCCCTCGCCCCCACAATCTCCGGATCTGGGCGCAAGTCTCCTGCTGTGGACCAGACTTCTACTGAATCAACCTGATCGCCAACTCTCTGAGACCTTCTGTGCGGCTACGCGTCATCTGTGCCTACGGTCTCCTGAGACGCCCACAATCACCTGCTCGCCAGCGCACATCTGATCACCCTTTCCTGATGTGCGCATTGCGCGCCAACGTTTGCCCTTGCGCCCACGGTCTCCGGATCTGGGCGCAAGCAGGGAGGTTGTTCTTTACTGAACTCCACGTACACCTGCTCGCCAGCTTGCATCTGCGCCCCCTTCCTGATATGCACATATGCGCCATCGTTCGCCCACGCGCCCATGATCTTCGGATCTGGGCGCAGGCCAGGAGTTATTCCTTCGCCTCCTCGCCGACGATCTCTCATATGTCTGGCCGCGCATTTCTCAGCTGGCCACACAACTACGCTCCTATGATCTCCTGGTTCCTGCCTCGTCACGCAGTTCAAGAAGTTCCTTCGCTAGCGCACAGGCGCTCACAGGTTCTTTTGGACTCACAGCGCCTCTACTTCACCGCCGCCCAAGAGATACCTATGTTAGCGCACAGGTGCTCACAGGCATCCCTGGGCTCTCCTTATGCACCAGCGATCCTCTACGCGCCCGCGCAATTCGTCGCCTGCGCGCAAGCGTTTTCAACGCCAACGCTTCAATCGTCATAGGTTTCCTACGCACCCATGCGTTAACTCTTCTGTACGCGAGCGGTCGCTATGCGCCACCGCTTGCCAACGCGCCACCGCTTGCCAACGCGCCACCGCTTGCCAAACACGCCATCGCTTGACCACGCGCCATCGCTTGCCAACGCGCCTTCGCCCGCCTACGAGCCATTGCTCGCCAGGTCGCGCCATCGCTCGCTTACGCGCCATCGGTCTCCAGGCCGCCTGCGCTCGCCCTTACACCCACGCACCCGCGCACACGCGAACCTCTGTTCGCCCGTGCGCAAACCAGCGATTTTTCCATCGCTCGAGCTCTAGCGCGATTCCCGCCAGCGCGCCATCGCTCGCCGAACGCGCCATCGCTCGCCGAACGCGCCATCGCTCGCCGAACGCGCCATCGCTCGCCGAACGCGCCATCGCTCGCCGAACGCGCCATCGCTCGCCGAACGCGCCATCGCTCGCCGAACGCGCCATCGCTCGCCGAACGCGCCATCGCTCGCCGAACGCGCCATCGCTCGCCGAACGCGCCATCGCTCGCCGAACGCGCCATCGCTCGCCGAACGCGCCATCGCTCGCCGAACGCGCCATCGCTCGCCGAACGCGCCATCGCTCGCCGAACGCGCCATCGCTCGCCGAACGCGCCATCGCTCGCCGAACGCGCCATCGCTCGCCAATGCGCCATCCCTTGCCAACGCGCCATCGCTCGCCTACACGCCATCGGTCTCCCGAACTCCAGCGCTCATCCTTTCAACCGCGCTCGCCCTCACCTGCGCGCCTGCACGCCCGCGCTCCTGCGCGCCCACGTTCGCCCGCGAGCGAACCAACAATTTGCCATCGCGCGAGCGCCAGGGTGATTTCGACCGCTATTCCCGTAGGGCGGGAAGCGTGTTATCGTAACACGGGCAACCTGGCGAGTCATCTGGGGCGCGTACTGTACTTCCAGTTCATGATCTTCTAGGGCGGGAAGCCACCTAAACGCAGAGCATGGCACATACAAGAGCAGGAAGGATCTTCAGAGAGGTCTGGGCAACTTACTTCTTCCTTTCGGGCAGGCCTCATCATCTCTACCCCTCAGGATCGTTTGATTCCCTTTCCCCTAGCGGGAGTCGCTGACACTGCGTCTGTCAGCTGTCAGCAGAGGAGGTACAGTGATCCCTCGCTACTTCGCGGATTCACCACTTCGCGGATTTTTTTCATAACGCATGTATATACATATATCGCGGATTTTCCGGATATTTCGAAAATACCGCGATGTGACTGATGGTGCGAGATTGGAGAAAGTAAGGAAAATTGAATCATGATTGATTTTCAATATAAATGAAACTTTGAGGAGCAACAAAGATATCATTAGTTAGAGAAATAGAGAGAGGTAAGGAATGGGAGGTAGTGAAAAGGAGCCCAGAGAGAGAGAGAGAGAGAGAGAGAGAGAGTGTGTGTGTTGTTTTAAATGTAATAAACAAAAAAATTTGATAGGTTATAACACATTGGTGCTTATGTAATATCAACTGTATACTGTAGACGGTTTGAATAAGTTAAGAAATGGTATAAACAATACTTTGTTAGTGTATTCGTACACTCTCAAGAACGGCAGCTAGACGTCAGCTGATCAAATCACAGCCAAAAGTAAAACAAAAAGAAGTCAACAATACTCGATTTTTAAAACACACCCGAAATTTAAAAACAAAAGTACATGCTTTCTTAATGTGCAATTAACTATTTAAAGAGTAGCAATTTTCTAGAATAAAATGATGTTTCCCAAAAAAATAGTGGTTTGCTGATGAAACTGGATGCCGTATTTTTAGCAACGATTGAAATGGATGTAAACTCAGCATAATTTTTTCGTTTCATATTTAATTAACACTAAGAAAACTAATTTTAGTTTCTTCATCTATATGTAAGTATTGTATAACATGAGAGAGAGAGAGAGAGAGAGAGAGAGAGAGAGAGAGAGAGAGTGAATCAGCTGTTGTAATCGAATGCCATGTTTTTGTTTTGTGAGAATTTCATCGCCACAACTATAACAACAACATACTGTACTGAACTTTACAGTATTATACAGACTACTGTAATATGATAAAGTAAAATATTTGTAATAACCTATTCTATATGAAATGGGGCAATTTTTTTGTTTAAAATTTACATTTACGTACGTAAAACAATCTCTCTCTCTCTCTCTCTCTCTCTCTCTCTCTCTCTCTCTCTCTCTCTCTCTCTCTCTCTCTCTCTCTCGTAAATTGTTTTCCTGCCTTGCTACGTATGTATGATTTTATATAGATACGGTAAATAATATTTGTAATAACATATTTTCTAAAAGCTTTTACTGTAATATCATTATTTATCACTTTCATCATGCGCGTTAAATGCCTTCGTTTGTTTACTGAGTGTATTTTATGACGCCGTCGTTTCAGGCGGCGTCATAAAGAAAAACATTTCATTTGGAAGTCCTAAGAAAAATTAAGTAAAACATTGGTAATAACAAAATCAACATACTGTACTGAATAAATCAATATAATCGATGCAAAAACTAACCTATACACAGATGTGTAAATGCGTTTGTTTCTTCATTATGATCAGAGATAAACGTAAACAAAACATTGGTTGCCATTTTTTATCATGCTTTTTGGCGTGTTTAGGAAACGCATGATATAAAATCGCCTTTAATATTTGTGCCTGTTTTAGTTTAGGGTACTGTAGTACATGCATTAAGTGTTCTGTACATTAAAGGGTAGTTTGTTAACAGTACTATGTACAAGGGAAGGTTTTCAAAGTCTGAATATACATGTTAAATAAATACGTAAATATGGTGTCACTACTTCGCGGATTTTCACCTATCGCGGTCGGGTCTGGAACCTATCTACCGCGATAAACGAGGGCTCACAGTACTTCGAGATCATGGGGGAACCTGGTTTTAGCCCTTCCTCTCCACCATTCCGTGGAAGGGCCTCCCCAGGGAGTTCTTCTCTCGAGAAGTTCTCCACACGGCTGGTGACATTCTCGTCTTTGGAGATCTTAAAACCAGAAGAGAGCCGCAAAGTGTGCCATGGGGGCCACTTCGTGGCTGGTTGTCTGGCTTGGATCTCTGGGCATCCTGCTGCGATCCGAGAATTTGTCCAGGGAGAGCTCCAGGAAGGTCATGGAAACTTTCCTCCTCTCGGGCACGAGCATCTCTTTTCCCGGCTCACCAAGTTTCGAACTTGTGGGCAAAGTCGATGTTGAAGCATTGAGATGCAGTGACTGAGAAGTTCCTCTTGGAAGTCCCAACCATGGATGTCGGCAAGCTCAGACACTCTTCCACTCTTGGAAAGCCCTTGTTTTGAGCCCAAGGACAGGTAACGGACAACTGAGAGATGGAGAAAGCGAATCACGGTTCGCTCTTCCATAGGCGCTTGCATCCAGACCCTACAACCTCCAGCGCCTCAACAACAACAGCCTCGTCAGCCTAGGACATCGGAACCAGCCCCGCCAGCTAAGACAAGATGTCTAAACAGCAGCCCCCCTCCTGTCAGAGGCAAGGAAGGCGGGAAGTCCTTCTGGGGAAGCAATAATCCTGAGGGAGCGGTCGAGGTCGCAAACGCTAGGATTGGCAACCCCCCTGCAGGGTCCCCGGTGGGGGAATGCCCAAGGTTGCACGCTCAGGTGGCAGCAGCCCGGGGCCGATTCCTACACGATCTCCGTGATAAGCCAAGGAATCGCGTCCCGTTCTTTACACCTCTACCTCCGCTGACAGCAAATCCAGTGTCGCCGAGCTCCTATGCCATGGGATCGGCAAAGGGGCTAGCCCTTCGTGCAGGAATCGAGACCATGCTCTAGAGGAGGCTCTCCAAAAGGTCTTTGACAGCTTCCCCCCACGGCTTCTTCAGTCAACTCTTTCTTGTAAGAAAGCATCCGAAGTCTGGAGACCTGTCTCGACCTCTCTGCCCTGATCAAGTTGGTCGAACAAACTTCGTTCAGGCTTGTAGTGTGACCACAACTCTTCATGTGCACACTGGAGCTGAAGGACGGGTACTTCCAGATCCCAATCCATCCGTCTTCCAGGAAGTACTTGGAATTCAGCCTAGACAACAGATATACCAGTTCAAGGTACGGTGTTTTTCGATCTCCCCGCAGCACCGCAGGGGTCCTCCAGAAGGTTCGCCTTGTTCTTCATGGCCACATAGGGGCGGCTTCCGTCTCCTTCGCTTTCTAGAGGACTGGCTATCCCAGGCAGTCTCGGCTTCGACCCTTCCTCAACACCGAGACAATCTTCTGGGATTTTGCAAAGGTCTAGGGATCATGGTAATTCTCGGGAAGTCTTCTCTGCTCCCATCACAACAACTGGGATATCTAGGCATGATATTGGACTCCAATCTCCAAGCCTTCCCATCAGATGACAGGATAGCAAGGCTTGGACTCCAATCTCCAAGCCTTCCCATCAGATGACAGGATAGCAAGGCTGAGGAGAATCGCAGAACCTTTCCTCAGATGAGGAGAGCTTCTAGCCCAATCTTGGTTACGCCTCCCAGGTCACCTTTCCTCTTTGACCAATCTAGTTCCAATGGCCGCCTCAGGATGAAATCCCTGCGTCGGTGACCCAATTCCAGGTGGAATCAAGACAGCTATTCCCCGGACATTTTGGTCCCTTTGGGACCTGCGGAACGAATGGACCTGCAGTGATAGCTGACCTATGGAAACCTTTGCATGGGAATGGATCTTCTCGCCCTTCTCCCTCATTCGATGCTGTTTTCAGATTCGTCAAAACAAGGGGGGGGGGGGTCCACATTCTGAATCAGGCTTATGGTCAGAACCAGAAGGGTACCTCCACATCAATCTGCTAGGTATGAAGGCCGTAGTCTGGCCCCTCAACACTTCCAACAGACCCAGGCGAGTCACTCCGTGGACGACAACTCCACGGTAGTGCCTTTCGTTTCAGCAAGCAGGGAGGTACCTCTTCATATCAACTTTCTTATCTTACAGTGGAGATACTGAGATGAACCGAAGTCCACTCATACCCTATCGGCTCGTTTCATTCTGGACAAGGAATGTGCTCTCCGACAGTCTGAGTAGGACTTCACAGATAGAGAGTACCGAGTGGTCTTCGGACCCCCTTGGTAGCCAACAGGTCCTGACCTTGTGGACCTGTTTGCGACAGCCTTGAATTTCAAGCTGGCGCTGTACTACTCCCAGTCCCAGATCCCAAGGCACTCTAGCAAGATGCCTTTCTAACGGTGGGACAACATCGACGTCTACATCTTTCCACCGTTCTGTCTGTTGAGAAGGGGGCTCAACAAGACCAGACTATCGGTCAACCTTTCGATGACTCTGATAGCTCTGCTGCGGCATCATGCAGATTGGTTCCCAGAACTTCTACATCTGACGGAACTCCTGAGAGAGCTTCCCCCACGACACGAGCTACTCAAACAACCACACTACGACATCTACCACAAGCCGTAGCATCACTTCGGCTTCACGCCTGGAGATCATCCAGCTTCCCCTCACAGAGAGAGGCGTTCCGCAACAAGTTGCGGAGTGGATGTCTCGACACCTGCAAAAGTCCTCCGCAGGGGTCTACCAGGCGAAGTGTAGAATCTTCTGTGGTTGGTGTGGTGGGAGAGATACCTCTCCCATTGATGCCACTATTCCAGCAATAGCGGAGTCATTGTCTATCAGCGGGAGGAGATGCTCCTGTCGCTCTCGGCGGTGGAAACCTATCGCCCAGCCCTTAGCCTGGCCTTCAGGCTGAAAGGAATAGACATTTCCTCCTCGCTGGATCTTTCTTCGCTCATACGTACTACGAACTTACCTGCCCCAGTCGGAAATGAGACCTTCTCCTGGAACATGGTTCGGGCTCTTAGGGCTCTTAAGAGATCTTGCGAACCATTACGCCAGGCTTCTGATCGTCACCGGTCTTAGAAGACGGTGCTCCTGCTCGCTCTGGCCTCGGCCAAGCGTGTCAGCGAACGTCATGGTCTCTCGTACGGCGTCGCCCACTCAAGAGGATAGGTGGAGGTAACGTTCAGGTTCGTCCCTGAGTTGGTTACTAGACTCAAAATCTGGGAGTCCCGGACCTTCGGTCGTCTCCTTCAGGATTTCGAGTCTCCGTTCTGTAACAGATGACCCAGACCTTCTCCTACTAGGCCCAGTAAGGAGTCGGAAGGGTTATCTTAAAGAACAGCTGCAGTTCGTCCTCGCGTGCACGCCCTGTTTGGGAGCACAGGGAGGACGGAGAGGAGGGTCTTCAAGAATGCCTTTTCAGCCTGGACGCAAAGGATCATCCATCACGCCCTGAATCCAGATCCTCCTCCGTCATGTCGCCTTAGGGCACACGATGTCAGAGACATCGCACCGTCCCTGGCCTTCAAGAGAAACTACTCTGTGACGCAGGTTCTACAAACTGGAGTCTGGAAGCATCTAACGACCTTCACAGCCCACTACCTGCAGGACATGACCCACTGTAGCCTCGATACGTCCATCGGCCCTGTGGTGGCTACACAACAGCTGGTCTAACCTCAGGCTCCTTATTGGACAGGTAGCAGAAGGTTGAGGGCATTGTTATCCGGCTTTAGTCTGCATGAATGAAAGAAGTATGTCTGGCCCTTACTTCTTTCTTCATCCTACCCTCTTTTGGGGAAAGCAGCATCCTGGGTTCTCTGCATAGCTGACCTCAAACCTCTGCAGGTAAACCATGCTTCCTTGTGTTCCTAGTATTGAGTTAATACTGTCGCGTCCCCCATACCCTGGCGAGGTGGTATTGGGAACGTCCTAGCCTAGAATTCCAGCTAAAGGACTTCAGGTTGACTTCCTAGGACAAGTCACACTTCTTCCCTCCACACACAAGCTTATGTAGGCCGCACGTTTCTTGCGTAGCAAGAATTGCGAGGTGCAGGGACTCTTTTTTCCTGATTGCTGCTTACTCGGATTCTGAGTCCCCGGGTAAGCCAAAGCCAGTAAGGCTGGGGACTTTCCACCCTTCCTAAGAGTAAGTCACCCTATGTAAATAGCGTGGTTTGTATTTCGGTTACGGAACAAATGACAAATTCGGAGATAATTTGTATTTTTCCTAACCATACAAACCTTAGCTATTTACACATATTTGCCCGCCAGCCCTGTCCCCCAAGGGAAGTCCTACCTCTAAGTGAAGTGAAGCAGTTCACCGGTGTGTAAGGGGGAGGGGTAGCTAGCTACCACTCCCCTACCCCCCTGCTAACTAGCGCGGGGGTAATACACCCTCGTTAAAATCTAATGGCTCGTCATTTCAGCTACGCCGAAAGTAAACCCTATGTAAATAGCTAAGGTTTGTATGGTTAGGAAAAATACAAATTATCTCCGAATTTGTCATATTTCTAATCCTGTCCTGCTATTTATCTCTCAATATCCTTCTGCGGGCTTTATTCTTAAATCTACTAAATCTATTGGAGATTGTTTCATTGTCATACCATGACTCATGTCCATAGAGTAATACCGATCTCACTAAACTGATATATAGTCTAATTTTTATATGCAATTTTAGGCGATATGATTTCCAAATTTTACTTAACTTAGCCATTGTCTGATTTGCTTTTTTCAATCTTTCACTTGTTTAATAACTTCTTAGCAATTTCAAGGGATAGTCATTTATATCTTTCGATTATGAAGTTGAAAAGTTGAATAAGCCTAAAAATTTAATATATAATGGTCTATTAAATTTCTTATTCGTGATCTACATATTAATCTTTAGAACTGTCGTTCAGTTAGTTCATTATGCATGTTGCATAATATTTTTCATAACTCTGACCATCCTTTAAATTCAGATCTCCCTGGACAATACTATCCTGTTCGTAATACTAGGCAGGCAGTTAATTCTAAAGCGGGCTTTACACGGCCGAGCAGCTCGTCGAGCCCGGTTGTCGAACCTACTTGTAGAACGGCTCGAAGAGCTTTCAGACAGTACATCGAGCCTCAGTGTGCCTCGTGCTAAAACATCGTCAACATGTCTCTCGACCAGGACGATTTGATAGCCATTGCTTTAGCAGTGGCACTAAGAAGGAAAAAAAGAAAAAGATCAAAAGAGAGAAATTTTCATATACCAACTTGCTTGTTGCTTTAAAATTAGAGCCTGATGACTGGCGCAATTATTTGCGTATGGATGAAGACACGTACATTGATCTACCGAATCGTGTCAGCCCTTTCATTACTATGAGGAAGGCCATAACTCCACATGAAAGACTGAGTGTCCGCTATTCCTTTGTTTCTGGCTACTTTATTGGAATAGTCTTTTGATTTAACTTTCCATAAAGCTGGATGAGCTCGATATGCATGTATGAAATCAAGTACGACTTCCTTCTCATTCTTACTTTCATTAATGGCAGCAATTATGCATTTCTTTGATGGTGTTTCCTCTAGCAGATTTGAATAACTGAGGTTTGATGCTCGACACCCGTTCACACCGCTCATCAAACAATGTAGCTCCACCCACAAAAGTCAAGATGAGCCTGACTTTCATCGAGCCACTCGACGAGCGCGCTCGACAACCAAATAGCCCGTTTACACGCTCGAACATCAATTCAAACACAGGGTTGTCAAGTGAGGCTCGACGAGTTGCTCGCCCGTGTAAACCCCGTTTAATAGCCAGGCCTTCTCCATCATGAGGCTCAATACTACACAGTATTCTAGAAGTTTTATTCCAGCTGTTACCAAGTTGTGGAATGATCTTCCTAATTGGGTAGTTGAATCAGTAGAACTTCAAAAGTTCAAAGTTGGAGCAAATGTTTTTATGTTGACCAGGCTGACATGAGTCTTTTTATAGTTTATATATGATATGTCTGTTTTTGACGATGTTAATAGTTTATATATGACTTATCTATTTTGACGTTGTTGCTGTTTTTAGAATGATTTATTGTTAGTTTGTCCCCATCATTTATTTATTTCCTTATTTCCTTTTCTCCTATTGGAGCGCTTGGGCTTATAGCATCTTGCTTTTCCAACTAGGGTTGTAGCTTGGCTAGTAATACTAATAATAATAATAAAGTATCTATGTTAATTCAGTTGAGAAGACTGTCAAGTTATTTTTAAAGAGCAAGGCTTTTGGAGTGAATGTATTAAGTTTTTCTTTTCTTTCAGATGCGTCTATTTACCTGAACATTTAAAATAAAAACACCCAGGCCAGCATATGAAAATCTATGGGATAGATGGCACAAGATGAACTGAAACATATTTATTTCAAAGTGGATTATTATGATAAAGGCTGTAAGCTTCAACTGTCACCCATCTAAAGATAAGTTCAAATTTTTATTATATATTATATTTTATTTGAATAAATATTCAATTTATTGGGTAATTTACTGAGAGTTCGATAGTTCATATGAAGTAACTTTACAATATAATGTTGAACGTAAATTATCTGAAAACTTCTTTTTAGCTTTTGTTTTATTTTGCTTTTTTCTGCAGCTGTCAGAAGTGCAAAAATTCTTATAAAATGAGAATTGTACTATTTTATTTTTTGTCTGAAATTGTCATAGATTCTGTCATTATTATACGTCATTAGTTTTATGCTAATAGACATCACAATTATTCTTGACATAAAGATGTAACCCTAGCGACAAATTTAAAAAGGCTGATCAGTGGTGCAGTAGCTAGTGTAAGAATAGATAGGCAAAACAGAATATTTCTGAGGTGGTCAAGATTTTAATCACTCGAACACCACAATAGAATGCTATAATACTTTTAAAGCTACAAAAATGCCTTTGAATTTACCGTATTTTGATAAAGAAAAGTAATTACTGCCAATAATCTAGTTTGTTCCGTCACTGAAATACAAACCATGCTATTTAATATGGGTAATTACTTTCGGCGTAGCTGAAATGACGAGCCATTAGAATTTTAACGAGGGTTTACTACCCCACCACTAGTTAGCGGTGGGGTAGGGAGGGTAGCTTGCTACCTCCCCCCCTCACACACACCTGTGATTGAGCTCACTTTGCTCTCGGCTCGGGTGGCAGACGGACGTGTCCGCTTTCACCCTCGCCTCTTTTGGACAGTCATTACTGATCTTTCTTTTGCTTTTTCTTTGACAGAGTGTGTGAAGTTGGCCTCTGCTATGCATAAGTGTCCTGGCTTACCTGACTGCCCTTGTGGCACGTTTATGTCGGCGGTCGACACGGATCCCCACACTTTGTGTCCTTATTGTAGGGGCCAACGGTGTGATAGAGATAAGGTTTGGGGTGAGTGTAGGGAGTGGTCTACCTCCCAGTGGGAGAGGTTTTCTTGGCGCCGGAAGAAGAAGTCCAAACAGGATATTTCTCCTTCAAAGGTTTCTTTGAAAAGAGAAAATCCCAAGGATTCTTCTTCCGTGGCCCAAACCTCCTCCAAAGCTCCCACTCGATCGGTTTCTCCCGAGAAGCCGTCGAGTGGTAGCGTAGACCGTAGTTCTGTTGACCGATCCCGGGGTGTGGGAGAGGGAGTTGCCTCCCATAGCGAGGCAGCTCCTCCTCCTCCCCTGGAGGAGGATATTATCATGCCTGTAACTAATAATGATTTATTACAGCTTTGGGCTTCCTTGGGGCTTCAGGGTTTGCCCTCCAAGGAAGCCCTGTTTGACATGATCAAGTTGGGAGCAGCTGTTAAACAGTCGCCGACGGTAGCAGAGATCGATCCTCTGTCTATCGTCGACGTTGTTGTGGCAGAGGCTTCTGATGAGTTGTCTCAAACCTCTGCTCCTGATGTTGCTGCTGTAGCTGAAGGCTTAGTTCCCCCCTCCGAACATCCTTCGAGGGAGGAGCTAATTCCTATGGTCTCTCCTGCCGGTGATTCTCCCCCTCGGGGGAGTTCACTTACAAAGACTCCTCTTCGGAAGACTGCTAATGGTTAGCCCGCTGACCCCACGGCCTCCAAAGGGCGTATAAGGCGTAAGGCTCGCCTTCCCCTTCGCTGTAGAGGTCTTCCTTCACTTCACAAGGGTGTTAGGAAGCGCCTCTTCGGCTCGTCATCTTCGCAGTCCTCCGCAGAAGAACCTCGCCGTCGTTCACCGACCCTGCTAGCTACATCCTTGGACCTCTCGCAGATCGTTCGCGATCTCCTTCGGTGAAAGGTCGTCCTGACAAAAGGCACACCGACCTTCCTCTCACCAGACCTGCTGACCTGCCGTCACCATACCTGGCTGCCGATGCGCTGTGGGCGCCTTCTCATCCCGATGTAAAACGGACAACGGTCCCTTCAGGGTATAAAGGGCGTGAGCACAAATTGGTGTCTTAAGTCCCTTAAGCACCAGGTATCCCCTGTGCGCCAACGATCTCCTGCTGCAGATGTTCCTGTCGTAGTGCGCCAGCGCTCACCTGCTCGCGTGCGCGCACAAGTTGTTGTTTCTGTCACTGCGCACCAGGGTTCCCCTGTGCGCCAGCGACCACCTGCGCGCCAGCGCGCATGCAATGGTTCCTGCAATAGCGTGCCAGCGCTCACCTGCGCACAAGTGGTCACCTGCGCGCAAGCGCTCACAAGCGCGCAAGCGCTCACCAACTGTTTCTGTTATAGTGCACCAGCGCTCACCTGCACGCCAGCGCACTTCTATGGAGGTTCCCGAGATAGCGCACAAGCGCTCACCGGACCTCCAGCGCTCTTCAGATCCTCAGTGCGCTACTGCGCGCAAGTGCGCACCTGCAGAGAATCCAGATATAGCGCGCCAGCGCGCAACTACGCACCAGCGCACAGCACTGGAATCTCCTGAGATAGCGCACAGGCACTTACTGGGACTCCAGCGCTCTCCAGATCGCCAGCGCCCTTCTGCGCGCCCTCATCCTGAGGCACGCCATGCGCGCCCACGATCTTCGGATCTGGGCGCAGTGGGGAGAGTAACCTCTTCCCCTGCTTGCCAGCGCTCACCTGCGCGTCTCCAACGCGCGCCCTGCACGCCCGTCACTTCAGCCAGATATGCGCACAGCGCGCCCTCTCGCTAGGGATATATCTCCTTCGCGTGTGCGCCCAACGTTATCACCCTCACGGGCTCTTCGGCAGGATAATACGCGCCCACGCGTGCGAGCGCTCATCCAGCTTTCTGCGTACCCCCTGTCATTGCCAGTCCATGCCTCTGCACGCCCTCGTGCCCACGCACGACCTCGTCATCGCCCTCGCCGCGCGCGACCCAGGGCAGGGCCCATCGCGCGAGCATCAGCGTGATCCCCACACGCGAGGCTGCAGGGCATCGCACGGCCAGGTCATCATCGTCACGTCCCCCCCCACCTTCCCTCCAGAGGGAGTTTCTGACAGCGCGACGGTCAGTCAGCAGCCTTGGTTTGGGACCATTGTCAGAGCTCTTGTGCAGGCTTTTAAGCCTGTTTTCTCTGAGCTTGGTCACAGGAGTATCTACCGTGGTAACTTCTCCAAGGGCGAAGCTGACTCCTCGGAAGTCCTTGAGGAAGGCCCCCTCTCCCCCCCAGACTTTTTCTCCCTCCCCTGCGGACGAGGATTTCCCGTCCTCTGGGGAATCAGGTGAGGCGGGTCGTTCCCCCATCGCACCAATGGGGGAAACCCCACCTCGCCCCGAGAAGTCTTCTCGGGTAGGGGTTGAGAAGAGCCTTCCACCATCACTGTTGGAGTCCTGTATCCCTCCCAGGAGGGAGTCGAAGGACTCTAAGACTCTGCCGAAGTCTTCATCAAGGATTAGACCGGAGCCATAAGCCCTCAGAGAACGTCCACGAGTCCCCCCTGGAAGAGCCTCTGGGGACAGGAGACTTTGCTGCCAGCCCTTCAGGAGGAGAACTGCAGGAGTCAGAGCATGCGTTCTGGCAGGTTCTGACCTTTATGAGGAATCTCAATGGATTTGCGGATCCAGATTCCCTCTCGTGAAGGCAAGGACACGGTCTTGGACTGAGTCTTCGGTACTCAAAAACCCTCGAGGGCCAGTGCGGCTTTGCCCTGGTCGCAGGGGGTTAAGAGTGCCAGAGACAAGGTCGAAGGCCAGCTCTTCGAGCTTGCCTCCTCCAGCCGATCCAGCACCGGTAACAAACTCCTCCCGCCTCCTCGTGTCTATCAGAGGAGGTACTTCGAGATCTTGGAGGAGATTTTTTTAGCTCTTCCTTTATACGACTCTCTGGATGAGCTTACCGCGGGAGTCTCTCTAGAGAGAGACTCCAAACGGCATGTCTCGTATTCGGCAACGGAGATCCTGAGCCAGGAGAAGGTGGCGAAGTGTGCCATGCAGGCAACTTCGTGGCTGGACATCTGGCTAGGGTCTCTTGGCATCCTGTTACGATCTGAGGACTTGTCCAAAGAGAGTACCAGGAAGGCCTTGGAGACCTTCTTGCTCTCAGGTACTCGTACTATCGAGTTTCTAGCCCACCAAGTCTCAAGCTTGTGGGCTAATACCATCTTGAAACGTCGAGATGCGGTGTCTGAGAGATTCCACCAAAAGGTCCCCAGTACCGACATTAACATGCTCAGACATTCTTCCGTCTTGGGTAAGAACTTGTTTGACCCTTAGGACGTGGAGCAGGCGGCTGAGAGGTGGAGGAAGTCCAACCAGGACTCTCTTTTACATAGGGCCCTACAAACCTCCAGCGACCCAGCAATCACGTCCTACTAAGAGTACAAAAAAGGCAGTTCCAGCAAAGACAAAGGTGTCTAGGCAAAAAGTCCTCTAGGGGAGGAAAGAATCCTAGAGGGAGCGGCCGAGGCCGCAAACGCTAGGATTGGCAGTCCCCTGCATGTCCACCCATGGGGAGATGCCTACAAAGTTGCACATTCAGGTGGCAGCAACTCGGGGCCGATTCCTGGACGATTTCTGTAATCAGTCAGGGATATCGCGTCCCGTTAACAACATCTCTACCTCCCCTGACAGGGAATCCAGTGTCATTGAGCTCCTTTGCCATGTGATCGGCAAGGGGACAAGCCCTTCGGGTAGAAGTCCAGACCATGTTGAAGAAGGACGCTCTCCAAGAGGTAGTCGAAGGGTCCCCAGTCTTCTTCAGTCGACTCTTTCTTGTAAAGAAGGCGTCTGGAGGCTGGAGACCAGTCATCGACCTCTCAGCTCTGAACAGGTTTGTCAAGCAGACCCCGTTCAGCATGGAGACGGTAGACACGGTCAGACTTGCAGTGAGACCGCAGACACGGTCAGACTTGCAGTGAGACCGCAGACACGGTCAGACTTGCAGTGAGACCGCAAGACTTCATGCGTACTTCCAGATTCCAGTCCATCCGTCTTCGAGGAAGTACTTGAGCTTCTGCCTAGACAACAAGGTTTACCAGTTCAAGATGCTGTGTTTCGGTCTCTCCACAGCACCGCATGTGTTCACCAGAGTGTTCACCCTAATATCGTCGTGGGCTCACAGGGTCGGCATCCGTCTCCTCCGTTACCTGGACGACTGGATAATCCTAGCAGACTTGGAGGCAGCCCTTCTTTGACACAGAGACAAACTTCTGAGACTTTGCTAAGATCTAGGGATCATGGTTAATCTCGAGAAGTCTTCTCTGCTGCCCACTCAAAGACTGGTATATCTAGGCATGATCATAGACACCAATCTCCACAAAGCCTTCCCATCAGACGACAGGATAGCAAGGCTGAGGAGGGTCGCGAGTCCTTTCCTCAGACGAGAAGAGTTTCCAGCCCAATCTTGGTTACGTCTCCTCGGTCACATCTCATCCCTGGCCCGTCTAGTTCCCAATGGTCGCCTCAGAATGAGATCTCTCCAGTGGCGACTCAAGTCCTAGTGGAATCAAGGTCACAATTCCCCGGACGTCATTATCCCTATGGGTTCCGCAGAACAGATGGATCTTCAGTGGTGGGTGGCAGACGAGAACCTACGAAAGGGAGTGGATCTTCTCGTCCTCCCCCCGGATTTGATGCTGTTTTCGGACGCCTCAAAGAAAGGGTGGTGGGCCCATATTCTGAACCACAGGACCTCAGGCTTGTGGTCAGAATCAGAAAAGTGCCTCCATATAAACCTGCTAGAAATGAAGGCCGTATTCCTGGCCCTTCAACAGTTCCAACAATACCTGGCTGGCCACTCTGTGGCGGTGATGAGTGGCAACACCACAGTAGTGGCTTATATCAACAAGCAGGGAGGTACCTTTTCAGAACAGCTATCCCATCTCGCAGTATAGATACTGAGATGGACCGAAGTCCACTCGATTCCACTTTCGGCCAGCTTCATTCCAGGCAAGAGGAATGTGCTCGCCGACAGTCTGAGCAGAGCGTCTCAGATAGTGAGTACAGAGTGGTCTTTGGATCGTCAAGTAGCCAACAAAGTCCTGACTTTATGGGGTTCCCCGACTGTGGATCTGTTCGTTACAGCGCTGAATTTCAAGCTCCCGCTGTACTGTTCCCCAGTCCCAGATCCCAAGGCACTCTGGCAAGATGCCTTTCAACAACGGTAGGACAACATCGACGTGTACGCCTTTCCCCCGTTCTGTCTGATGAGGAGGGTGCTCAACAAGACCAGAATATCGGTCAATCTCTTGATGACCCTGATAGCTCCGCTATGGCATCACTCGGAATGGTTTCCAGACCTTCTGCAACTCCTAACGGAGCTTCCGAGAGAACTCCCTCCACGACACGAGCTACTCAAACAACCACACGCCAACATCTTTCACAAAGCCGTAGCTTCGCCTCGTCTTCGCGCCTGGAGACTATCCAGCATCTCCTCACTGAGAGAGGATTTTCGCAACAAGGTGTGGTCAGGATGTCTGGACACCTGCGAAGGTCATCCGCAGGGGTCTACCATGCAAAGTGGGGAGTCTTCTGTGGTTGGTGTCGTGGAAGGGGTATCTCTCCACTCGATGCCACTATTCCAGCAATAGCGGAGTTCTTCATGTATTTGCGGGAAGAAATGCGCCTTTTAGTCTCGGCAGTGAAAGGCTATCACTCAGCCTTAAGTCTTGCCTTCAGGCTCAAAGGAGTGGACATTTCTTCCTCGCTGGAACTTTCCCTACTCGTATGGAATTATGAACTTACCTGCCCTCAGTCGGAAGTGAGACCTTCTTCATGGAATGTGGTTCGAGTTCTCAGGTCTCTTAAGAGACCTCCCTACGAACCATTACGCCAGGCTTCAGATCGCCACCTTACTTGGAAGACGGTGTTACTGCTAGCCTTGGCCTCGGCCAAGCGAGTCAGCGAACTTCATGGTCTCTCGTATGTCATCGCCCATTTAAGGGGATGGGGGGAGGTAACATTCAGATTCGTCCCTGAGTTTGTTGCTAATACTCAGAATCCGGGAGTGCCGGACCCTCGGTTCGACTCTTTCTGGATTTCGAGTCTTCGTTCTGGAACAGATGACCCAGACCATCTCCTACTGTGCCCAGTAAGGAGTCTGAGGCTATATCTCAAAAGAACGGCTGCAGTTCGTCCCCAAATGCAAGCTTTGTTTGTGAGCACTGGGAGAACAAAGAGGAGGGTCACCAAGAATACCATCTTGGCATGGATTCGTAGGGTAATCCATCTGTCCCTGAATCCTGACCCTCCTCCGTCACATCGCCCTAGAGCACAGATGTCAGGGGCGTAGCTACGTCCCTGGCCTTCAAGAAGAACTATTCAGTGACGCAGGTTCTACAAGCAGGGTTGTGGAAGCATCAGACGACCTTCACAGCCCATTACCTGCAAGACGTGACCCACAGGAGACTCGATACGTTCTCTATTGGCCCTGTAGTGGCTGCACAACAGCTGGTTTAAAACCTCAGGCTCCTTAATGGACAAGTAGCAGAAGGTTGAGGGAATTGTTACTCGGTCTTAGTCTGCATGAATGAAAAGGTTTGTCTGGCCCTTATTCTTTTCTTCATCCTCCCCTCTCTTGGAGAAAGCAGCATCCTGGGTTCTCTGCACAGCTGACCTCAAACCACTGCAGGTAAACCATGCTTCCTTGTGTTCCTAGTACAGTATTAAGTTAATACTGTCACGTACCCATACCCTGACGAGGTGGTATTGGGAGAGTCCTAGCCTAAAGTTTCCATCTAAAGAACTTCAGGTCAACTTCCTAGGACGAGTCACACTTCATACCTTCACACACAGCTTATGTAGGCCGCAACACCTGTACAGCAAGATGCTAGCGAGGTGCAGGAACTCCTTATTATTGAGTACTGACACACTCAGGTACTGAGTTCCCGGGCAAAGCCAAAAGCCAGTACTGGGCGGGACTTACCACCCTTCCTAAGGGGTGAGTCACCAATATTAAATATCGTGGTTTGTATTTCAGTTACGGAACAAATGACAAATTCGTAGGTAATTTGTATTTTCCCTGACTATAGAAACCTTAGCTATTTAATCAAACTTGCCTGCCAGCTCTATCCCCCTTGAAGTCCTACCTCTAAGCAAAGTGTGAGGGGGGGTGGGAGCAAGCTACCCTCCGTACCCCCCCCCCCCCCCCCCCCCCCCCCCGCTAACTAGCGGTAGGGCAGGAAACCCTCGTTAAAATTCTAATTGGTAATCATTTCAGCTACGGCGAAAGTAATTACCCATATTAAATAGCTAAGGTTTGTATAGTTAGGAAAAATACAGATTACCTACGAATTTGTGATATTTTACATCTTGAAATTCCCTAAATTTAGTCTAAAGTTGTTGAACATGAACATTCATAACCATTTTTGCCCCGGGACCCCTTGTTTGAATGTTAGGTGCTAATCCAAACTCTTAGTTATGGGGTCTTTTGACTGGCCAGACAGTACTACATTGGATCCTCCTCTCTGGTTACGGTTCATTTTCCCTTTGCCTACATACACACTGAATAGTCTGGCATATTCTTTACATATTCTCCTCTATCCTCATACACCTGACAACACAGATTACCAAACAATTCTTCATCACCCAAGGGGTTATTGCACTGTAATTGTTCAGTGCCACTTTCCTCTTGGTAAGGGTAGAAGAGACTCTTTAGCTATGGTAAGCAGCTCTTCTAGGAGAAGGACACTCCAAAATCAAACCACTGTTCTCTAGTCTTGGGTAGTGCCATAGCCTCTGTACCATGGCCTTTCACTGTCTTGGGTTAGAGTTCTCTTGCTTGAGGGTACACTCGAGCACACTCTCCTATCTTATTTCTCTTCCTCTTGTTTTGTTAAAGTTTTTATAGTTTATATAGGAGATATTTATTGTTGTTACTCTTCTTAGAATATTTTATTTTCCTTTTTTCCTTTCCGCACTGAGCTATTTTCCCTGTTGGAGCCCCTGGGCTTATAGCATACTGCTTTTCCAACTAGGGTTGTAGCTTAGTAAGTAATAATAATAATAATAATAATTGGCAACTTAGATAAGAGGGTAAAGCTATTTGATAGAGAAAAAATCTTTCCACTGAAGCATAAGCATTTATGTCACCAGACAAAGACATCATGTTCAATTAAAGATAGCATACCAGTAATTTTATCAAATTGATAATTGTTTATTTGTTTTTACCAGAACATTATTCCACCCAAAACCCTAATGATAGCAAGCAATGATTTATAATATAGATTTAAAGATCAATTTTTCTGTAGTTATGGTTTTAAAAGTAGAACATTATTCAGCGTTAAATGTATAAAGTATAAGAAAAAGGTTACTGTGTTTCATACCTTTGAAATGCATAGATTTGATTCTTGTGGGAAAAACTATTTTAGTTTACTAGTTCTTGCTAGTTATGAGTTCTATTTAACGCGTTATTAAAATAAATGCTACTTGTTCCGGCGTAGATACAAACCCTACGCTATTTATAGGGGTATACTTTCGGCGTAGCTGAAAGACGAGCCATGATAATTTTAGTGAGGGATAACTACCCCATCCGCTAGTTAGCGGGTGGGGGGTGGGGTAGACTGGCTATCCCACTCACTCACACCTCTCGACTGAGTAACCACTTTACTTTTTGGCTTGGTAGAGGGCAGACATGCTGCCGTGCTCTCCCGCAATGACTTGCCTTGATTGTTTTCTGTCATTTTTTTTTTCTCTTGTGTGTGTTTTCATTTATCTTAAACATATATATGCGTGTATATATGTATAAATGGAAATATACGTAACTTTAATTACTGTTGACAACATATCCCACGCCTCTGCCTAAGGGAGTTGTCATTGGAACTGAAACTATACACCTTTACCTTCACCTTGAACCATATCCAATTTCCTTTTCCCTTCCTATTTGGTCCTATTTGGAAACGATTAAGACTCACATTAAATATGGTTTTATCTTTTACTACTAATCTGCTTAGTAAGCCACGGGTGAACCTCCAGAGATTGGTAATGAATATACCTACTTTGGACGAACAATAATCGTTTCCCCAGGACAAGAGACCGAAATTAAAAGGATAAGCATGGAATGGAAAGATTGTGGCAAACCAAATGAGATTATAAAACGTAAAATACCACTTTCTCTAAATAAAAAATTGTTCCGTAACCGAAATACAAACCACGCTATTTACATTGGGTTTACCTTTTAGCGCGGCTGAAATGGCGAGCCAATAGAATTTAACGAGGGTGTATTACCCCCGCGCTAGTTGGCGGGGGGGGGGGGGGGGGGTAGGGGAGTGGTAGCTAGCTACCCCTCCCCCCCCTCACACAGGTGAATGCTCACTTTCACTTTTGGCTCGGACTGGGACAGACGTCTCTGTCTTGGTCCTCGCTTTGCAGCCATTGTTTGTTTTGTCTTTACTTAATCGCTTACTTTTCTTTTACTCAATATATATGTAAACATGTTTTCATGTTTGTATATATATTTGAGTATAGAAATCAGTAAGTTTCCTTTTCAGAGTTGTGTGTGTAGTGTACGATATCTTCGTGGAGTCCTCGGCAGTTAGGCCACCACGGCGTAATTTTATGGGTTGCGATCGAGTTTGACTTCGGTCTTTCTCTCTCTCTCTCTCTTGAGGTCGTTCACCCTTTTACTACGTGTTACTACGCCCTTCTAGCTTCCTTCCCGTGTGGGGGGGTTGCTACGCCGTACGTTTGGTCTCAATTAGTTTATGAATCTAATTGTAGTTGTTATTTTTTCAGCTTGTACAGTAGAACGATTTCTTTCGGGGTTTTCGTTCTTTCTTTAGTGTTCATTCATTTTTAAATGACATAATTACATAGTTTCATAATTATAATTGTTATAATTCTGTTTTGGTTACAGCTCTCTTGCCGTGAGTGTAAGTGATTGTGAGGGCACGTGCCTGTTGTGTAATTCTTGTTTCCTTTCCCTCGGGATTCCTCTTTGGAGCCTTCCCGGGGGAATGAATGTGTACTAATGTTTTTTGTTTTTATTTTTTTTACAGTTACCGATCTAGTTCGTTTCTGTAATATGGCTAGGGCGTGAGCTGTCTTGTGGAGGCCTGGGGATTCGGCTGTTGCTGCCTCCCCTTTGGATTTTCGTCAGGGGCGTGTCTCCTTCTACTGGAAGTACTCACGTGACGATTGACAGCTCTCCAGTTCATTTTAGAACTCAGGAGGCTTGCCTCCTTGGGTGGGTAACTTTCCTTCCGAAGGAAGTTTTTCCTGTCCAGGCTTGAGTTTTTCCCCTTGGGGGGTTCTTCTCTTGCCTTTTTTCGTGCGACTATGCTCTTGGTGCTGAGCGGTCACACCTGCAGTTTTGCTCAAGGGGCTGGGCAACTGCAGGAGCCCCTCTTCGGAGGATTGCTCCTTTTAGGTCACTGGCTGACCAGTCTCTTCTACGAAGTGTTTCTCTTTCGTTCGTGAGAGAGTACACTCATAGAGACTCCTCTTCGGAGGATTCTTCTGCTGCTGTTGCTGTTGGCCTCCTTCGCCGTAAGGCTCACCGTCCGCCTCGTCGTAAGGGCCTCTCATCTCCCTATAAGGGTGCTAAGAGGTGCCTTTTTTAATCTATGTTTGCAGCCTACTCTCCTTCATCCGCCCTGATGCAGATGGACAGCAATCTGACGGGCAACGGTCTTCCCGACGGACAACGGTCTTCCCGACGGACAACGGTCTTCCCAACGGACAACGGTCTCCCGACGGACATCAGTCTCCCGGCGGACAGGCAACGGTCTTTCGGCCTGCTCCTGCTCAGTGTTAGCGCACAGGCGCTCTCCTGCTCATCAGCGCTTCCTGATCGCTAGCGCTCTCCTGTTCGCCAACGCTCTCCTGTTCGTCATCGCTCTCCTGCTCGTCGGCGCTCTCTCGCTCGTCGGCGCTCACCGCTCGTCGGCGCTCACCTGCTCGTCGGCGCTCACCTGATGTTCGCCCTCCTCGCCAGCGCTCTCCTGTTCATCAGCTCTTCTAAGCGTCAGCGCTCATTTGAGGATCATTGCCCTGCGGTCTTTGACCATCCTACAGTTCCTGCTGAGCTCCCTGCTCGCCATCAGTCTTCTGACCCTGTGGCTACGTAACATCGTTCAGCGCGTGTGTCAAAAGTACATGTTCGCCAACGCCCCTGCGATCTTCCTGTTCCTGCTCGTGAACGCGCCGTGCCACCTGTCCCTTCACAGGATCTCACGCGTCGACCTCCTGCTCGCCAGCGATCACATACGCGCCAGTGATCACCTGCTCGCTAGCCGCACAGGCGATTTTAGTATCGCCTATTCGCCAGCGTTCTCCCACGCGTCAACGATCGCCTAAGCGCCAGCGTTCACCTGCTCACCAGCGTTCACCTGCTCGTCAGCGCGCTCAGGTGATTTTGGTATCGCCTATTCACCAGCGTTCTACGCGTCAGCGATCACCTGTTTCTCGGCGATCTCCGGACCACCCGCGTGTGTTACAGCCAGCGCGCCAACGTTCTCCAACGCTTCGTCAGCCGGAGGCTCTGAAGGGACATGGTTCGCCGGCTACTAGCTCGCCATCGCGCGATCGCTCACCGGCGCATGCTGCTCACTATTGCTCGCCAACGCGTCACCAGGCCACAATGCGCCATCGCCCGCGCGACCGCTCGCCTGCGCGCCCGCTCGCCCGCGCGACCGTTCGCCTGCGCGCCCGCTCGCCTGCGCGCCCGCTCGCCTGCGCGCCCGCGCGCCCGCGCGATCGCTCGCCCGCGCGATCGCTCGCCCGCGCTACCATCATTCGCGGCGAATTCCGCAGCCGGGGGTAGCAGCAGGAACGCGTGTTCCTAGACAACGCTCGTGATCGCCTCCACCCAAACACAGGTTGGTAGTGCAGGACAAAGATACTACTGAGGAGAGGTTAGTACATCATTCTTCCCCACCTTCTTTTCAGGCAGTTACTGTGGTGTCCATTCCAAGGATTGCCCGATCCCTTTCCCTTTAGCGAGGATTTCGGACTCTGTGTCCTTGGAGCAACAGACTGGGTTTGGTCTTCTGGCGCGGGCGTTAGTGAGGGTTATGAAACCAGCACTCGCCGACCAGGTTAGCAAACCAACGGCTGTCTCTCCTACGCTGAAGAGAAAGAGAGGAGTGGACTTCGTGGTGACTTCCCCCAGGGCGAAGTTGGTTCCCAAGAGGTCGGTCGCGAAGGCCCCTTCTCCTGCTCGAGGGCTTTCTCCTTCTCCCGTGGACGAGGCCTTTCCGTCCTCAGGTGAGTCCAGTGGGGCGGTAGTCTTCCCCTCGGCACCAAAGAGGGAGACTTCACTTCATGGAGGAGAATTATCTCGTGAGGAAGGGGCCCCTCGAATCTCTTTGTTGGGATCCTGTATCCCTCCCAGGAGGGAATCCAAGGACTCCAAGACCATCCCGAAATCCTCCTCAAGGATTCGCCAGGAACCCACGACTACCCGGGGGAATGTCCAAGTTTCACCCCAGGAAGAGATCCCTGGGGCAGGAGACTTAGCTGCCAGCTCGCAGGGAGGAGAACAGCAGGAATCCGAACATACCTTCTGGCAGGTCCTAAGCCTGATAAGGCAACTTAACGGGCTTATGGATCCAGTCATCGCCCCCCGTGAAGGCAAAGACACGATCTTGGATGAAGTGTTTGACGTTCGGAAGGCCCCGAAGTCCAGTGCGGCTCTGCCGTGGCCTCAGGGTCTGAAGAGTGCCAGAGCTAGAGCCATCCTTAAGAAGAGTTTGTTTGTGCCCAAGGACAGAGACTTAGACAGCGGCTGTGCGGAGGAAGTCGACTTCCGTTTTCACTCCTCCAAGGCGCTTTCTTCCAGACTCTGCAGGGCTCCAGCGCCTTTTTCTTTCAACCATGATGGCCTAAGTTATCGTCTACGACAATTGAGACAAGGTGTCCAATTGCCGTTTCCTCCTGTCAGGAACAGATGGCATGGGAGGCTCCCCCGGGGGGGGCATAGTTCTAAAGGGAGCGGCAGAGTTCACGAACTCTAGGATTGCAGGTTTCACGCTGGGAGGATGCTTAAGGTTACTCATCCGAATGACAGCTTTCCGATGCCCATTCCCGCAAGATCTCTGTGATCAGCCAAGGATATCGCGCCTGCCGTCTCTGTCAGCGAATTCAGTGTCTCCCAACCTCTATGCCATAGCGTCGGCAAGAGTTGCCCGTTTGGGCAGAATGATCCATACCTTAGGCGAAGGTCCTCCATAGGATCATCGACGGCTTCATCCCCGGCTTCTTCAGTTGATCCTTTCTTGTAAGGAGGTATCTGAGACGGGAGTTCCGTAGTCGACCTCTCAGCCCTGATCAAGTTTGTCGAACAAACTTCGGCCAGCGTAGAACAGCAGAATCGATCAGACTGGTAACGAGGCGACAGGACTCCTTAAACCCTGGATCGGAAGGACAGGTACTTTCAGTTTCCATTCCATCCATCTTCCAGGGAGCTCGGGGAATTCAGCCTAGACTGCAGGTATTCCTGCTTATGATGCAGTGTGGCGATCCCGCCATGGCATCGCAGGTTTTTTCCCAAGAGAACTCTCCTTGCTCTCCTCATGGCCGCTCAGGTGCAGGCTTCCGCCTCCTTTGCTTTTTGGAGGGCTGGTCAACTCCGGTAGGCTCGGGTTCGACCTTCTTCAGCGCCGGGACAAGTTTCCAGATGCTTACCATGAGTATGGGTTCATGGTATTTTGCTAGGAGCCTTCTCTTCTTCTGCCTCAACATCTGGAGTATCTGGCCATGATATTGAGTCAACGGCCTTACCACGTTGGAAACCCTGCTTCTCGTCCGTCCAGCGAGGTTAAGCAACGTCGGTTCTGGTCGGTACTTGGATGGGTGACCACCTGGGGACGCCAGATTCTGTTGCCACATCCTCCGAGCCTTCCCTTCAGTTGACTGTGGCAAGGCTGAGGAGAGTCGCAGTACCTGTTCTCAGTCAAGCAGAGCTTTCAGCCCTACCTTGGAACGTTTCCTAGTTCTCCTTCCCTCATTGACCCGTCTATAGTCCAAACGGTCGCCTCAGGATAAGTTCCATGTGGGGCGGTCCAAGTTCCGGTGGTTTCAGGCAACGATTAACCGGACTTCCTGGCCCCTATGGGACTAGCGGAACTATTAGACCTGCAATGGGTGTTGACCTATGGAACCTCCTTATTGGAGTGGATATTCTCGTCCTTTCCTCACATTCTTGATGCTGTTCTCGGACTCGTCAAAGAAGGGGGGGGGGGGCATGTTCCGGTCCAGACCTATGGTCAGGACCTGAAGGATACCTCTCCATCATTTAGGCAGGCTTAGGGGCCGTAGTCTGGCCCCTCTACAGATCCTACAGCTCCTGCCGAGTCGCTCCATGCGCGTCGACTTCATGATTCTGGCGTGTTCTAACCAGCAGGGGACGCATTTTCACACCTTCACATCTTGCAGTAGAGATACCGAGATGATTGAGATACTTTCAATACCACCATCGGCTCTCTCATTCCAGGCAGAGGAATGTTCTCTCCGACTATCCGAGCAGAGCCTCGTAGAGAGAGTGTACCTGGGGGTCTTTGGCCTTGAGTAACCAGCAAGTCCTGGTCTGGGGGACCTGATCGCGACAGCTTGGAACCTCAAGCTTCCGCTGTTCTTCCCCCCAGTCTCAGACCCCGAGACACTGGCAAGATGCATTCCGGTGATGGTGGGACAACTTTGACGCCTGCATCTTCCCTCCTTTTTGTCTGTGGGCAATGGGTCTCAACAAGACCAGGTTGTCTGTCAACCTTTCAATGGGAGAGCTCCACTGGGACTATGCGCAGAACGGTTTCTGGACCCTCTGCTTCCCCTGACGGAACTCCCGGGAGAGCTTCTCCCACGGCACAGACTACTCAAACAACCACACTGCAACATCTTTCACGAACTAGGGCGTCGCTTCGGCTTCATGCCTGGAGACACTACGCCTCCTTCTCAAGAAGAGACAACCCGCTACAGTCGCGGGACGGAGGTCGCGTCATCTGCGATAGTCATCCGCAGGGGTCTTCCAGGCAAAGTGAAGAGTCTCGGTGGTTGGTGCCGTGGGAGATATACCTCTTCCCTTGAGGCCTCTTTTCCAGCAATAACGGTCTTATTGCCCTTCGGCGGGAGGAAACTCCTTTCTGCTCTCGGCAATGAAGCCTGTCGCTCAGCCTTTCCCTGACCTTCAGGCTTAAAGGAATAACTTTTTCTTGCCCGCTGGATCTTTCCTCGCTCATGCGAAGCTACGATCCTCCCTGCCCTAGTCGGAGGGAGACCTCCAACTTGGAGCATGGCTCGGACTTTTTAGTCCCTTAAGAGATCTTCTCAAGACCCTCTACGACAGGCCTCGGATTGTATTCCGTCTTGGGTCTCCTGCTCACTCTGGCCGCGGCCAGTGTGTAAGCAATCTTCTTGGTCTCGTACGACTCCGCCCTTTCTAAGGAAGAGGGGAAGGCAACATTCAGGTTCGCTCCTGAGTTGTTGGCTAGACTCAGAATCTGGGGGTCCCGGCCCTTCGGTCCAATTCCTTCAAGATTTCGAGTCTCCATTCTGTATCTGATGTCCCAAGACCTTCTCTTTCTTGCCAGTAAAGGAATCGAGAGGTTAGCCTTGGGAACAGCTGCAGTTTGTCCTCAGTTGCAGCCAATTTGGGAGCACAATGAGGACACGGGGGAGAGTCACCAGTATACCTCTTCAGCTCGGACTCAAGGGTATTCATCTCGACCTGTCTCCAGACCCTCCCCCGTCACGTCGCCCTACAGCACGATGTTGGATACATCGCAACGTCCCTCGCCTTCGAGTAATACTACTCTGTGACGCAGTTGCTACAAGCTGGAGTCTGGAAGCGTCTAATGACCTTCGCAGCCCGCTTCCTGCAGGGCGTGACCCACAGGAGGTTCGATACGTTTTCTATCGCTCTGTGGTGGCTACACAACAGCTGGTCTAACCTCAGGCTCCTTTTTGGACAGGTAGCAGAAGGTTGAGGGCATTGTTATCAGGTTTTAGTCTGCATGAACGAAAGAAGTATGTCTGGCCCTTATTTCTTTCTTCATCATCCCCTCTACGGGGAAGCAGCATCCTGGTCTCTGCATAGCTGACCTCGAACCTCTGCAGGTAAACCATGCTTCCTTGTGTTCCGAGTATTGAGTCAATACTGTCGCGTCCCCCAAACCCTGACGAGGTGGTATTGGGAACGTCCTAACCCAGAGTTCCTTCTGGAACTCCAGGTCAACTGCCTAGGATGGGTCACACTTCTTCCTTCACACACAAGCTTATGTAGGTCACACGGTTCCTTGCGGAGCAAGGAACTTGTGAGGTGCAGGGACTCCTTTTCTCGAGTGCGACTCACTCGGATTCTGAGTCCCCGGGTAAAGCCAAAGCCAGTATGGCTGGGGACTTTCCACCCTACCTAAGGGGTAAGTCACCCAATGTAAATAGCGTGGTTTGTATTTCGGTTACGGAACAAATGACAAATTCGAAGATAATTTGTATTTTTCCTAACCATACAAACCTTAGCTATTTACACACATTTGCCCGCCAGCCCTGTCCCCCAAGACAAGTCCTACCTCTAAGTGAAAGTGAGCATTCACCTGTGTGTGAGGGGGGGAGGGGTAACTAGCTACCACTCCCCTACCCCCCCCGCTAACTAGCGCGGGGGTAATACACCCTCGTTAAATTCTAATGGCTCGCCATTTCAGCTGCGCTAAAAGGTAAACCCAATGTAAATAGCTAAGGTTTGTATGGTTAGGAAAAATACAAATTATCTTCGAATTTGTCATGTTTAATCAGATGGTCCTACCAGTATTAACTTATGCATCAGAAACTTGGAGCCTTACTAAAGCCTTAGAATATAAGCTAGCTATAACTCAAAGAGCAATTGATAGAATAATGATAAGAATAACACTAAAAGACAAAAAAAAAAAAAGAATAATATGGATACGAGGGCAAACCAATGTAGATGATATTTTAACAACATATTAAAAAAAATAGCATAGACAGACCAGGACATGTAATAAGAAGGATAGATAATAGATTGACAATAAGAGAAAGAGAATGGGTCCCTAGAGATTACAAAAGAAGCAAGAGAAGGATATATATATATATATATATATATATATATATATATATATATATATATATATATATATATATATATATATATATATATATACATATATATATATATATATATATATATATATATATATATATATATATATATATATATATATATATATATATATATATATATATATATATATATATAATATATATATGTGTGTGTGTGTGTGTGTGTATAGTGTCTCTCTTAACAATTTGAAATAGACATACTGTATAATATCTGAAATATGTATTGAGGAAAATCTTGCAAGTGAATTTTTGAAGTTTGTAACTTTTCAAATGTGTATGGAAAGATCGTTTGTAGGGAGATCATTGAACATAATGTTTTATAAACTTACATTTTTCTTTTGTAAATTAAGTTTTTGTTAGTCACTTTCAGGATGTTTAATAGGACATGTCATAACTATCTATAGAATGGGGGAGTTTTGAAGCTTAGAATATTCTAAATATTACATCTTTAAGTACTTGAAAACTTTTTACAATTTTGAAAAATATAATTTGCATTCTAATACATCCCATACATAGCACGAGGTAACGATTTCTTTTTGATCTTGTAATACCTACTTTAACAAATTCTTAGTATAATTGGTTATAGTTATACACAATCTAGATCTATATTTGTGTCTCAAAATGAAACATATTTGTTCACTATATCTGATTAAACACATTTTTGCTTGATCCTTTTTATTTTCACGAAAAAATATCAATAGAATTCTTTTACCAACTCTGAACCAGTAACGGTTTTAGGGAGACTTGGGACATCGTTCTTTTAAGTGAATAATTATTTAGAAAAAAAAAAATCTAGTTTTCATTAAAGATAAAATTTTCATAAAATGCATTGCAGTGCCAAAAAATCTGGATTATAGTTTATTTTATGAAGCTACTGTTGTATTGTCTAATGAAGAGCATTTTGGAATGATTTGGATGTAGGACATAATTTTAACGAATACTCTTGCTATTTTGGTGAAATGTTGAAGAGTTTTATGTTCTAATAGTGTTTAACTTGTATTTAGTAGAGGAGTTGATTTTGTCTATTTTTATAGTACTATATTAACCTTGGGAGCAAGAGTCATTGAACTTGCAGCATATCGGAGGGATTAGGAGTTTATCACCATCATTCCTGACATTTCTAGAAATAATAAGAGAAGTAACTATATCTTTTTTTTCCAGGTAAAGTTTGACTCCTCCTTAAATAGAACAAGTGACCAAACGCCCATATAATAACGATGCCCATTATTACCAAGAAAACTTCTGTTCTGCCGTGCAAAACTTCTGTTCTGATGTGCGAAACTTCTGTTCTGCTCTGCGGAACTTCTGTTCTGCTGTGCATGTGCAACTTATAGGATCTGAGACTTCAAGAAAAGAAAATGATAAACGTCCGTCATGGTGTTGAAGAACTAATCTTTTTAAAATTCTGGTGTAGATTTGTTTACAATGAGGCTATTAAGTTCCGTGATATAGCTTAATCTGTTTGGTAAAGTTAGTTGTTAGCTACCACTGCAAAGCTAAGAATTTCGATTTAAATTCTAGAAACTGTTCTGTTTGTGCAATATAGTCTGCTTTGTACATAACCGTATGCTAAATACTATATCTTGATTATCTTAAACACATCTGTAGATCTTTTATTGAAAATATTAACAAAGAGCAAAGTATACAATTATGATTTAGATATATTATTTTAGGAAAAAATTATGCCATCATATTACAATTACAATTTTTAAAAAAATACTAAAAGTTGGGTACTAATATTAGATGGGTAGTTTTTGACTGACAACCATTGTGGTATCTTTAGGTCAAAACCTTTTTTGAAGGGAATGAACTATAGACTTGGGAAAATTAGTCAATCTTCTGATATTGCCTAGTTCATACTTACCACTAGTTTTGATATTTAATCTTAATTTTATTTATTATATACTTGCGATTTTGATTATTATTAAAATGATTAAAACAGTAAAAAAAAAAAAACGGAACTGCTAAGCAACTTTCCAACCGCAAAGATCATCACCCAGTATGACCTCACCTGATCAGTAAAACTATAGTTTTACTGATCACCTGTATCTCAGTCAGGTGAGGTCATACTGGGTGATGATCTTTGCGGTTGGAAAGTTGCTTAGCAGTTCCATTTTTTTTTTACTGTTTTAATCATTTTAATAATAATCAAAATCATGAGATTTTGATTCCATCCTTACTCTCCATTTGGCCTTCCTGCTCTGTTAATAATTGTTCGTCCTTAAGCTTCTCTTTTTATTAGAGCTTAGCAAATGCAGCTTGCTTTTTTTCTGAGTTTTCTCCTAGATGGTGTAATTTTGTGAATTGCAAGTTTCCGAAGCAGTAACTTGGCTCCACTTTTCTTGTTCTCTTTTGGTGTGAAGCTTACATATTATGTTGAATAATCTGGAGGACTGCATATGATAAACATTATCTTGGTTTAATCATAATTCTTACCTGGTGTTGAATAACTGGTTTGAATATTTACTTTACTTTCTTACTTTACTTTAAGGACTGTTTTATTGGTCTATATCACACTGGGGAGTCTTGTGCCCTACAAGACCTATATCTTTTTGCCATATACATATGTATATAGATATATACATTTGGCAAATTTTGATGAGCTGTCAAGTTTGTATTATTGCGAATTATATAAGAAGGTTTTGTCTAGGAAGTCATAGTGGAATATTTTAAACATTACATCCTCTGTAGTCTCTTTGCAGGGATCATTTTGAAGGCTGTTATCTTGTCATTGGTTAATAGTTAATGGTTTTGGGAGCTTGATCTTTCCGTCTCATCTCAAAATGTTGTCCTTCATATATAGGTTTAAAAAGTTATACTGTTTGTCTGTGTTTTGTGGGTGGGGTGGAGTGCTTAGGATTGGTCCTAGTTTGAAGAAATTTGTAAACAACTCTAGTTTACACAGTTTTGAAATGGCCAGTTTCATTTCAAGAGAATTTAATTTCATTCGTCTTTATTTTTTTTTTTTTTTTTAGGTTTTTAATATGTTCTAGTTTAAGTATCTCCCATGGTGAATTATGGTATCCTGAGCATTTGCTCTTGGCCCTATGGAGTTACTTAGGGTATTCTAGGCTCTGTATAGTTGTTTGTGAGTACTTGTTTACAGATATATTTTTTTTTAAATCGTATTGTTTCGAAGATGCATTCTTAAGTTACTTCATGGTGTAAAGGTCTCTCTTTAGTGTGCAGACTTTGTTTCAGGCACTTCAAACTTAAAAAAAAAGTCTTGCAGAGTACCCCTTGTTTTATGGGCTCTCTCAGAGCAAGGATTGGTTTTTATGGTTCACCTTGCTTTACCAAGCTTTTGTGATTAACCTTAGTTCCAATTTGCTTAAGCCTCCTTTTGAGGTATTTATGGCACTCATTTGTCCATGGAGTAAACTGAGGAACTTCTTAGTTTATGTAGCTATTTATAGCAGTCAATAGAATGTAGAGAAATTCAGGCACTACATTTTTTTTAAGTCTATTTGGGATACTCATGAGTCAATGCAATCATTTGAGACACTATTATCTATGGAGCTGTTTGAGGTTTTCTGTGATTCAATAGCCTATTTATATATTCAGGTACTACAGAGCTTTTTAGTCTATTTAAGATACTCATAGAGTCTTTGTTGTAATTTGGGACACTCCATTATCAATGGAGTTAGTTGAGGTATTCCTTGATTCAATAAGCTCCTTTGATCTCAAGTTACAACAAGGTTTTTTAGTCTATTTGGGATACTCATGAGTTTATTCAGTAATTTGGGACATTACATTATCTGTGGAGTTATTTGAGGTATTCCTTGATTCAATAAACCATTTGGATCTTCATATCAATACAGGGTATACTCATGAGTCTTATGTAGTAAACTAGGACATTCCTTTATCTATGGAGTTATTCGAGGTATTCCTTGATTTAATAAACTATTTGGATGGTCAGTTACTACAGGGTTTTTAGTCTATTAGGGATACCAATGGGTCTATGTAGTAATTTGGGACACTCCAGTATCAATGGAGTTATTGGAGGTATTCCTTGATTCAATAAGTTATTTAGGGCACTTACTGGTTTACCAAATTTTAGTATTTCCTTGTTTGCTAAATTATTTGTAAAATGTTTAGGTTTATTTCTGACAACATTCCACAACCTTATTCTGTATATTCATTTGAGGCTATTCCTTGGTTATTTAAGCTTTCGTCTATGGAATAATTTGGAATACTGTCTTTTGTTGAGTAGTCTTAGGTATTCATCAATTTATAAAGTTTTGGTGATATTCCTTGATTTATAAGGTATAAAAGAATTATCCTCTATATTCCTTGGTCCATGGAGCTATTTTGTGCACTCCTTGGGCTGATTCCTTCAATTCCCTCCTTGTTTTATGTTTTTTTTTTATCACTTCTAGTTTTAAAGAGAGGGTTTTGTCACTCGCTTCTTTTACTGCTTTCTTGTCAGTCTTTAGGCTTCAGAGTTGTCAAACATTGCTCTGTGGACTGATAGCAATTTCATAAATCTTTGTAATTGGTGGATTTGAGATTTATACACTATGATGTGTAATTTTATCTATTTTTCTCTGGATATTTAAAAGAGAACTTTTGTAATAATTGAATTCAAGGTATGTTGCTCATATGTAGCACCTCAAACTCTTCATATGTTCTGTCAGACGCTCATGAAATTGGCGATAGATTTGCTTCACCCCATTTTATTTCTTAGAATTCATTTCATATTGCTAAGGGATACAGTAACTGCATACAATAAGTTTTATAAGTTTTATTTCCTCTTATCAAAAATTGTATTTTTCTTTTGCAGTTCTATGTTTTCTAAGTATGAAGACAAACTAGAATCCTTCTTTGACTTTTGTGTTATGGATAAAGAATATTATCGCATTTTATATTTGAAATTAATTAATGTATAAATAATTTTTATATCACAATCTCCTCCTAAGCATAAGTTTGATTTTGCCAGTCGTCTCTGTAATGAGCTTTTAAATCAATACTTCTCTTCTCATCATCTCCTACTTCACGCTTCATAGTCCTCAGCCATGTAGGCCTGGGTCATCCCACTCTATTAGTGCCTAATGGACCCCAGTTAAAAGTTTGATGAATTAATCTGTCGTGGGGAGTGCAAAGAGCATGCCCAAACCATCTCCATCTGCCTCTCATCATGATATCATCCAAATATGGCACTCGAATAATCTCTCTCATAGATTCCTTTCTAATCCTGTCCTGCCATTCGACTCCCAATATAATAAGTAAGATTTCTTCCCAACACAAATCCTCTTTGTTCCTGCACAAATACAAACCTTTGTTCTTTATGTAGGAAATGTGATTCAGCAAAAGCATATTAGCCATTGAAACTTAAAAGTGAGATGTTAATGAGTATCCACAAGGGGAAGAGGTGGATTAGCCTAGCCTGCCTGCTCACACACACACCAATCAACTGAGGTCACTTTTGATATAGCTATGGTTAAGTGGAAATGTACATCTCTCTCTCTCTCTCTCTCTCTCTCTCTCTCTCTCTCTCTCTCTCTCTCTCTCTCTCTCTCTCTCTCTCAGAATTCCCTATTTAATTAGCTGTAATAACTTTTTCTTTTTCTTTAAAGGTATAATTGTGATTTTAGGACTGCAATTATGTGGATTTGTCCTGGCGCATCGGGCCGCTCCTACAATACCTTTATGTCGGCTAAGGAGAGGAGTCTTCACTGGTTTTGCTCTTTGGACAGACAATACTCCAGCACAGAGGCTTCTCCTTGCACTGAGTGCCAGGAGTCCATACTCCCAGTGGGAGTGGTACAATAGATGCCGAACAAAGAGTAAAAAGGATTCTTCACCTTCGAGTTCATCTTCGAAATTAAGAAGGTAATTTTGCAGATCTCTGCAAAAATGGACTACTAAAGGCACAGCAATTCGTCCCGTTTACTTCCTACCCCTTTTTTTAGGCAGAGAGAGTACTACAAACAACCTCCCCTGCCTTAAGACCCAGTAGTGTTGACCTTGCAACTCAGCCGGTGGTGTTTTTGGCCTGTGGTACTACTAAGATAGAGAGGGTTGAAAAAAGCTCTTTGGAAGCATCTTCATGGATGGATTACTGGTCCGGTACCATAGGTTATCTGGCTGACAACCCACGGATATGGAACGCCCCTTAATAACCAACATCATAAGAGGACAAAGGTTGCAGTGGGCTGGGGATGTAGCCAGAATGGAGGATAGCAGGATTGCCAGGGGAGGGATGCTGGGTAGACCAGAGGGAAGAACACCCCTGGGGAGACCATGTATGAGATGGGAAGATAATGTCAAGAGAGATGTGAAGCAACCGAGACCTGGAGCACCTACCCGCTGGAATGATATCGCAATGGATAGGGAAGAGTGGAGGAGTCTTGTAGAGGCAGCTAAGGAAAAATGGAAAGCTGTTAGGAATATCCTACTTTCCAGAGTCAGAGCGGTTGAGTTCTTGGCTTATAATTTGGCAAACCAGTGGGCCAACTGGATCTAAAAGACAAGATGCCGTCATCTCCAGTTTCCAGAGACAAAGTACGAAGAAGGAAGCTCTACATCTCTGCAGCTCCTTGGTTGCTTACTCATCTCTGCTTAACACAGAAGGCATGGATGCAGTTGTAGAGAGATGACAAAAGGCAAATCATGACTTCTTTCTCCATAGATCTCTAAGTTCCTGTCCTTCCTCTTTGGGACCAGCTCCACAAAAAAAAAAAAAAAAAAAAAAAAATGTTCCCTGTGTGGAGGCAAGATGTCTAAGGAGCCTCTTTATTAGACAACTGTCAAGAAGGCTCCCCCTTCCAGACAGTCCTTTCATAGCAAGAAGGCATGAGGAATGGGAGGAAGTTGGAAAAGTTGACAGCACCCCATTTTGGGCATTCCTCCCACAATTCCATCAGTGGGGAGATGCTTGAAACACAGGTGGTAGAGTTGAGAGTGCCACGGGACCAAACCCTGGGTGGTTGATGTCCTCCAATCAGGTTTTATCATTCCGTTCATCACCTCTCCCCCTCCGCTGATTTGTCATCCAGTAAGATCAATGTCCTTCGAGAAGGGATCATTGAAGGACGGGCAGAAATCCAGACCGTGTTCAACAAGGGTGCTCTCCAGGAGGTCGTTGATGGGTCCCCAGGCTTTACTCTCTCTTATAGAAAAGGAATCTGGAGGCTGGAGAACAGTCATAGACTTTTTAGTCTTGAACGAGTGTGTGCTTCAGACTCCGATCAAAAAGGAGACCGCAACCACAGTCACAGGCTTTCGGACAGGGGACTTCATTATCACACTGAATTTAAAAGAAATGTACACCCAGATCCAAATTCCTCTGTCGTCAAAGAAGTATCTAAGATTCATTGTGCTTGAAAAGATATTCAACCTGGGCCCATGCTAATGACATTTTTCTCCATCATTACCTAGAAGACTGGATAATTTTAGCAGACTCTATAGTAGTCCATCTCCTTCATTGAGACAGGATTTTGCCTTGATCTGGGGCTCGTGGTAAATTCCAAGAAGTCCTCCCAGCAACTCAAGCAAGGTCTAGTATATCTAGATATGTAGATACTGTAGACAACTGGCTAGGGACCCTTTGGATTTGTTCATGTCAGTAGGGTCAAATCAAAGGAAAGGCTTGAGTTGGTGGATGCTAGATTCCAACTTTCTTAAAAGGGTAGATATTTTTTCCCCTCCCTTAAACTTGATGCTCTACAATGATGCATCAAAAAAAGGGTGAGGGTCTCACCTGCTACAGCACATGACTTCTGGCCTGTGGTCTAACTCTGATCGAAAATGTCATATAAACCTTCCTAGACCTTCAACATGGTGACCAATAACATGACGGTAATGGTGTATCTAAACAAACAAGGAGGCACTTTTTCACTGCAGCTATGCCATCTAGCTGTCAAGATTCTGTGATGGCCAGAAGATAATGCAATCTTTCTGTCAGCCCAGTTCATTCCAGGGAAGGAGAAAATTGTGGCAGACAATCTAAACAGAAAGAATCAGATGGTTGGCTTCAAATGGTCTTTACATCCCTGTATGGCCAACAAAGTCCTGGCTTAGTGGGGTTCACCACTACTAGATCTTTTCGTAACATCTCTCAACTGGAAACTACTGGTTTACTGCTCACCAGTATCAAACCTACAGGCAGCCTTCCAGGATGCCTTTCAACGCAAGTGGCATAATTAATCTTGAAGTATCTGTGTTTCCCTTGTTCTGTCTGATGAGGAGACTCCTCAACAAAGTGGGATTGTCACACAATCTATCCATAACTCTGATAACTCCACTATGGCAGCAAGCAAAGTGATACTTGGACTTTCTGCTTCTGCTGACAAAGGGTTCAAGGGAGCCTCCTCCTATACACGACCTTTTAAATCAATTAGATGCCAAGATCTTCCACAAAGCAGTCGCATTCCTACATCATGCCAGTAGGTTATACAACCTCTCCTCATTCAGAGAGGATATTTGCACCTAGTAGCAAAACACATGCCTGGATACCTCAGGAGGTCTTTCATTGCCATTTACCAGGGGAAGTTTCCAATCTTTTGTGGTTTGTATCATGGAACATAGTCAAAGTGCTGCATTCCTTGAAAGGAGCTCCTTACAAACCATCGAGTCGAGCTTCATATAGGGACTTGACACTTTAGATGGTTTTCCTTTTTGCTTTGGCCTCTCCAAAGACAGTCAGTGAGTTGCATGGTCTTTCTTATGACATCGCCCATTCAAGGCGATGGGGGAAGGTTACACTCAAGCTTCATCCCCGAGTTTATTGCTAAGACTCCTAATCCTGCTGTAGTAGACCTTAGGTTGGGGCATTTCCAGATTTCGAGTCTGTGGGCAGTAACCAATAATCCTGATCAACTGTTACTATGTCCTGTAAGAGTGCTGAGGCCTTATCTGAAGCATACGAGAAGAGCTTGCGTTAAGATCGTGTCTGCTTGTCAGCCTAGGCAGGGTTAAGAGGAGAATTACTAAGAACACCATCTCCTCTTGGATTTGAGAGGCCATTGACTGTGCACTTAACTTTCCCCCACAACCCAGAGCTCATGATGTCGAGGGTATACAGTAAGTATGTTCCTGGCATTCAGACAAAACTTCTCTGGCAATTTGTTACAAGTGGGCATGTGGAAGAGACAAACCACCTTCATCACCCACTACCTGCAAGATGTAACCCACAGGACCCTAGATACATTTACTCTAAGCCCCATGGTGGCCACTCAGCAAGTGGTGTAGCTGCTTTAGCTCCCTTGCAGTACTATTAGCAGTTGGTCGTGGGCCGAGGTTATAGTGGTGTTAGTCTGGGAATGAATGGGCTTTTTTTTCTTCATCTTCCCCTCTTTTGGGGCACACTATCTGAATACTGTACTCTGTAAGCTGGCTTCTGTCTGACTACATATAAGAATCCATTTTCGTGTAGTTATCTTAATAAGTCATTCTGTTACATCCCCAACCTCCTATCGATGGGGGAGTTGGGTCATATCTGGGTCTCAGTTTGGATAATCTTTAGTACTTACCCAGATAAAGTCACAGTGTAAGTTTCCATTCACTCACCAGGGTTGCACAAGTTGTCAACCCAATGGCATTGACAGGTCAAAGGTTTACAAGGTGTCAAGATAATCTTCAAATGCTTTGTAGAGCTCAAAAGTTTTATCCCGAGGCAAAGTTCTAAAGCCAGTTGAAAAAGGACTTCCACCTACCCTAGGGTGAGTCTCCTATGAAAAGAACAAAGGATTGTAATTGTGCAGGAACAAATGATGAATTTGGAAGTAATTTGACTTCGTCTTAACTGTAAAAACATGAGTTCTTCGCCTTCCCCCTAGAAGTTCTGCCTGAAATGAAAAGTGAGCTCAGTTACTCGGTGAGTATGTAAGCAGGCAGGCTGGGCTATCCCCCGCGCTACACCTGCTAACTATCAGAGGATCATTGACATCTCGTTTTAAAGTTTTTATGGCTAAACCAGCTTGTGTTGAATCATATCTCCTTTGTAAAGAACTCAGGTCTGTATAGTTAGGAACTCTACAAACGACTTCCAAATTTGTAATTTTTGACATTTTTCATTGATTTGCAATGGTTCTCTCTCTCTCTCTCTCTCTCTCTCTCTCTCTCTCTCTCTCTCTCTCTCTCTCTCTCTCTCTCTCTCTCTCTCTCTCTCTCTCTCCCCACATTTCTTTTGTGTGAAATTGAGGAACTTCAAAGTAAGGGAGAAGTTATGAAAAGGCAGCTAAGGAAACTAATAGATTATAAGTTAAAGAAAGTAGGGAAATATAGGTCATTGAAGCAGTTATGGGATATAATCCGCTGAACAAGAAAATTATGAAATATAGGTTGGGTGATAGGATTTAAGCTGTTGAAAGGGTATATATAAGATAGAATATATTATCCCCCGTATGAGCGTAGTGCCGTTAGTGTACCCTTTGCAGTACGTTGTAAAGCATTGCTTCATGGTCTTTGCGGCGTTCCTTCGGCCCCTAGCTGCACTTGCTCTATATACTTCCTCTATTCGATCTTGCTATCAAATCTCTTATTCTTTACTATAGTGTAACTTTAGGGTTTCCCCCTGTTGCACTTAGGCACCCTCACTGGGCCTTTTACCCCGAATTCATAAAACCAATCCAATCTAATCCTAAATGTATTACTTACTAAGTACTATTTATAATGTAGTAGAACATTCGTGAAAGAAATTATCAGCTGCTGTATATCAGTTAATGGAAATATAGAATCTGAAGTTTTAGAAAATGTTTTATAGGAGAATAAGAAACGTGTCATAAAATTAGCGAATCCGAATAGAATCCACCTCATTAAATATTTGTGAATGAATATGTTCTTTGAGTAAAGATGGATGAAAGATTGTAAGATGATGTTATGGATTCAACAGATAAAGTGTTCTTAATGTTTTGGCAAATGTAAATAAGTTGTGCCAGGTATTAATGTTGATTACAAAAAGTTAGCCTGTTTGTTTATAAAGTGCGAACGGAAGACTTATTGTATGGAAGATGCAAATTTAGATGTTATGAGTGATATTAGAAATTATTTTGAATAGAAACTATTTTTTGTTTGTTAGGAGTTTTAGAGGGCATTCTTAGCAAGCAATTGATCACTGCTAAACTTAAGCATTAAGTTTTACTTTTAGATGGAAATGTTTATTTCATGGGACAGTAAAACCTTATCATAAAATGTTTCTGTTTAGCTAAAGGGAGGGAGAAGGGTGTGTAACTATATAGTTGTTTAGATAAATGGGGATTTGTGGTTAGGTCTGAAATAAATTGGATATGAACTAGATGTATTTTAAAGGCTGCTCCATTTTAGGAATGTTCCATCGCGTTTCCAGTACACACACACACACACACTCTCTCTCTCTCTCTCTCTCTCTCTCTCTCTCTCTCTCTCTCTCTCTCTCTCTCTCTCTCCTTATATGAACATACCTTGAAGGATAACATTCTAATGTTTAAAAGTAATGAGAGATTGAGTACAGATTTCACAATTAAGTTAAATTCTGCAGAAGTTCTCTTTTGTCTCTATCCTGATGCTCACCTCCAATTCCAGATATCCCACTCCCTATCATCCTTGATCCTTCCTTATCCCAATTTGGAAATGTTTAAAAATACCCACTCTGGCCTCATATGGCAGATGAGTCTCCCTCCGCCCCCCTCCCACTTTGAGCATCAGCATTTGCCAATCTATTCCTGACCATAAGAAGAGTCAAGGGGCCCATGAGGTAGATCCTGATCTTAACTAGAGTAAGCACTTGTCCATTTAGACTGTTACTTTATTCCCATGTACAGAACTTGTTCATTCTTCCACTGGTGTCTTGTGAGCTGCAGCTCAATGTGTTGACTTGAATATAATTGTACTTGTCAAAGGCTGTCAGCCTGTTATGGTAAACATGTTGGATTTTAGTCTGCTTATTTGTCCAGCAGTCTTGATTTTATCATGACAGCTAAAGTCATGGAAAATAATGTGTTCATTTCATTATTAAGTTCTTCAAAAGCCTCATATTCTCTCAATTTGTGACTGTTTATCAGATTTTTTAATTTAGTATAAAAGATCTTATTAAATTCAAGTATTTCAAAATGTTTAAAAGACTTGCATTGTAGGAGGTTGTCATGTCAAATCTAAAAGGTTTTAGTGCTATAATTTTAGTTTTAAAGGAAGTATACACTAGCATCAATGACAAAAAAATCAAATTTATTTTGAATTGTGTAATGTAAGTAGTGAAATGTCTATTCAATGTAAAAGGAATTGTGATTCAAAGTACTCCATGAATGTTTATGGTCTTTTTGAAGTTAATGAGTATGTGGTAACATATTTCCAAAGTTCAAAAGAAAACGTCAAGTTCAAGTATAATGGAAATGCTAATTCTTATTGATAACTGTACTTAACGTAAGTGTTTCAAGGAATTTAATGAATGGGTCATTCTGAGGTCTTGCATTTCGAAGCTTTCTATTATGGCGAGGTATCTGGACTCTCTGGAAAGGTGTACAGCTGGATTCATAATATCCATTTTGTTTCTTGACTCGTGTCATTTGTGCCCTTGACATAAAGAAGGGATAAATAACACCATGGTCATTCTTAGACAAAATGTGTAATGAGTTCTCGAATATTTTGCCTCTGATGTGAAAGCTAGCCAGGTGTGTGTTTAAAAGTGTGAAAGCTGTTTCATTATGAAGAATAGGTTTCTAAATATCTTGTTGCTAAAGAATCTGATCAGGTATATGTGTTTAAGGTGTGAAGTTTTGCATATTTGTTATTTATGTTTTTTTTCAATTTCCATACGTTAAAAGTTTAGTTTCCACAAAATTGTTCTGTTTAGATAACCACAAAACTTTTATTGTTAAAGCAATACTGATGTGCAGAAATATTTGTTTAAACTGTATCCTTCCTTGATGAAAATTTATAAGATCGTAAAAGAAACCTAAGTATTTTACAATTGCAAAGCAAAAAGTGATTGGAATATCATATACAAAAGCACGTTAATGTCTTAAACATAGATAAATTAAAATTAATTTTACTCCTTTTTATTCCTTAAATGTTTTTATTGTTATTCAGATTAGATCTTGATGACTTGGAAATTGTTAGTTCATTAGACTGTACACTGGGTAGGGAGGACATTTCTTTGTATTTCGGTTATGGAAGTACTACTTTAACTTGCATTTTGCGATGATTGAGATATAAGAATTCATTTAGTAATACGTATGAGAAATTTAAACCATAAGTGATCAGCCTATAAACAAGCCTGAAGGCGTGATATCTTTAACGTGGTCATTCTGAAGTTGATCCAGAACCATGCCTGACATATTGTAAATAAACATTTTAGAATTTTTTATACGAATTCTTTAGGTAATTGGAATCGGGAAAAATTAAATTTCTTTTATATGAAACTAGCGTGTATTTGATTCGAATATTAAAAAAAAAAGGAAATACCTCATACGCTAAATATCAAAGTATGACCAATAGTTATAAGAAATCATTCGTAATAAATATCCTATGATAATAATGATTGACATATAAATGGAGATTTCCAATGCAACTAGTGAAATGAGAATTTTGCAAGCTTTCATTTTAGAAGAAGTTATAGTTTAAAAGGTTACAATAGATTACAAGTCATGTCCCTCTGTGTCATAATGTTTAATCTTGTCCAAAAAATGTACCCGCTTTTGATCTAGTAAGTGATTATTAATGTCCCCTTACACCTCAAGAAAACTATTGGTTTAGTTGTTTGTCCTTAAGGGGTCATTAGAGCTCATTCGAGGCTGAGTAATTTGAGTTTTAAGATTTAATTTTAAAGATATTGATGTAGCTGTAATAAGATGAATATCAAATATAAGCAATTTGGTATTACATAGCCAAGATACTTCAGTAATGAATGTTACTTTTTTGGGTCCATGATAGACTGAAATAGGGCAACTCTCTCTCTCTCTCTCTCTCTCTTCCTCTCTCCTCTCTCTCTCCTCTTCTCTCTCTCTCTCTCTCTCTTAACTAAAGGGGGTAGTGCCATAAGTGCAACACCACACAGTTAGCTGTAGACATTACTTAGGGGTCTTCTCTGTGTTCCTTTGGCCCGGTCATATTTGCCTCCCCTCTTGCTTCCTTTCTTTCATCTTGCTGTCCAACCTTCTCTAACTTTTACTTGGCTGCCGAATGGCCTGACAGGCCAGGTCACCGGGTGCGCTCTCTCTCTCTCTCTCTCTCTCTCTCTCTCTCTCTCTCTCTCTCTCTCTCTCTCTCTCTCTCTCTCTCTCTCTCTCTCTCAAATAAATAAAGGAAAAATTGAATTAGGAACAAAGGCTAATCACACGATTTCCCGTGGATTATTGTTTTTTTTATTTCATATCAGTAATGAGCTTGATTGTTTTATGTCACAGTTATCCAGTAAATGGTTTATTTTTTGCACATCAGTATATCAAAAGGATTAGGAACTGAGTATATTTGAATATTTGTTATAAGCGTATGATTTATCTTGATGAAAATTTGCAATATGCTGGATGTTTGGAGTCAGTGCTATGAAGGTGTGATGAATTCTACCGTAAGGAATGTGAGATTGGTGTGAGGTTCCTCTAAAGAAGTTAGGTCGTTCCTTTACCAATTTCCTTTTAGTTAATCACGTCCCAAGGTGGACAGTGGAAGTCCTTTTTTTTGTTATAGTTCTTAGACAAAAAAGTGAGTGGATTTTAGTTGGTCTTTTTTATGTA
>NC_090754.1:81510395-81557895 GCF_036898095.1 Palaemon carinicauda
CAATAAAGCCATTCTGCAGATCTGGGACTTCGGCTATTGAGGTCCAGTTCTTTAGAAGGTTCTTTGCGTCCTTCTCCTCTCAGGACTGAACTGTAAAAGTCACAAGGAGTGAAGATTCCTTTCTCATATCCCCCTTAGGTCGTGAAACCTTTGGGGTATGCAAGGAGGAACAAATGCCTCTGAGGGAGATGATGATGGTTCTGGTTGGACAATCTATCCACGATAGCCAATAGTTGTAAGTGAACGAGATCTCTCTCAGATTACGAACCTCTGCTAGTTTTCGGATATGACATACCAATACTTAAGGGATGCATTGTTTACCTCAAGAGGAATACGAGAGTTACCCACTCGTGGTACACCAGGTGGTATTGGGGACGGTCTGGAAACTGCCTGCTGCACTGCCTTAAGCCGTTCCAGCAACCTGGGGGATTCCTTCGTGAATAAGGGAGCGTCCGTTGAGGGATTGAGCGTCCTTACCATCCTTCAAGTTCCAGGCATCCCCAGGAAGGGTGAGCACTACTAGATGTCCTATTTTGCTTGCTAGCGAGAATATATTGCTCTTAAGACAAGAGCAGTAAAGAGTAGTCGGGAACAGGCGCACCCTCAAGAACTACCAAGGTAGCGTAAGGTGAAAGAGGGTACGCCACCGAAGTGGCTCGTGAAGTTAAGGTGGAGCGTATCTGGGACAGTTTTCTCGCTGCAGAAACATAGCGTGAGCGTGCACCTGTCGGTTCTATTCTCCAGCGCTGGCAAAGCATAACATGCTGGGAGAAAGTGTGCACTGGAATAAGAGTTCATTAGCGTGTGACAGATATCGTATGCAGACCGTCGGCAAGGGGAGCTCGCCCACCCACTTAACTAGAGCTCACTGGATGGGTGCGCAATACCGCACAAGACCCCTCAAAGGACTGGGGTCTGTGTGCCCACACGCCAAAGCAACGTAAAGCATAACGGTGTTCTCTCCTGCATTCAGAGGTGCTCATTTGTATGGTGATGAGCAAGGTTGAGCTGATATACCTGCACGCTGACACCCAACAGGAACAGCTGGTTCTTTCTTGTGAAAGGGAGAAGCCCGAGGTGCAGGTTCTCATGCTCCTGGAGACAGCAAGGGGTGGCAACTGCGAACAGCCTCCATACCCCCTTTCTTCTTGCTCCAAAAAGCAATGCTCTGGAGGGCTGGAAAGAGGCAAGGACCTAACCAGCAAATGTTTCCTAAAGCCCAGTGGGTTGACCACTAGGGTGAGGAGCGGTTCATTCACGAACGAGAACGGTGCTCAACACCAGGTGGCGAAGCTCAGTGCTTCTTGTGCTGCTGACCTTCAGCTCGCTGAGCAAGCTCAGACTGAGGGCTCGTAATATAATCCGAGCTCTGAGAAGACTGACCAAGTTATCTTCTGGGCTCATCTAAAGAAAAGATGAGTGCTAGGGGAAGCAACAGAGTTCTCTGAACTAAGGGTTGTTTGGGGGTCAATCAGCCACCAGTCTTATTTGATCATCCTCCAGAGGAGACAGATTAAGTAGTCAATGGCGAGAGAACGTGATGTTGGAGTAATAAGTTGGGACTTCTTCGCCTTCGAGGAATACCTCGAACGCCTTCGAGGAATACCTCAAATGAGAAGAATCCTTTTTGGATTTCTTTTACCATTGCCTACCAGGCCACTCCAGACACTCATCACAAGGAGACACTTACGGACAAAGATGGCTTCTACACAGAGGACAAAAGGGTATAAGGATACATATTCATAGCTTACGGCAGCCTTCCATGCCGGGACAAATCTGCATTGTAGGAAAACCTTATGATATGTAAGCACTGCTGAAAAGAAAAGAAAAAAGTTTTAAAGCCAGTTTATTTGAAAAAAAAAATAAGTAAAGGAAGAGAGTGATGGCAAGTTCGCTCTCTACCAAGCCAAAATAAAAAGTGACATCATATCACCGGTGTGTGTGAGAGCAGGGCGACTGCTCTAATCCCCTGCTATCCACGATAACTAGTGGAGAGCAATTATACCTCGCTAAAAGTTTTGTGGCTACTTTCAGCTTTTACTGAAATATATATCCATAATAAAAGAGCCAAATAGCTTGTATTAGGTGTTGGAACAATTATACTTTTTGCTTCTTTAGTATACAATAACTATATTCCCTGTAATCATAAATGTGTAAAATATGGTAAGCTATTCCCCACCCACACCAAAAAATGAAAAACTAAATTTTATATAATTTGTATTTTCCCTAGCTATGCAAACACGAGTCATTTACAGGGTTACTTCTGGTTTCATTTTCTACGGCCAAATAATCAAAAAAGAAATTAGTGGATTACCTCCTGCTGCGTTGCTGTGCATGATGGGTTACACTTGTCTCTAGCGTTTACTCACAACACTACTGGTTAAAGACTTGTGGAGTGGTTGAGGTGGGACCTTTGGTCAGTGTTTCAAGTTTGTAAAGCTAGGAAAAATACAAATTATATAAAATTTGTAGTTTATTCCTACGCAGATACAAAAACTTCCGAGTCATTTAATGGAGAGTCTCCCTTAGGTGGGAGGGTGTTTCCATGAGATAGGTGTGCCCTTTATTCCCAAGATACAATTGCTATAGTAATAGTGAGAGATCAAAGTGAATTATTTGTGAAGTGTGGCCAGCTTGTACGAGGGAGGACCCTCTGTTCTGTTCCAAAGAGATTTACCGAGGTGAAGTGATATGAACATCAAGAGGCTTGTTATATTAATATATCCGCCAAACAGCATTAGGGAGATTTTAAGTAAGGGCTCCAAGTTTGACAAAATTGACATTAGCTTTTATGCTCATAACACCCTTATAATGCAGAAAATAACTGATGCCTGAGATAGTACTATTGTAGTTATTTCTCCCATGAGAGCTTAGATTAGACTATTTGTTCTGCAACCATAATGAGTCTTATGGAAAAGGTGTCTAAAGCTCTGTGTGTGCAGTATTTAAGATAGTGGTGTGTAAAGGTGTTTTATCTCTTACAGACTCGTGCTTTTAGGACTTGAACTACAGAGTGGTTTTTGCAAAACACTGAGGTTGCAGTAAACCCACGTATACAGTCAGCCAGTGCTTTACGGAAGTTTATACTTCGCAATTTTACTTATATGTGACACAGAGAACCACAATACCTATTATATAAAAAAATCAAATATTCATGATAAAAAAATCTTGTGGCGCTATGGTTCCAACTCAAATAGCCCGCACTCCTTTGAACTGGGTTTGCTTTACACTGCTTACCTCTCTCTTTATCAAGCTCTCACTGTACACTATATCCATTTACTGAGCTAAAAATTGCAGCTATATTTGAAATAAAGTGGATTTTGATTAAACTGATGTATCACTTAACAATATCAAATAATAATTCATGTAATATTCATATTTCATTACAGTACTTGTAAATAAAAACATAGAAAATTAAAATCTTTTCCAATCTTTACGTTTATACTTTCTAAATCACCTGATTAAGGCATGCTACCGAAGGATATTTCATATTTCCAGAAAGAAGCAATTATTACTCAAGCTATCATTTTCCAATTAGCATATTAATTTCAATAGTTTCATTTGAAATACTCCTTTCATATTTTATTTACTGTCGAATTGAATCGCATATTATAGAAGTTAGACGGAGTATCATACATGTTGCCAATGCACGAAAATTTAGTTTTTAGCTCTGTAGTGCTTAATCATAAAGCTAAGGAAATTATCTATATCGAGTTATAACAAAACTTCAGACACTGTAATGTTATCTTCTAAATTCGGCATTTATATTTGATTACACGATTTGTGTAGGGCGAGGTTCTATCCTGATAGTTCCTGGCCAAGTTTGTGACACTTTGGTGAAACTCTCAATTTATGAGAGGATTATTTATTGCGTCCTGACATACAACAAATGTATTGTTACATTCTTAGCATCATCACGAAGCGGAAGAACACACACACGTGTAAAGATGCAGCACGTTCAGTGACATCCGGATGCTTAGGGGGGACAATTTACTTGGACCTGTGAGCCTGCCTAGGCTGCAGGGGGAGTAAACTCACTCACAGAATAGGCAGCGCGTACAATGACATCATCACGTTTGACCATGTCGGAACGTTCAGAATTTCTGAAATTGGCAGGAATGGTTATGCTAGACTTCCCAGCTTTAGTAAGTTTGGAAGGAGAAACCTGCTTGTATGGAGGTTTGTCAACCCTGGTGGGGGGGACACAGCCAAAGCATCTTGCTATGACAGCATCGCGACTCTTTAGAACACCCATTTCCCGACAAAAAAACATTCTGGTGGAGGAGGAACTCAATAGCCTTAGCACCAGATGGTGATTGTTTTATATTTTGGTAGTGATTTTCTCAAAGGTGTACTGTAATACTCCATAAAAACTTGCCAACAGACTGACAGCTCCAGTGAGACTAATGAGTGTTCAGTTTGAATCAAGAAATTCATAGTTAATCAACTCTACCGTTATAGTAGAGAAAACAAATCCCTCAGCCCGGCCGCTCTTTAGAGGAGTTCTCTACCCATGACTCCTAGCTGTACTTGGCAAGCCTTTCTCGTTAAAATGAGTTTGAGACTGGTAATCAGGATCTTTCTACAAGGCTGCCTCAGCAAATGGGGAAATGACAGGCTCGACTCTAAGGTCCAATCGGGAATGAGGAGATGCTAATACTGTTCTGATGGGGAGACACTTCTATGGGGAACATCTTATCTGCATTACCTGAAAGGTATAAATCCCCACTCACCACACTCAAAGGGGGGTGAAGGGCATCTAGATCTAACAGAGTACTTTGGCTCGGAGCGTAGCCGCCGTAGTTAGGGGATTCGCGATGAGAACAGGTTCAATATCATAATGCACATTACTTACACAAGGAGATAGCATATTGATGAAATTAGGGCCATCTTCCTCCGTGACAGAAACCTCAGGGGGCTCCCGATATGCAGAACTTGATGGGTAAATAACGTTCGACACAGAACTTGCATTTCTTCTCGCTGCTTACCGAAGGTGGCGGCGGCAACCGATCTCTCCTAGCTCACTTCTTTTGATGAGAACAATACCTATTCTCCTGGGAGGATGACCACTCCCTACAACACTTATATGGAGATTCCACCGTACATCTCTTTCTTGTACACAACAGACAAACCGAGTGAGGATCCACTTCTACCCGGCTCATAAAGGCTCCAAAAGGGCGTCCATTATAACCCACGTAGGAATGCATCGAATTGGACAGTCAAAAAGTACACACACACACTCACAAATAATGAATACGGTGGTGAAAATGCCGACACACAAGCACAAGCACTATAAGGACATAGAGCAGGCAATGAAGTTGTCTAATTGTAGAAGTCAAGGCAGGAAACCTCCAACTGCCATCACAGCCAGAAATGTTGTGGGTAAACCCCTGAGACGAGCATAACCCGTCATGCACAGTAGCTACCCAGCATGACGTAATCCACCAATTTCTTTTTTGATTGTCTGGCCGTAGAAAATGAAACCAGACGTAGCCCCATTAATAGACTATAGTTTGCATCCGCGTAGAATTAAAGTTACTGTACATCACTGACAGACTTTTTTTTGTTTAACCACAAAATCTCATGTAACATGTTTATACCTTTCAATAAAACACACTTAAGATTTGACATTGAGTAAAAGAAACTTTAAAGACAGTTGGTAATAACTAGATTTCAGTTGCAAGACACAATGATATTTTGATTATAAAATAAATTTTTGAATATACTTACCCGGTGAATATATAATAGCTGACGTCTCCGACGGCTCGACAGATTCCAAAAACTTGCGAGCGATCGCCGTAAAGGTTGCGGGTGTGACCACCAGCGCCGACTATCGGCCAGATACCGCATATACTTGTCAATTTCTCCAGTTCTTCTCAGTACGCTGGGTCTCTATCGGGGAGGAAGGGAGGGCCTTTAATTTATATATTCACCGGGTAAGTATATTCAAAAATTTATTCTATAATCAAAATATCATTTTTAAATATTAAACTTAGCCGGTGAATATATAATAGCTGATTCACACCCATGGTGGTGGGTAGAGACCAGTATTAATACAATAAAGGCGTATATGCTCAAGAGTTTTTTGACAATTATTTCATAAAAAAACAACTTAAGTATAGGTACCTGGTAAGGAAGCTGACTTTGATGATTACTTTGCCTCATTAGTCTGCTTTCCTCACAAAGCCCAGCCATCCTCTCAGGATGCTGAAAGACTCCCAGTAGCTGTTATATCCAGGGCGAACACCCCTATGACAGGACCTCATCAATACCCTTAATCTGGGCGCTCTCAAGAAACAACATTTTGACCACCCGCCAAATCAAAAAGATTGCGAAAGACTTCTTAGTCTCCCGTACAACCCAAAATAAGATTAAAAATTTCAAGAGTAGATTAAAAGGATATTGGGATTAAGGGAATGTAGTGGTAGAGCCTTCACCCACTACTGCACTCGCTGCTACGAATGGTCCCAGTGAGTAGCAGTCCTCATAAAGAGTCTGGACATCTTTCAAGTAATATGAAGCGAATACCGACTTGCCTCTCCAAAAGGTCGCGTCCATAATACTTTTAATGGATCTATTTTGCTTAAACGCTACTGAAGTTGCTATCGCCCTGACTTCATGAGCCTTGACTTTAAGTAAATTACGATCCTTCTCACTTAAATGAGAGTGTGCCTCCCGAATCAAAAGTCTAATAAAATAAGACCACGCATTCTTAGACATGGGCAAAGAGGGCTTTTTAACGGAGCACCATAAAGCCTCTGAACAACCTCGTAGCGGTTTAGCTCTGGATAAATAAAATTTAAGAGCTCTAACGGGGCACAGCACTCTTTCAACTTCATTCCCCACAATCTCAGAAAGACTGGGGATATCAAATGATTTAGGCCAAGGACAAGACGGAAGTCCATTCTTGGCCAAAAAACCAAGTTGAAGAGCGCATACTGCTTTATTAGTGGAGAAGCCGATGTTCTTGCTAAAAGCATGTATCTCACTAACCCTTTTAGCCGAAGCCAAGCACACCAAAAAAAAGTGTCTTGAGGGTAAGATCCTTCAGGGAGGCTGAATTTAATGGTTCAAACCTGTTTGACATAAGGAACCGTAGGACCACGTCCAAGTTCCAAGCAGGAGTCGGAATATGACGCTCCTTGAAAGTCTCGAAATACTTAAGCAGGTCTTGGAGATCTTTGTTATTAGAAAGATCCAAACCCCTATGCCTGAAAACAGAAGCTAACATGCTTCTGTAGCCTTTAATGGTGGATGCAGAGAGGGAGCGACCGTTTCTCAGATAAAGCAGAAAATCCGCAATCTGCGCTACAGAGGCACTTGGAAGAGGAAATAGAGGAGAACTTGCACCAGTCTCTAAATACCTCCCATTTCAACTGATAGATCCTGATGGTAGAGGATCTTCTAGCCCTCGCGATCGCTCTAGCTGCCTCCTTCGAAAACCCTCGAGCTCGAGAGTCTTTCGATAGTCTGAAGGCAGTTAGACGAAGCGTGGGGAGGCTTCTCTTTACGTGAGGCTGTTGCAAGAGATCCATTCGCAACGGCAGACTTCTTGGAACGTCTACCAGCCATAGAAGTACCTCTGTGAACCACTCTCTCGCGGGCCAGCGTGGAGCAACCAACATCAACCTGGTCCCTTCGTGAGAGGTGAACTTCTGCAGCACCTTGTTTAGGATCTTGAAAGGTGGAAAGGCATAAACGTCCAGGTGAGACCAGTCCAGCAGGAAAGCGTCTATGTGGGCTGCCTCTGGATCTGGAACTGGAAAGCAGTAAGTCGAGAGCCTCTTTGTCAGTGAAGTCGCAAAAAGATCTATGGTGGGTTGACCCCATGTCATCCATAGCTTCTCGCACACAATCTTGTGCAACGTCCACTCCATGGAGATGACTTGTCCTCTTCTGCTGAGGCAGTCCGCCAAGACATTCATTTTTCCTTGCACAAATCTCGCCATAGGAGGGATGTTACTTGCCTTAAATGGAGTTCCTTCTGATCCGTGGACCAAAGACCCGAGCATTCCAGACTGTCCAGTGGAGATCCCTAACCCAAATCCGATGCATCTGAATACAACACATGGTTTGGGTTCTTGATCGCAAGAGAAAGACCTTCTCGAAGTCTGATGTTGCTGTCCCACCAAGTCAGACATGTCTAGACTGAGTTGGAGATTGGGAAAGAGATACTCTCTAAGCCCTTCTCCTTGTTCCAATGGTTTAGGTGAAATTGGAGAGGGCAAAGGTTGAGTCTCCCCAGAGAGATAAACTACTCCAGCCAGCGTTGTCAGATTGGGCTACTTATCGCAAATTGGGCTACTTTTTACAGCTTCTTGCGACCAAATTTCACAACTTGCTACTTTTTGGGCTACTAGTGGTTTTAATTGGGCTACATTTGGGCTATTTTTATTTTATATAGATTTTTTATTTAGTTTAACTGCAAATAAGCAAAAGCTTATTTTTATTTGTCTGTTACAAGGATTATATATATTTTTAACTATGTATAGAGATTGATATAAGCAGCTTATTATATCAACCTTTATGCTTCAATGTTTGTTCATCAGCACGTATATCGAACTCGTATGATACATGTATTCTACAGCTTCATCTTGAGTAACGTTTTGTGTGACGGTTGCAAGTTTTCTAGTGTTGCCGGTTGCGGAATTTTCACCATCTTTATGGAAGAATTTTTCCTATTTTGTGGGATTTTTACCATGAAATTTTATTAAAACCTTAAATCTTGTATTTGAAGATTTATATTTTATGGATTTTTTCCACAATATATTGGCGAAAAAGGGTTATTTGGGTAATGAAGATATCGAAAAAATTCTCAAACGGCAACTCTGTACGGCAAGTCAACACTGAGTCAAATCATCAGTTTCAGTTGAGATTTCGATGGTTACGCCTAGTGGTGACAATAACATAGATAAGAGTGCGAACAAAATGGGGAAGTGGGCAAAATATAACAAGGGTTTTCAACATTCATGGTTACTGTAAAAGACCCCATTTTTGAAAAATGGATCGAAGAAGTTAAAGGTGATGCAAATAAAGCTTACTGCAAGCTATGCAAAAGCGAACTAAGGGCCCACAAAGCTGATTTGAAGAAACATAGTGATTCTGTAAAGCATAAACAAAACATGTCAAAAATATCTTCCAAACAAAATTTGAAAACTATGGACTATTTCACAGGAGACAAAGTTACCCGACTTGAATTACAGCTTTCAGCTTATATTGCGTGTCATTCATCAATTAGATCAATTGATCATTTATGTGATATTCTGAAGAAGGATATGCCTTGTTCCTCAAGCTCTGAGAATATTAGATTACATAGAACGAAATGCACCGCCATAATAAAGAAGGTTCTGTCCCCAGTACTCTTAAAAGAAATAGTTGCAGACATAAAAGATTCTGCATTTTCATTAATCATAGATGAATCAACAGATATTGCCTACATAAAACATTTGTGTGTTTGTGTTCGCTATTACAGTTCATTACACAACAAGATAGTGTCTCAGTTCCTAGGACTAATCCCAGTGACAAGTACCACAGCAGAAGCTTTACATCAGCACATAAAGGATTATTTTCAAGAAATCGGTGTGGATTTGAATAAATGCTTTGCAATAGCGACAGATGGTGCTCAAAATCTTTGTGGATGTCACCATTCTGTGTATATGCTTATGAAAAAAGATATTCCTAATCTCATTCTTTTAAAGTGTACCTGTCATTCACTTCATTTAGCTTGTTCTCACGCATCAGAAGAAATGCCATCTTGTATTGATTATATACTTAGAGAAACATATAACTGGTTTCACAGATCGGCGTTGAGAAGAGAGGATTATATGAAAATTTATAAGCTGATTCATGATGGGAAGGATCCTCTGCAATTAATACCTTTATCTGGCACCCGGTGGCTAGCCAGAAGCAACAGTGTAAAGAGAGTTCTTGATCAGTGGGATGCACTGAAAACTCACTTTCAGTTTGCAGCTTCTTCATGTGATAAATATGTTTGTGTTCGCTATTACAGTTCATTACACAACAAGATAGTGTCTCAGTTCCTAGGACTAATCCCAGTGACAAGTACCACAGCAGAAGCTTTACATCAGCACATAAAGGATTATTTTCAAGAAATCGGTGTGGATTTGAATAAATGCTTTGCAATAGCGACAGATGGTGCTCAAAATCTTTGTGGATGTCACCATTCTGTGTATATGCTTATGAAAAAAGATATTCCTAATCTCATTCTTTTAAAGTGTACCTGTCATTCACTTCATTTAGCTTGTTCTCACGCATCAGAAGAAATGCCATCTTGTATTGATTATATACTTAGAGAAACATATAACTGGTTTCACAGATCGGCGTTGAGAAGAGAGGATTATATGAAAATTTATAAGCTGATTCATGATGGGAAGGATCCTCTGCAATTAATACCTTTATCTGGCACCCGGTGGCTAGCCAGAAGCAACAGTGTAAAGAGAGTTCTTGATCAGTGGGATGCACTGAAAACTCACTTTCAGTTTGCAGCTTCTTCATGTGATAAATATGTATCTAGAGAACTCTACTCTATGTACTCTGACCATAAAAATCAACTCTACTTGACATTTCTAAGACCCATTCTAAATGATTTTGAGAGGATAAACTTGCTTTTTCAAAGAGAAGAAGCAGATCATTGTAGCCTACTCAGAGAGCTAGAGTGTTTTACATTGGTGATGCTGAGAAGAGTTTTACTTTCAAATTATGTTAAGCTTGAAGTTGATCTGAATATGTCGTCCATATTTCTCCCTTTAAAAAATGTTGATTTTGGTTATGAATTCACCTCCCTCGTATCCAATAAGAAACAAGCCAATTTAATTTCAGAGCAAGAATTGCACGATGTAAAATCAAGATGCCACAAATTCTTTTTAAGAGCATGTAAGGAACTACTTTCTCGTCTTCCTGAAAACATGGAGACCTTAAAGAAAATAAAGAACCTTTCACCAACTGTCTGTTTAAGCCACACACGGCCACCTTTCTCTGAACTACCTTTAGAACTAGCTGATCGCTTTGAAATAGCAGATATTGAAGGTCAATGGCGAACTTATTTGAACCTAGACTGGAATAACATTTGTGATGGAGACATCCCAACTTCAGGAAATCAGTTTTGGACAAAGGCAATTGGTGTAACTAATGCGCAATTGGTGTAACTAATGCGGGAGGTGACTTTATTTTAAAAGATATATCGGAGTTTGCATTAAAAGTGTACAGCCTCCCCATAAGTAATGCTCTAGTAGAAAGGGGTTTCTCTAGAGTAACAAGCGTAAAAACCAAGTTGAGAAATCGAATGGGCCTAGATCTCTTAACCTCAATATTAAGGATAAAGACCAGTTTGGAATTAAATGGTAAATGCTGTACAGGATTTGAACCGAAAAGGTCCATGCTAAATTTTGACTCATCAATCTACAAAAATGAAAAAAATGAGGAAAATGAAGAATGTCTAGTGGATGATTTGCTGGATATATTTGATTAATTTTCAACAAAAGAATAGAAAAGAATTTTATTTACCGTATTTTCATGAAATAAAATGAGAGATTGTTTTTCAAAATTTAATTTTTGAACGATTAAGACAATTTTATTTTAATTTTCCAACAAAAGAATCTATTTAGTTTAATTGCAAATATGAAACATTTCGGAAGTTTACGTTTGAAACAATTGATTTTCAAAACAATTATATATACTATGGTTTAAAAAAGAAACTGAAAGATTTGTTTAAAAATATTTTCACTAGCAAGATAGCCAAGCAGGACCAAAAACTGTAGGTAAGTAATCATATAAATGTTTTTATTGAGATATATATACACACACACACACACACATATATATATATATATATATATATATATATATATATATATATATATATATATATATATATATATATATATATATATATATATATATATATATATATATATATATTAATAAAAATTGGGCTACTTTAACTCTAAATTTGCGATTTTTTGGAAGCGTTTGGGCTACTTTTTGAAAATATATCTGGCAACCCTGACTCCAGCGATGAAAGAGTTCCCACGAGGCTAGTTCAAACTCTCACAGAGCAACTGTTTTTCTCTTGCAAGTGAAGGATTTTAACAGAGCTTGTTCCATTCTTGTGGGAGACGAAAAGGACCGAAAAATCCGACACTGTATCTCCATTCCCAAATAAAGAATAGTCTGGGATGGGGTACTGTAAGTTACGACTTCTCTACGTTCACTATGAGACATAGCTCCTTGGTTAGGTCTAATGTCCATTAGAGGCTCTCCAGACAGCGATTTAATGACGACGCCCTGATTAGCCAGTCGTCAAAATAAAGGGAGGCTCTGAATCCTCAAAAAATGTAGAAAGCTTGCTACATTTTGCAAGGGCCTTGTAAAAACAAGAGGAGCAGGAATGAGGCCGAAGTACAGTGCTCGAAATTGGTACATTACTTTCCCGTCCACAAACCTCAGATGTTGTTGAAAGTTTGGATGAATCGGGATGTGGAAGTATGCATCCTGAAGGTCGAGAGAGACCATCCAGTCGCCTTCCCTTACTGCTGCCAAGACAGATTTGGTAGTCTTCATCGTGAAGTTTGTCTTGACAATGAACACATTGAGCGCACTTACATCCTAAGTACTCCTGCAGTGAACGTGGCTGCCAGATCATTGGAGCCATCCCTGATAGCTTTGTTCCTGCAGTGAACGTGGCTGCCAGATCATTGGAGCCATCCCTGATAGCCTTGTTCCTGCATGACATAATTGTACAACAATACATTGACAGCTGGAGACCTTCTTACTTAAGGCTCCCAGGGACCAATCCAACAAATAAAAACTTCAAACGCTCGAAAAAACTCCTAACAGGAGAGGGTCTAGCTCTGAAGCCGACCATAAAATCTTGGAGCGTCTCATGGCTAGACGACGAGGAGAGTCCACAAGGCTTAAGAAGTCTCCCTGGGCAGAGGCAGGTACTCCCAAGCCGAGAACTCCTCGAGCTTCTCCTGTGTCACACCAGATGCCCGAGCGAGAAGCTAATTAAGAAGGAGGAAAAGCAAAAGCAGACTTTCCTAAACTTCTCCTGGATTCCAACCAGTCTCCCAGTAAGAGCATGGCCCTCTTGGAAGAACAAGAGAGAACTGACTTCGTAAAAGTAGGAGTCAAAGAAAGTCATGACAAGAGTAAACTTAGACGGCGGAGCAGCCGTTACAAAACGAGTAGGACAAAATTTCACTAAAGAAATTCATAATTAAAATACAAGGGATTGTTGGACCACCCTAGGTTACTCCTCTTCTGAATGACTCCCCAAAGGTACATTAGTTGAAAGGGGGTCATCAACTTCTTCAGAAGGCACATCATCTGATAAATCTAAGGTCTTGCGAGAAGGAGATTTATATTCAGAATGACGTGAAGGAAAAGCCTGACAGGCTACATCAACTTGTATATGAACAGAAGTTAAAGTTGGAGGGTCGATGTCACGTTGTGACTGCAGAGAATGTTATTCTACTACACGTCGTGACAGAAGTAACTGACGTTCAAACGTCCCGTAGTAACAACGGTGACTGCTGTTCGATGCTATATCGTGACTACGATGACTGACCCTCGACGTCACGTCATGTCTACGGTGTCTACCGCTCAACGTCACGTCGTGTCTGCGGTGTCTGCATCTCAACGTCACGCTGTGACTGCGGTGGCCGACGTTCAAAGCGATCAAAGTTACATCGAGATTTATGCTCCGCATCTCGCTTAACAGCAAAGCTGTCACTAGAGATAACGTCAGCGTAGCGTAACAAAGCTCGTCTAGAAGGTTGAAGACCCGAATCACGTATCCCAGAACCGTGACGTACAAAAAGCAAAGGATCCTTTCGCACAGGAACAGGATCGAAAGCTTCTATTGAAGAAGAAAGCTTTAACAGCATATCTTGCAAAACACTTAACTTCGGATCAACCTGTGACTGTGGTGGCTGACGTTCAAACGTCACGTAGTAAACAGCAGTGACTGCTGATCGATGCTATATCGAGACTACGGTGACTGACACTCGATGTCACGTTGTGTCTACGGTGTCTACCGCTCAACGTCACGTCGAGTCTGTGGCAGAAACGTCTGTACATGAACGACATCGCTATGAACGGGACCCTTATTATGACTACAGCTAGGACGTTGAACTTGTTCTGAAGGAACTAATAAACGTTTCAACCGTCTCGAAACATTACGCCCAGGCTTTTAAAGAGACGAATCATCGGAAGACGAGGAGAAACTTCGTCTCTCCTGTCTTATGGCAAGGACATGCTTGCCGAGCAACGTCTGATACCTTTGAGGGAACGTCTGTTCGTTGGTTTACACTCCTCACTCCCTTAGGTCCTACGACATTCCTTCTCCCTGGTACAGGGGAGCCTGAAAGAGGTCTCGGACTAGGAAAGTGACAAGCACGAACAAACGAACCCTCCGCAACACAGAACATGTTTTTTGCACTTACTTCACTGATATCGTACTTTTTAATAATTTCACATTAGACATGAATAAAACTGATTTCTACCTGAAGCACGCAATTCTCCCTTACATCAAAAGGTTAGAATTGCGAAATGAGTCGTATAATGTAAGCACATTAGTACAAAATGAAACACACATGCAAAAATCAATAAACATTTACATATATATCGAATGAAACTGAAATATATAAAGTTAAAAAGATCAGTGACTGGGGAGGAGACTAAACACTAGTTCACTAAGGACTACGTTTTCAATCTCTCACCGTACAGTGCCTTGGGACGAGAATAAAAACTAAAACGTTTTATCCTCTCTCCCCGTACAGAGACTTGGGACGAGAGTAAAAAACTGAACCGAGAACAACGTTACTCGCTCCCAAACTCCTTGTACAGAGACTTGGGGCGAGATTAAAGATCGGATCGTTCTCTCTTTCTCTCTCTCTCTCTCCGTCTCTCTCTCTCTCTCTCTCTCTCTCTCGTCACTCACAAGAGAATGGGCCACTCACCCTTCGTCAATAACAGGTTATTTGACTAAAGGAAAAAACTGAAAGGACTAAGAAATTGAAAATTAACAAGTTCCTTTAAATTAGTATCTAAAACACTTCAATTTGAAAGATGAATGAACAAAACGTAAAAATCGATTTACTCTTTCTGCAAAGTGAAACCGTGATTCTCTCTTTCTCTATCGTAACGATAGAGCGCAAACTGCGTAGCATAAATAAACCAAACGTTAGTTCATCTTTGAAAAAAACAGCACGAAGACTATTCAAAGAATATATTTCTTAAATTATTTTCTAAACAAAAATAAAAGTTGAATGGGCTCAACGTTGTTTAACTTCGTTTTCCAAGTTAGGACCGCCTACAAAGAATAGGTAAAGGCCGCATATAAACAAAAACATAAAATTTATCTTGATGTTTAGTATAAATGGAAAGCTAATCGAAGAGGCCTAATAAAGGCGGGTGAGATATAAAATATAAAATATATAGAGGTAAATCTATAAATATCAACAATAATTTATAAAGTGATAAAATAATTACTAAAAGCCTTTAACACACTTCCGTACACTGAGGGAAGGGTCGGCCATCTTTTCTCTATGGAAAAACCAGAGATTAAAAAAAAAGCAAGGGCAAAACACTTTTCCTCTCCTTTCAAAAGCATTTCTTTTGAAGATAGTATTGAATAATCCAACACGGCGAAGCAATAAAACCAAAACCAAGTACTTCACCAATTCGGTCGAAAACTCGAGGTCATAAAGCGAGCGGAACCAACTTGTCGACAAGACCGACAGAGAAGAACTGGAGAAATTGACAAGTATATGCGGTATCTGGCCGATAGTCGGCGCTGGTGGTCACACCCGCAACCTTCACGGCAATCGCTCGCGAGTTTTTGGAATCTGTCGAGCCGTCGGAGACGTCAGCTATTATATATTCAAGGGCTAAGTTTAATATTTAAAAAAAAGGTATGTAAAGTTGCAAAAGGTTACATTCACAGGCAACTGATAACACCTCAATAAACAGATTACAGAATGAATTTGAATTAATTACCATAGAGATTAACGCTAAAGTATTTTCCCTTTACTGTAGTCACACCTTTAACTAACAAAATGTTATTTTCCTTAGTAAAATAAATTTTTGAATATACTTACCCGATGATCATGTAGCTGTCAACTCTGTTGCCCGACAGAAAAAATCTAAGGTCGGGATACGCCAGCGATCGCTATACAGGTGGGGGTGTACATCAACAGCGCCATCTGTCGAGCAGGTACTCAAGTACTTCTTGTCAACAAGAACTCAATTTTCTCCTCGGTCCACTGGTTCTCTATGGGGAGGAAGGGAGGGTCCTTAAATTCATGATCATCGGGTAAGTATATTCAAAAATTTATTTTACTAAGGAAAATAACATTTTTCAATATTAATCTTACCCGATGATCATGTAGCTGATTCACACCCAGGGTGGTGGGTGGAGACCAGCATACATGTTAACAATAGAAGCTAAGTATCCCGTATTTCATTTTATCAGTTATTCAAAATAACAAACATAAAATAAATAAGTACCTGGTAAGGAAGTAGACTTGAACCATTACTCTGCCTTTTTTAAGTACGTCTTCCTTACTGAGCCTAGCGATCCTCTTAGGATGTTGAGCGACTCCTAGGTGCTGAAGTATGAAGGGCTGCAACCCATACTAAAGGACCTCATCACAACCTCTAATCTAGGCGCTTCTCAAGAAAGAATTTGACCACCCGCCAAATCAACCAGGATGCGGAAGGCTTCTTAGCCTTCCGTACAACCCAAAAACAACAATAAAAAGCATTTCAAGAGAAAGATTAAAAAAGGTTATGGGATTAAGGGAATGTAGTGGTTGAGCCCTCACCTACTACTGCACTCGCTGCTACGAATGGTCCCAGGGTGTAGCAGTTCTCGTAAAGAGACTGGACATCTTTGAGGTAAAATGATGCGAACACTGACTTGCTTCTCCAATAGGTTGCATCCATAACACTCTGCAGAGAACGGTTTTGTTTGAAGGCCACTGAAGTAGCGACAGCTCTAACTTCATGTGTCCTTACCTTCAGCAAAGCAAGGTCTTCTTCCTTCAGATGAGAATGGGCCTCTCTAATCAAAAGCCTGATGTAATAAGAAACTGCGTTCTTAGACATCGGCAAAGCAGGTTTCTTGATAGAACACCATAAAGCTTCTGATTGTCCTCGTAGTGGCTTTGTGCGTCTTAAATAGTACTTAAGAGCTCTTACAGGGCAAAGTACTCTCTCTAGTTCGTTCCCCACCAAGTTGGACAGGCTTGGGATTTCGAACGACTTGGGCCAAGGACGAGAAGGAAGCTCGTTTTTAGCTAGAAAACCAAGCTGCAAGGAACATGTAGCCGTTTCAGATGTAAAACCTATGTTCCTGCTGAAGGCGTGAATCTCACTGACTCTTTTAGCTGTTGCTAAGCAAACGAGGAAAAGAGTCTTCAATGTGAGATCCTTAAAAGAGGCTGATTGAAGCGGTTCGAACCTTGCTGACATCAGGAACTTCAAAACCACGTCTAGGTTCCAGCCTGGTGTGGCCAACCGACGCTCCTTTGAGGTCTCAAAAGACCTAAGGAGGTCCTGTAGATCTTTGTTGGAGGAAAGATTTAAGCCTCTGTGGCGGAAAACCGCTGCCAACATACTTCTGTAACCCTTGATCGTAGGCGCTGATAGGGATCTTACGTTCCTTAGATGAAGAAGGAAGTCAGCTATCTGCGTTACAGAGGTACTGGTTGAGGATACTGCATTCGACTTGCACCAGCTTCGGAAGACTTCCCATTTAGACTGGTAGACCTTGAGAGTGGATGTCCTCCTTGCTCTGGCAATCGCTCTGGCTGCCTCCTTCGAAAAGCCTCTAGCTCTTGAGAGTCTTTCGATAGTCTGAAGGCAGTCAGACGAAGAGCGTGGAGGCTCGGGTGTACCTTCTTTACGTGCGGCTGACGCAGAAGGTCCACTCTTAGAGGAAGAGTCCTGGGAACGTCCACTAGCCATTGCAGTACCTCGGTGAACCATTCTCTCGCGGGCCAGAGGGGAGCAACCAACGTCAACCGTGTCCCTTCGTGCGAGGCAAACTTCTGAAGTACCCTGTTGACAATCTTGAACGGAGGGAACGCATACAGGTCGAGATGGGACCAGTCCAGAAGGAAGGCATCCACGTGAACTGCTGCTGGGTCTGGAATCGGAGAACAATACATCGGGAGCCTCTTGGTCATCGAGGTAGCGAATAGATCTATGGTGGGCTGGCCCCACAGGGCCCATAGTCTGCTGCAAACATTCTTGTGAAGGGTCCACTCTGTGGGGATGACTTGACCCTTCCGGCTGAGGCAATCTGCCATGACATTCATGTCGCCCTGAATGAACCTCGTTACCAGCGAAATCTTTCGATCTTTTGACCAAATGAGGAGGTCCCTTGCGATCTCGAACAACTTCCTCGAATGAGTCCCTCCTTGCTTGGAGATATACGCCAAGGCTGTGGTGTTGTCGGAGTTCACCTCCACCACCTTGCTTAGATGGAGGGACTTGAAGTTTATCAAGGCCAGATGAACTGCCAATAGCTCCTTGCAATTGATATGAAGTGTTCTTTGCTCCTGATTCCATGTGCCCGAGCATTCCTGTCCGTCCAGTGTCGCACCCCAGCCCGTGTCCGATGCGTCCGAGAAGAGACGGTAGTTGGGGGTCTGAACAGCCAAAGGTAGACCTTCCTTGAGAAGAATGCTGTTCTTCCACCACGCCAGTGAAGACCTCATCTCTTCGGAAATGGGCACTGAGACTGCTTCTAGCGTCATGTCCTTTCTCCAGTGAGCAGCTAGATGAAACTGAAGGGGGCGGAGGTGGAGTCTGCCTAACTCGATGAACATGGCCAGCGATGAAAGCGTCCCTGTTAGACTCATCCACTGCCTGACTGAACATCGGTTCCTTCTCAGCATGCTCTGGATGCATTCTAGGGCTTGGTTGATCCTGGGGGCCGACGGAAAATCCCGAAAAGCTCGACTCTGAATCTCCATACCTAGATAGACAATGGTTTGAGATGGTACGAGCTGGGACTTCTCTATATTGACCAGGAGACCCAATTCCTTGGTCAGATCCATAGTCCATCTGAGATTCTCCAGACAGCGACGACTTGACGAAGCTCTTAAAAGCCAGTCGTCCAAATAGAGGGAGGCTCTGATGTCTGCCAAGTGAAGGAATTTGGCAACATTCCTCATCAGTTTCGTAAACACAAGAGGTGCCGTGCTTAGGCCAAAGCACAGGGCTTGGAACTGGTACACGACCTTTCCAAAGACGAACCTTAGGAAAGGTTGGGAGTCTGGATGGACGGGAACATGAAAGTATGCGTCTTTCAGGTCCAACGAGACCATCCAGTCTTCCTTCCTGACCGCTGCTAGGACCGACTTCGTCGTCTCCATTGTGAACGTCTGCTTGGTGACAAAAGCGTTGAGAGCACTGACGTCCAGCACCGGTCTCCAACCTCCTGTCTTCTTCGCTACCAGGAAGAGACGGTTGTAGAAGCCCGGGGATTGATGGTCCCGGACTATGACTACCGCTCCCTTTTGTAGCAAGAGCGACACCTCTTGTTGCAACGCTAGCCTCTTGTCCTTCTCCTTGTAGTTGGGAGAGAGGTTGATGGGAGATGTTGCTAAAGGGGGGCTGCGGCAGAACGGAATCCTGTACCCCTCCCTTAGCAACTTCACAGACTGAGCGTCTGCACCTCTGTTCTCCCAAGCCTGCCAGAAGTTCTTGAGCCTGGCTCCCACTGCTGTCTGGAGAGGTAGGCAGTCAGATTCTGCCTTTTGAGGACTTGGAACCCTTCTTCGATTTGCCACGATGACTGTCGGCACGGGTACCTCCTCTGCTGGAGGTTCTGCCACGAAAGGGCGGAATGAACCTAGACGCTGGTGTGTCCATCCTAGGTCTAAGCACGGAAGGTAAAGCTTTAGCCTTACGTGCGGAGGACGCCACCAGGTCATGGGTGTCCTTCTGGATCAACGAGGCAGCCATCCCCTTGACCAGCTCTTCCGGAAAGAGACACTTGGAAAGCGGAGCAAACAACAACTCCGACTTCTGGCATGGAGTGATCCCAGCAGACAAGAAGGAACAAAGATGGTCTCTCTTCTTAAGCACTCCCGACACGTACGAAGCCGCAAGCTCACCAGACCCATCCCGAATGGCCTTATCCATGCTAGACATGATAAGCATGGCCGAGTCCTTATCCGAAGGGGAAGTCTTTCTGCTTAAAGCTCCCAAACACCAATCGAGGAAGTTGAAGATCTCAAAAGCACGAAAGACTCCCTTCAACAGATGATCCATGTCAGAAAAGGACCAGCAAATCTTAGATCGTCTCATAGCCAGCCTGCGGGGAGAGTCAACCAGACTTGAGAAGTCGCCCTGGGCAGAGGCAGGAACTCCCAGGCCGGGTTCCTCTCCCGTGGCATACCAGACGCTAGATTTGGAAGCAAGCTTGGTAGGCGGAAAGATGAAAGCAGTCTTTCCTAGCTGCTTCTTGGACTGCAACCACTCTCCCATAACCCTCAAAGCTCTCTTGGATGAGCGTGCGAGAACGAGTTTGGTGAAGGCAGGAGCTGCTGACTGCATGCCTAACGCAAACTCGGAGGGAGGAGAGCGAGGTGTTGCAGACACAAACTGTTCCGGATACAAGTCCCTGAACAGGGCAAGGACTTTCCTAAAGTCTAAGGAGGGAGGCGTAGACTTGGGTTCTTCTAAGTCGGAGTGCGGATCATCCAAATGTGCAGCTTCGTCGTCATCAGAAACTCCATCATCTGACAGCTGAGGAGGAAGTGGCAAAGGTGGAGCAGAATGCTGAATGGCTGAATCCGGCAGCACGGGTGCATGCGTAGCTGCTGCGGATCCAACATCATGCCGCTGCTGGTCAGTCTGCGAGCTGGCAACAACAAAAGCGGAGTGTTGGTGTGTGGGAGGAACTGCCGTGGGTTGAGGAGCATGCCGCATGGGTTGCGGAGCATGCCGCAATGCGTCAAAACACGGCAGCCCGACAGCACCTTCCCCCTGCTGATGCGGAAGCTCACGCATGTCTACGGAGGGTGCAGCATGAACATGCGTCTGGCAGGGTCGACTGCGCATCGGTGGTAGAGCTCTCACAGGTGGAGTGTGGGAGCAGGCAGCCGCAGTATCTGCTGAGCGCACAACCGTGGCAGGTTGTAGGTTAACAGGTGCAGTGTCAACCTTCTCAGCATGATACTCCTGCATGAAAGCAGCAAGCTGAGACTGCATAGTCTGCAGCATGGACCACTTAGGGTCTACCGTGGTTGGTGCGGCAACAGACGGAGTAGTAGCCTGTTGTGGAACCACTCTACCTCTCTTGGGAGGTGTGCAGTCTTCGGAAGACTGCGGCGAGTCCGAACTGACCCAGTGGCTACACCTGGGCCGTTGGACTCGCTCGGAAGGGACCTTACGCTTGAGAGGTCGTGAGACCTTGGTCCAACGTTTCTTCCTCGAAACTTCTTCCACAGACGAGGAATGACAGGGCTCATTCGTCTGTTTGTGGATGGGACGATCTCTGACAGATACGTCCGCAACCACTGAGGGTACATCCGTACGCTGATCAAGGCCTGTCGAACCCTTTGGTCCTTCGACATTGCTTCTCCCCTGGGCTTGGGAGCTTGCAAGAGGTCCCGGACTGGGAGGACGACTGGCACGTACAGGAGTACCCTCATGCGCAACACTGACACTGACACTGACACTTTTCACTTCACTTGCACTCACTACACTTCCCACTGCACTTCGCGCTTTCAACTCTTTGACATCGGCCAAAAGTTGATTACTGTCATTGGCTAATGACTCCACTCTGTCACCAAGAGCCTGAATGGCACGCATCATATCCGCCATGGAGGGTTGAGCACTAGTAGCAGGGTCGGGAGTCACCACTACAGGGGAAGGAGTAGGTTGAGGGGCATGGGGAGAGGAAAAATCAAAAGAGCGAGAAGAACTCCTCCTGATCCTATCCTTCTCTAGCCTACGTGCATTCTTTAGGAATTCGTTAAAATCGAATTCCGAAAGCCCAGCGCATTCCTCACATCGATCTTCCAATTGACAGGATTTACCCCTACAATTGGAACAAACGGTGTGAGGATCTATGGAGGCCTTCGGAAGACGCCTAGAACAAGCCCTAACACTACACTGCCTGTACTTAGGGACTTGTGAATGGTCAGACATCTTGAATTCCAGAAATAGTCAGGGGGGAAATCCAAAAACTAGCAAAGTTCATAAACAAGTAATCCAAATCTAATCAAAAAGCTATATAAGCTAATGATACAGGTTCCTGAATAGCGAAGGCTAAAATCTAGAGCGAATACATCACCAAAATCGTGAAAAACAACTCCAGAAACAACAGCGTATCCAAGTAGGTCTTGCCGGTGGCACGACAGAGGAAAAATTGAGATCTTGTTGACAAGAAGTACTTGAGTACCTGCTCGACAGATGGCGCTGTTGATGTACACCCCCACCTGTATAGCGATCGCTGGCGTATCCCGACCTTAGATTTTTTCTGTCGGGCAACAGAGTTGACAGCTACATGATCATCGGGTAAGATTAATATTGAAAAATCTTGTTACAAAAAGTTCAAAGGAAATTGACAATTGATTTAACAGCTAGATAATAAAAACTGACCAGCTAGGTTCTAAGGGATTCGTTATTCCTCACATGTACTTTTAGATCTTAATTGGCTGATAATGTTCTATATCCCCACTTGTTTAAACACTTTTACAATATTACATAGTATAACGCCAGTCCAATTAACATATATATCAATCACAGATGTATATTTTAAGAGGGGGCCATTGGAATCCATAATATACAGTACAGTGTTATTCAACAAATTGTTTTCAGGCAACTAAATAAATGGCTGTGCTTGTTTAATATTAAAGAATTAAGAAATTGCTATTGAATTTTGATTATAAAGCCAAACAATGTTTCAAATATTGATCTGAATCTATTAAGTTCAAGTTTGAAAGTGTTTTGAATTTACAAATATAAAATGGATGAGAGTTGTTTTCAATGGAAAGAGGCATAGACTTGAAAATGAACTAGATTTAACATGATCTGCACTGTCTTTTTAAATTTAAAATCCAATAAAACACTTGCTACTAGTATGAGTAAAAATTCAAAACTTTAATACTTCACAGCTTCAAGAAAAATTCAATCTGATAAACTTAATATAATCTGGTAATATCGTTGCAGTAAAATTTCTTTTTCATTTTCAGTTAGTGATTGCTAGTGAAGGCATGGGACGTAAATGGACTGGCCAGTGTAAAACACAACCCCAACAGATCTCAATACCTCTGGTCAAATGAACATTTTAATATATACTGTACGTAGTAATAAATGGTCTCTAAAGGCTATTGTAATACTCCAGCAAAGTTTGGTTATAGGCTGGTAGCTCCAATGAAATTATCGAGTGCTCAATTTGAAATCAAGAAATTCATAGTTAATCATTTTTTTTTCATTCTGGAACTTTCTTGATATTCTTTATTCCTAGTAAATCGTAGATTATCATTTTGCAGCCAATCTTGAACTTGACTTCACATCTTGAACTTCACCTCAGAATAAGTCTGAATAATTTACTTCTGCTCTTTGGCCAATTTAATCTGAAAAAATAAATAAATGCAGTTAATTGCAGAACAATGTAGATATAACATTCTTATTCAACTATTTAGTGAGCAATTCATTACCAAGACTAACTACTATTATTTTCTTTTGCTTTATATATTATAAGGTGTATTATGTATTGTGACATTAAACATTTATTAATGGAATTAATTACTATAGACTTTTAAATGACATTTTTAGAGCAAGAATGACATCTAAAAAGCTAATATGACAAAGTATATATCTTATATAACATTGAATAGTAATATTTCCTAAATCAAAACAAGATAACACCCCACTACACTTACCTACCGATCTATCTCTTAATCCACCAACCAACTAGAACTCCTCTAGTCCATCGATAAACCCCTTCAATTTTCTTCATTACATATTCATTGAACCATTATTCCCTCAGTAAAATTATCACTAACTACTCATAACACATTAGTAAAAGATAACCTATACATAGGAGGATAAATATGATTTTGTTGACAATTCCAGTTCTAGGTGTAGAGTATTGCATAGCACATAAGACTGTAGTGAAAATAAATCTATATGGTGCTTTCACTATCCTGTAAACAATGACCTTCAGCTCCCATGATTTATCAAGTGAATGTATCAGTCCCTTTAATAAACCAAAATCAAGTATCCAACCATACTGATTACTTGGTCCAAAAGATATTGCAGTCGTTCCCATAAAGGCTACTTAGCAAAGAGGCCCACTAAAACACTTTCCTTTGGCATACCAGTCAAAGCTGTGAGATTTAGAATAAATATTTTCTTTACTAGTCTGACATGTCTTTCCCCAAAAATCTTTGTGATGTAAGGATTTAAGTACTGGATGACTCCAAGCAGTACCCTATACTTTCTGAACATTAAAGAAAAGGCTACTGTGTTTTGCTTTGTTCAAGACCTATACATTATATAATTTTTCAGTTAAAAGTCCAGATAGATCACACTGCTTGTGAACCAAATGGTGAAGATGATAAAATGTTATTAAAATGTAAAAACCAATTCATTCTATGATTTACCATTTTCATAGTAATTTACACACACAACTGATCAATGAAATTAGTAATTTTTAAGATTACCGAGATCTTTTCCTTTTATAGCTGCTGGTATTACTATTACATGTCTCCATGCCTTTGGAAATTCATGTTTGGTCCTAAGATGATTATAAAATTCTAAAAAATAGGCCATTGTCCAAGAGCCAAATTTATATCATTTTTACTAGGGCTAGCTGAACTACATATTGATAATGAAAATTACAGATCCTCTTCGGTCTATCTTTTATTGTAGAAAATATCTCGAAGAGTATCAAAATTCAGTGCTATTGATTCTCTTCTTTTGATGTATGGAAAGTGAGCACCTAGATTTCTTTTGATGTATGGAAAGTGAGCACCTAGATTATTAACACTGTTTACGCTTTCAATATTGTATCCAATAATATTTGACATTTCATGTGTATCACGAACTAGTGACACATCATGCTTTGCTGCACGTCTTGAAGGTCTGCTATTGTATCAATTAATTATTCCAAAACTTATGCCACACCTGCATTGATGATGTTTATATGCTGTACATATTTTTGATAAATTATACTTCCTTTACTGCTTGCTTTCTAAATTTAGAGCAAATCTTACCAAAATATGGCTTCAATACATTAATTTCTATGACTGTATCAACTACTTTATTAATTGTATTTCCTAACATACAGGGACCAGCACTCAAAAATTTTTAAATCTTTAGTTTATTTTTTTCTTAGATTGGTTGTTTTCACTCTATTAATTGGTTTAATGTATTTGATCTGCAAGGTACCAAGTGTTTCAATGGATGGTCATTAGTCAGAGGCATAGATTTGTCTGTTGCTCATGTGATGAACCTTACGTAAGAAATAATTTGTTTCATGATGTTCTGAACAAATAAAAAAGGGGCACTTGACCCATATCAAACTTAAAACTTATCCCAGTTATGTCCTACCATGGTTATTAATATGGGAAAATGCTCACGCTATAAAGGTTGTGTATGATGTTCTATTACTATTATTATTATTACTTGCTAAGCTAAAACACTAGTTGGAAAAGCAGGATGCTATATGCCCAGGGGCAAAAACAGGTTAAATAGCTCAGTGAGGAGAGGAAGCAAGGAAAAATAAAATGTTTTAAGAACAGTAACATTAAAATAAATACCACCTATATAAACTATAAAAACTTTAACAAAACAAGAGGATGAGAAATAAGATAGAATAAGTGTGCCAAAGTGTACCCTTAACAAAGAGAACTCTAACCTAAGACAGTGGAAGACCATGGTACAAAGGCTATGGCACTACCCAAAGTAGAGAACAATCGCTTGATTTAGGAGTGTCCTCCAAGAAGAACTGTTTACCATAGCTAAAGTGTCTCTTCTACCTATTCAAACCTATCAACAATATTGTAAGAACAAAGAGATTAGCCTACTGAAGAATATGTTCCATGAGTTTTTGAATAGTAGGAGGATATTGTAGTTCTATGGCTGTCCATTGAGTTGTTGACGACTACTACTTCCTTAAAAGGTAACTATGGTGAAGAAGATTAAATTAGTGTTGCTGTCACTGATGCCATTGTGTAAGAGAGTGCAGACCAATCCTAGAACCAAAGACTCTGGGGCATCTCTGGCAGGTCTAGTTGAGGTTCAGTGGGAGGACTTTCAAAGGATGATTTTGTCTTCGTTCCCTGCGTTGCTGCCTTGCTAGGATTCTTTCAACTTCTAGTCTAGTCACCCACACCCCCGCACTGCACAACAAACGCCACATTGGTCTGTTGGAGGCACGTTGTGTTCAAGATCTTCAAATGCAACATCTTCTGAACTAATGTAGCACTTCTCAAGTGTTGCCTTTATGTTATCTTTATATCTCTTCATTTGACACTCCAGGTTTCGACTTGAATTAGGCGAGCTGTGAGTACAAGACCTGAGGAGGAAGTGGTGGTCTGGAATACATACAAAATGTACAGTCCATCTCAACTCTCTTATTGCTAGTATGATCTCAATGCTGATTGATTTGGCACGTTGTAATATTTATTGTGGGACTTTACCTCTCCATGTTTTTCTAAGGATACCCTGTGAGTATCTAACATGGAAGGCTTCCATAGGTTTTATGTGGTGACAGTAGAGTCACAGATTCAGCACCACATAGTAGGGTGGAAAGACATACAGCTGCATAGACAGAATTTAGTATCTATCCTTATGTTATCGAATATTCTGGATTGAAGGGGTCCGAAGGGTATTGTTACTTGGTTGATTCAGGAGTTGATTTCTTCATTTACGTTGTGCTCGATGGAGAGCACACAGCCAAGATAAGTGAAACTCTTGACTAGTTTGTTTTCTTCTGGTAAGGGATATGCATTAAAAGGAATTTTCTATTCACAAAGCCTAATACTAAGCTAACAATCTAATCTATTAATGAGTTAAAGACACAGTGATTGTTTAGAAAAAAAATGAAGGCAATACCAAACTATTACTTTAAATTCATGGCTAAGAAACAAAAATATTTTACTTTTCAAAATAAACCCAAGTAGTAAAGAATACAAGATCATTGTGTAAAAGTGCCAATCTAAAGAGTGTACTAAATTTAAAAGCAAAGTTCCAGTCGCAAAGACTTAGCATTTGCTAAAACAAAACTTCCATTACAGTAGTGGATTCCAACTACTGTGTTGGTGTAACAGCATGAATTAAGACAATGCTTGGATGCAAGAGAGAGATTCTAAATTCATGTTTACAGCCATTTCTGTGGTTTGAAAGGCATGGTCATAGCACTGAGTACAGGATGGTTTGAAAGGCATAGTAATAGCACTGAATACAGGATGGTAGTGTCTAGGAAGACCTGCATGCTAAGGATGGTCTGAATTATGAAAAATCTTAAGCAACACGCAACCAGACATTAATATCAAGATCAGGAATATGACAAAATTGTAGATAATTTGTATTTTTCCTAACTATACAAACCTTAGCTATTTAATAGGAGCATTACTTTCGGCTTAGCTGAAATGACGAGCCATTAACATTTAAAGAGGGTTAACTACCCATACCGGTAGTTAGCGAGGGTAGGGGAGGTTAGCTTGCTACAGCCGCCCCTCACACACCTGTGATTGAGCTCACTTTGCTTGGAGGTAGGATTTCAAGGGGGATAGGGCTGGCAGGTAAGTTTGTTTAAATAGCTAAGGTTTGTATAGTTAGGAAAAATCCAAATTATCAACGAATTTTTCATTTGTTCCATAACTGGAATACAAACCATGCTATTTAATAGGGGTGACTCACCCATTAGGTAGGATGGACGTCCCAGCCAATCTGGCTTTTGGCTTTACAAGGGGGCTCCTTAACTAAGTATATCAGTACTCAAAAATAAGGAGTCCCTGCACCTCGCTAAAATCTTGCTACGCACGGTCCGCGGCCTACACAAGCTATGTGTTGAGGTATATAGAAGTGTGACTATCCAGGTAACGTTGTTCCGAGTTCTTTCGAAGGAAAAACTGTGTAACTAGGACTTTCCCAATACCACCTCGTCAGAGTATGGGGACGCAACAGTATTAGTCTTAACACCGGTACACAAGGGAGCATGGTTTACCTGCAATGGTTTAAGGTCAGCTTTGCAGAGAGCCCAAGATGCTGCTTTCCCCAAGAGAGGGGAGAATGAAGAAAAAAATAAGGGCCAGTCAAAGCTTTTCATTCACACAGACTAAAACCGGGTAACAATGCCCTCAACCTTCTGCTACTTGTGAAAGAATGTATCGAGTCTCCTGTGGGTCACATCTTGCAGGTAGTGGGATGTGAATGTGGTCTGACAATTCCACACCCCAGCTTGAAGAACCTGCGTCACTGAGAAGTTTCTCTTGAATGCCAGGGACGTAGCTACGCCCGACATCATGAGCTCTGGGGCGATGTGAAGGAGGAGGGTCTGGATTCAATGCATGGTCTATGACCTTGAGAATCCATGCTGAAATGGTGTTCTTGGTGACCCTCCTCTTGGTCCTTCCTGTGCTGAAAAATAGTGCAGGCACACAGGGATGGGCTGTGGCTGTTCTCTTAAGTTACATCCTCAAATTCCTCACTGGGCAAAGTAACAGATGGTCTGGGTCATCTGTTACAGTACGGAGACTCGACATCCGGAAGGAGTTGAATCGTGAATCCGCTACTCCCGGGTTCCGAGTCTTAGTAATAAACTCAGGGACAAAGCTGAACGTTACCTCCCACCATCCCCTTGAATAGGCGATGTCGTATGAGAGACCATGAAGTTCACTGACTCGCTTGGCCAAAGCCAAAGCTAACAGGAACACCGTCTTCCAAGTCAAGTGGCGATCGGTTGCCTGGCGTAATGGTTTATAGGGAGGTCTCGTAAGAGACCTGAGAACTCGAACCACGTTCCATGGGGGAGGTCTCACTTCTGACTGAGGGCAGGCAAGTTCATAACTCCGAATGAGTAAGGAAAGCTCTAGCGATGAAGAAATGTCCATTCCTTTCAGTTTGAAGGCGAGGCTTGAGGCTGAGCGATAGCCTTTTACTGCCAAGACTGATAGGTACTGTACATTTCTTCACGCAAAAACACGAGGAACTCCCCTATTGCTGGAATAGTGGCATCGAGAGGACGAGAGGAGATAGGCCCTTCCACGACACCAACCACAGAAGACTTTCCACTTTGCCTGGTAGACTGCTGCTGATGACTTACACAGGTATCCAGACATCCTAGTCGTAACTTGTTGAGAAAATCCTCTCTGAGAGAGGAGATGCTGGATAGCCTCCAGGCGTGAAGTCGTAGCGAAGCTACGGCTTTGTGGAATATGTTGGCATGTGGTTGTTTGAGTAGATTGTGTCGTGGAGGGAGTTCTTTTGGGTGCTCCGTTAAGAGCTGAAGAAGGTCTGGAAACCATTCTGCGTAATGCCACAGCGAAGCTATGTGGGTTACTGAAAGATTGACCAATGTTCTGGTCTTGATGAGTACCCTCCGCATCAGACAGAACGGGGGAAATGCGTAATCGTCGATGTTGTCCCACAGTTGTTGAAATGCATCTTGCCAGAGAGCCTTGGGGTCTGGGACTGGGGAACAATACAGCAGGAGCCAGTTCAGGGCTGTAGCGAAGAGGTCCACAGTCAGAGAACCCCAAAAAGTCAGGACTTTTGTTGGCTACTAGATGATCCAAAGACCACTCGGTACTCGCTATCTGAGATGCTCTGCTTAGGTTGTCGGCGAGCACATTCCTTTTGCCTGGAATGAAGCGTGCCGATAGTAGTATTGAGTGGATTTCGGCCCATCTCAGTATCTCTACTGTTAGATGGGATAGTTGCTGCAAAAAAGTACCTCCTTGCTTGTTGATATAAGCCACTATATGTTGTCGCTCATCACCACCACTGAGTGGCCCGCCTAGAACTGTTTGAACTGTTGAAGGGCAAGAAAGACGGCCTTCATCTCAAGAAGATTTATGTGGAGGTACTCTTCTGACTCTGACCAGAGGCCTGAGGTCGTGTGGTGTAGCACGTGGGGCCCCCACCCTTATTTTGAAGCATCTGAGAACAGCATCAAATCCGGGGGAAGGACGAGAAGATCCACTCCCTTTTGTAAGTTCTCGTCTGCCACCTACCACTGGAGGTCCGTCAGTTCCGCTGATCCCATTGGGATCCATATGTCCGGGGAATCGAGAGTCTGATTCCACTGGGACTTGAGTTGCCACTGGAGGGATCTCATCCTGAGGCGACCATTGGGAACTAGGCGGGCCAGCGATAAAAGGTGACCAGTTTCAACCTTGTTATCCTGTCGTCTGATGGGAAGGCTTTGTGGAGATTGGTGTCTATAATCATGCCTAAGTATACCAGTCTCTGTGTAGGAAGCAGAGAAGACTTCTCGAGATTTACCAGGATCCCAAGATCTTGGCAGAGTCTCGGCAGTTTGTCTCGGTGTTGAAGAAGGGTTGATAACGAGTCTGCTAGGATTAGCCAGTAGTCCAGATAACGGAGGAGATGGATGCCAATCCTGTGTGCCCAAGATGATACTAGGGCAAACACTCTGGTGAAAAATTGAGGTGCTGAGGAAAGACCGAAGCACAGCACCTTGAACTGGTACTTTCTGTTGTCTAGGCTGAATCTTAAGTACTTCCTTGAAGACGGATGAACTGGGATCTGGAAGTATCCGTCCTTTAGGCCCAGTACACATGAAGTCCTAAGGTCTTACTGCTAGTCTGACCGTGTCTGCCGTCTCCATGCTGAATGGAGTTTGTTTGACAAACTTGTTCCGGCCTGATAGGTCGATGACTGGTCTCCTGCCTCCAAACGCTTGGAGAGCACCCTTCTTCAACAGGGTCTAGACTTCTGCTCGAAGGGCCTGCCCTCTTGCCGATCCCATGGCAAGGGAGTCTATTGACACTGGATTTCTGGTCAGGGGAGGGAGAGATGTTATGAAAGGGACGTGATATCCTAGACGGATCACGGAGATTGTCCAGGAATCGGCCCAGAGTTGCTTCCACCTGTCTGAGCAACTTTGTAGGCATACTACACTGGTGGAAACGTAGGGTGAATGCCTATCCAAGCGTTTGTGGCCTCGGCCGCTTCCTCTAAATTCTTTTCTCCCCTGGAGGACTTTTGGCTTTACCTGTCCTTGACAGGAAAGGGCTTATTAGACACTGTTGACTTCACTGCTGGTTTCGTAGTCACAGTCTTGGTTGGACGGGACTGCTGAGGTGCTAGAGGTTTATAGGGCTTGGATGTCAAAACCCTATGGAGGAGGGAGTCTTGATGAGACTTCTTCCACCTCTCATCAGCAAGATCCACATCCTTATTCTCAAAAAGGTGGGACCCCTCTAGGGAGGAATGTCTGAGCCTATTTATCTCGACGCTGAGTACTTATTGGTGGAACCTCTCAGACTGCATCTCGACGTTTCAAGATAGTGTTTGCCCACAAGTTCGAAACTTGGTGGGCAAGAAACTCGATCGTGCGAGTGCCTGAGTAAAAAGGTCTCCATTGCCTTCTTGGTACGCTCCTTGGAGAAATCCTCGGATCGTATCAGGATACCCAAGGTCCCTAACCAGATGTCGAGCCACGAAGTAGCTTGCATTGCATACTTAGTGACCTTTTCCTGGTCAAGGACTTCGGCCGCCGAGAACGAGACCTGCCAGCTGGAGTCTCTCTCAAGAGGGATTCCCCTGGTTAGCTCTTCCAGAGAGTGGTGAAGTGGAAGAGCTGAACTGGGCTCCTCCAGGATCTCAAAGTACCTCCTCTGCTGTACACGAGGAGGTGAGAGAAGCTTGTTCATAGAGCCGGCACGATTGGAGGATCCAAACTCGGAGAGCTGTTGGGCGATCTTGTCTATAGTACTCTTAACCCTTGAGACCAGTGCAGGGCTGCTCTGGTCTTTGAGGGTTTCAGAGTGCCGAAGACGCGGTCTAAGACCGTGTCTTTGCCTTCTTGAGGGGGTATCTCTGGGTTGGAAAACCCATTGAGAACCCTCATTAGAGTTAGAACCTGCCAGAATGCATTCTCTGATTCTTGTTGGACTCGCAGTGAAGTCTCCTTCTGTCCCCAAGAGCTCTTCTTGGGGTGAGTCGCAGACATTCCTTAAGTGGCTGGCTGTCTCCATTCTAGTCCTGGTGGAGGACTTTGGCAGAGTCTTGGAGTCTTTGGACTTTTCTTCAGGATTGATTAATCACCCAAAAGGCCTGTCAATAACCCAACTTTTGTGGTAACTGAAGAAGAAACAGACCAAATATTTTTTTCAAAAATAAATCTGCAATCAAGAATATAACTTAATTTTAAAGTAGTTGTATAAAGTTAAAGAAACATGATTAATGCAGAGATATGGATGTTGATGAGCCACTGCCCTCAACTTACACCCATACTTTCAGTTTGGTTAGGGTCTGGCTACATGCCCCATAACTTGCACCATGCACTACATGTGGAGATAGTACAAAAAATAATAGGCCATAAAACTACCGAGAAAAACCCGATATTACTGTACTGTACATTATTTGAGGTGCACTGATGGTGCCAGCACCTTTGGGGATACTCGCCATGCAAATGGTATTTTACTGGACTGGACTAGAAAAGACCAGTTTAGTACCTGCGTGTAGATCTAGGTTTCTACACCGAGTGGTGAACAAGTAGAGAACCCATGTGGTTGAACTTTAACTGATAGCACTGTTTATTGCTATATCCAAGCCCAACAGTGCTATATCCAAGCCCTTTTTCTTGTGCTTCTGACATCGATGCTCATTTCTGCCACCAACAATTGTCTGGTAACAATACTTCAACTAGAAACCTTGGTTCACTCACATTTCTTACCCGTCTTTATATAATCAACTGACTAGCCAGTCCTACCGAATTCAGTGACATTACAATCCTACATTACTCCTTTGATGAACCAAGCCCACTGTAATTTGAAACTATACAAATTTACTTTGATTCATTAAGTGACAACAGACTAGATCCTTTAAATTGCATCTAAATTCAATTGAAAAACCATAAATCCGAGTGCAATTTGGAAACAAGCCAATCATACTCTCATCAGTTGATCAGCACCTAATCCTTATTCCAGTAGCAATATAATCCTCCTCAGAAACATATTGGAAAATCAATACTATCCTAATATGATAAATTCGTAGATAATTTGTATTTTTCCTAACTATACAAACCTTAGCTATTTAATAGGGGTATTACTTTCGGCGTAGCTGAAATGACAAGCCATTAAAATTTAATGAGGGTTTACTACCCACACCACTAGTTAACAGGGGTAGGGGAGGGTACCTTGCTACCCCCCCCCCTCACACACACCTGTGCTTGAGTTCACTTTCCTTGGAGGTAGGACTTTAGGGGGGATAGGGATGGCGGGCAAGTTTGATTAAATAGCTAAGGTTTGTATAGTTAGGAAAAATACAAATTATCTACGAATTTGTCATTTGTTCCGTGACTGACATACAAAACCACGCTATTTAATAGGGGTGACTCGCCCATTAGGAAGGGTGGACGTCCCAGCCAGTACTGGCTTTTTGGCTTTGCCCAGGGGCTCGTTATTTGAGTGTGTCAGCACCGAAAAAATAATGAGTCCCTGCACCTCGCTAGAACCTTGCTACGCAAGGACTGCGGCCTACGCAAGCTGTGTGTGAAGGCACAACAAAGTGTGACTCGTCCTAGGAAGTTGATCTAAAGTTCTTTAGATGAAGACTTGTAGACTAGGACTCTCCTAATACCCCCTCGTAAGGGTATGGGGACGTGACAGTTAACTTAATACTAGGAACACAAGGAAACATGGTTTACCTGAAGTGGTTTGAGGTCAGCTATGCAGAGAACCCAGTATGCTGATTTCCCCAAGAGAGGGGATGATGAAGAAAAGAATAAGGGCCAGTCAAACCTTTTCATTCATGCAGACTAAAACCGGGTAACAATGCCCTCAACCTTCTGCTACTTGTCCAATAAGGAGACTGAGGTTTTAAACCAGCTGTTGTGCAGCCGCCACAGGGCCGATAGAGAACGTATCGAGCCTCCTGTGGGTCATGTCTTGCAGGTAGTGGGCTGTGAAGGTTGTCTGAAGCTTCCACACCCCAGCTTGAAGGACCTGCATCACTGAAAAATTCTTTTTGAAGGCCAGGGACGTAGATATGCCCCTGACACCATGTGCTCTAGGGCGACGTGGCGGAGGAGGATCTGGATTCAGGGACAGATGAATCACTCTACGAATCCATGCCGAGATGGTGTTCTTGGTGACCCTCCTCTTAGTCCTCCGTGACAACGAATAAGGATGGCACGTGAGGACAAACTGCAGCTGTTCTTTTAAGATATAGCCTCAAACTCCATACTGGGAAATAGTAGGAGATGGTCTGGGTCATCTGTTACAGAACGGAGACTAGAAATCCGGAAGGAGTCGAATCGAGGATCCGCTACTCCAGGATTCCGAGTCTTAGCAATGAACTCAGGGTCGAATCTGAACGTTACCTCCCCCCATCCCCTTGAATGGGCGATGTCAAAAGAGAGACCATGAAGTTCGCTAACACGCTTGCCCGAAGCCAAAGCTAGTAGGAACACCGTCTTCCAGGTTAGGTGGCGATCTGAAGCCTGGCGTAATAGTTCATAGCGAGGTATCTTAGGAGACCTGAGAACTCGAACCACGTTCCATGGAGGAGGTCTCACTTCCGACTGAGGGCAGGTAAGTTCATAACTTTGTATGAGTAAGGAAAGTTCCAGCCAAGAAGAAATGTCCATTCCTTTCAGCCTGAAGGCTAGACTTAAGGCTGAGCGATAGCCTTTCACTGCCGAGACTGAAAGGCGCATTTCTTCCCGCAAATACACAAGGAACTCCGCTATTGTTAAAATAGTGGCATCGAGTGGAGAGATACCCCTTCCACGACACAAACCACAGAAGACTTTCCACTTTGCCTGGTAGACAGCTGCAGATGATTTTCGCAGATGTCCAGACATCCTGACCACAACTCGCAGCAAGGAGATGCTGGAAAGCCTCCAGGCGTGAAGTCGTAGCGAAGCTACGGCTTTGTGGAAGATGTTGGCATGTGGTTGTTTGAGTAGATTGTGCCGTGGAGGGAGCTCTCTCGGTAGCTCCGTTAGGAGTTGCAGAAGGTCCGGAAACCATTCCGCGTGATGCCATAGCAGAGCTATGAGGGTCATCGAAAGATTGACCGATGTTCTGATCTTGTTGAGCACCCTCCTCATCAGACAGAAAGGGGGAAAGGTGTAAACGTCGATGTTGTCCCACCGTTGATGGAAGGCATCTTGCCAGAGAGCTTTGGGGTCTGGGACTGGGGAGCAGTACAGCAGAAGCTTGAAGTTCAGAGCTGTTGCGAACAGATCCACAGTTGGAGAACCCCACAAAGTCAGGACTTAGTTGGCTACTAGATGATCCAAAGACCACTCGGTACTCACTATCTGAGACGCTCTGCTCAGATTGTCGGCAAGCACATTCCTCTTGCCTGGAATGAAACGAGCTGATAGCGAAATTGAGTGGACTTCGGCCCATCTCAGCATCTCTACTGCAAGATGGGATAGCTGCTTTGAAAAGGTACCTCTCTATTTATTGATGTAAGCCACTACAGTGGTGTTGTCGCTCATCACCACCACAGAGTGACCCGCCAGGTACTGTTGGAACTGTTGAAGGGCCAGAAAGACGGCCTTCATCTTTAGAGGATTTATATGGAGGCACTTTTCTGATTCTGACCACAGGCCTGAGGTCCTGTGGTGCAGTACGTGGGGCCCCCACCCTTTCTATGAGGCGTCCGAAAACAGCATCAAATCCGGGGAGAGGACGAGAAGATCCACTCCTCTTCGTAGGTTCTCATTTGCCACCCACCACTGGAGGTCCGTCCGTTCCACAGGTCCTATAGGGATCATGATGTCTGGGGAATCGTAATCTTGATTCCACCGGGACTTGAGCCGCCACTGGAGGGATCTCATCCTGAGGCGACCGTTAGGAACTAGACGAGCCAAAGAAGAAAGGTGACCAAGGAGACGTAACCACGATTGGGCTGGAAGTTCTTCTCGTCTGAGAAAAGGGCTTGCGACCTTCCTCAGCCTTGCTATCCTGTCGTCTGATGGGAAGGCTTTGGAGAGATTGGTGTCTATAACCATGCCTAGATATACCAGTCTTTGAGTGGGAAGCAGAGAGGACTTCTCAAGATTTACCATGATCCCCAGATCCTGGCAAAGTCCCAGAAGTTTGTCCCGGTGTTGAAGAAGGGATGACACCGAGTCTGCTAGGATCAGCCACTCGTCCAGATAACGGAGGAGACGGATGCCGATCCTGTGTGCCCACGAAGATATTAGGGTGAAAACACTGGTGAAAACCTGCGGTGCTGTGGAGAAACCGAAACACAGCACCTTGAACTGGTACTCCTTGTTGTCTAGGCTGAATCTTTAGTACTTCCTTGAAGACGGATGGACTGGGATCTGGAAGTACGCGTTCTTCAGATCAAGTGTGCACATGAAGTCTCACGGTCTCACTGCTAGTCTGACCGTGTCTGCGGTTTCCATGCTGAACGGAGTTTGTTTGACAACCTTGTTCAGAGCTGAGAGGTCGATGACTGGTCTCTAGCCTCCATACACCTTCTTTACAAGAACGAATCGACTGAAGAAGCCTGGAAATACGTCGAGGACCTCTTGGAGAGCGCCCTTCTTCAACATGGTCTGGACTTCTGCCCGAAGGGCTTGCCCCTTTGCCGATCCCATGGCAAGGGAGCTCAATGACACTGGATTCGTCGTCAGGGGAGGTAGAGATGTTGTGAACAGGACGCGATATCCCTGACTGATTACGGAAATCATCCAGGAATCGGCCCCGAGTTGCTGCCACCTGTCTGTGCAACTTTGTAGGCATCCCCCCACTGGTGGACATGCAGGGGGACTGCCAATCCTAGCGTTTGCGGCCTCGGCTGCTCCATCTAGGATTCTTACCTCCTCTGGAGGACAGGAAAGGCCTTAGACACCACTGTCTTTGCTGCTGCCGTCGGTTTTGTGGTCTTGATCGGACGGGACTTCTGGGGTGCTGGAAGCTTATAGAGCTTGGATGTCAAAGCCCTATGTAGGAGGGAGTCTTGAGGGGAGTTGCTCCACCTCTCAGCGGCCTGTTCCACATTCGTAGGCTCAAACAAATTCGTTCCTTCTAAGTAAGAATGCCTGAGCCTATTTATCTCGGTGCTAGGGACCTTCTGATGGAACCTCTCAGCCACCCCATCCCGACGTTTCAGGATGGTGTTTGCCCACAAGTTCGAGACTTGGTGGGCCAGAAACTCCATCGTGCAAGTGCCTGAGAGGAGGAATGTCTCCATAGCTTCCCTGGTACGTTCTTTGGAGAAGTCCTCAGAGCGTATCAGGATACCTAAGGTCCCTAACCAGGGTGGGTGGTCTTTTTGTCCGATGTCACTTCGTCCGACGACACATCGTCCACGTCTTTTTGTCCAATGTCTTTTCGTCCGATGGACTTTTGGTCCGACGACAATTGGTCCAAATTCTAAAAACACAAATGTTTGAAGGGATTGTTATTACCGTTTACTTCACTTCTCTATTAAAACTATATATCTTATTGGCTTTTGTGATAAAGTAATGTGATCATTTTCTAATTACTCCATTAGTCATGCTCAACATTCTCTTTCTCTTTAGTATGGTACTACATATATAGTGCTGCAAGTTTAGCATTTTAGTTTCTGAATCTGCCCATCCCAAAATGGCAAAGTTTATACAATCAACGAAGAAGAAAAGAAAAGTAAAACGTTCAGCGGGTGGAGTACATTTGAACATTTGGAAATTTATCGAAATCTTGAAGGAAGAAGGATTTATTCAAGGTAAAATAACTCGAATACTTTGAGGAGATCCGTCAAATTCTTGTTCACGATATCAAAGAATCACCGAACGTCTCAAAAGATTAGTAACTGGATATGAGTCATCAAGTTAAACTTTTTTTTTCAGAAATGTGGCATATAATTTGCACCAATTTCACTCCTATACTTTAGACTTTGGCAATTAATTATTATATTATTATAAACAACAAGGGAGAAAGTCCTTATACTGTAAGGTTTAATTTTGCTATTGAGGAAGTCATGAATTGGCTAGGGTTTTTCTTTTTTCTTTTATGGCTTGAAACAATTTAAAATTGGACCAAATGTCGTTTGACAAAAAGTCCATCGTACAGAAAGACATTGGACAAAAAGACATGGACGAAGAGTCGTCGAACGAAGTCACATCGGACGAAAAGTCGGTACACGCCTAACCAGATATCCAGCCACAAAGTGGCTTGCATAGCACACTTCGCAACCTTCTCCTGGTTAAGGATCTCGGTTGCTGAGAACGAGACCTGCCAGTTGGAGTCTCTCTCAAGAGGGACTCCCCTGGTAAGCTCTTCCAACGAATGGTGGAGAGGAAGCGCTAAACAAGGCTCCTCCAAGATCTCGAAGTACCTCCTTTGCTGTACGCGAGGAGGTGGGAGAAACTTGTTGCCGGCACTGGAACGGTTGGAAGAGGACAACTCAGAGAGCTGAACAGCGATCTTGTCCCTGGTACTCTTAACCCCTCGAGACCAAGGCAGAGCCGCACTGGCCTTAGAGGGTTTTTGAGTACCAAATACGCGGTCCAAGACCGTGTCTTTGCCCTCTCGAGGGAGGATCTCTGGGTCGGCAAACCCATCGAGAGCCCTCATAAGAATCAGCACCTACCAAAATGCATGATCTGACTCTTGTAGTTCTCCTCCGGATGTTGGACTTGCAGCGAAGTCTCCTGTCCCCAAAGGCTCTTCTTGGGGAGATTCGCGGACATTCTCCGAGTGGCTAGCTGGCTCCGTCCTAAGTCTTTTCGAGAATTTTGGTACCGTCTTCGAGTCCTTCGACTCCCTCCTGGGAGGGACGTAGGACTCTAACATAGATGGTGGCAAGTTCTTTTCAGCCCCTACCCGGGAAGACTTTTCAACACGAGGTGGGGTTTCCCTCATTGGTGCGATGGGGGAACGTCTCGCCTCACGTGACTCCCGTGAGGACGGGAAGTCCTCGTCCGACAGGGAAGGAAAAAAAATTCTGGGGGGGTGAAGGAACCTGCCTCGAAGGCCTGCAAGGAGTCAACTTAGCTCTCGGAGAAGTCACAGCGTCCGGAACTCCTCTTTTTCTCTTCAGAGGAGTAGAAACAGCCAAGGATCTGTTCCCCAACTCAGAGAGAACAGGCTTGAAAGCCTGCATAACTGCTCTGATTAGTGGCCCGAACCATGGCTGTTGACTGACAGCAGCGCTGTCAGACACTCCCTCTGGAGGGACAGGGATCGACGGATCCCTGGGAGGAGTTTCATCAGGGGGGTTCAGTGAAAAGAAGAGGAGGAGATCCTGGACCTTTCTGGATGCTTCCCTTCCGCCGCAGTGCGCGCTGTTATGCGCTTGCGTGGAGGGGAATGCGGCGATGGCGACCTTGCCGTGCGTTGTCTAGCAGCCTCGCGCGCGGGAGGGTATTGACGCTCGTGCGGGGGCGCGTAACGGTGCTTGCGCGATGGAGAATACCAGGGGTTGAGCGCGGGAGACTACTGATGCGCGTGCGTGCGGGCACGGGCGGGAGATTACGAGGGCGCGCAGGAGTGATTGGGCATAGAAGCGCGCGGGAGATTATGGGTACACAGGAGAGCGCGCAGGAGACTGATTGCGCGTGCGTGGGGGCGCAGGATCAGGTCGTTGAACACACGGGCATGAGGGCGACAGTTCGCGCGTAATAGCGGATGTCGTAGGGAGCGCGCGCGCAGGAGAGATACCCCTGGCGTGCGGGCACGCACCTGGAGCCTGTGCGTGTGGGCGCGCGTCAGTATGATGGCATGCAAATGTAGGAGAGAATGGGCGCAGGCGCGAGAGGATGACTGCATGTGAACGCGCGATGGCGAGCGCTGGCGCATTGGAGACAGCACATGGTGCGTAGGAAAAGTCTTTGACTTCCCAACATCGCCCAGACCCGAGGATCGTGGGCACGCAGGAGATCGCTGTGCATGGGTGCTGGCGCGCAGGAGGACACTGGCGCGTTGGCGAGCGCTGAAGATTTGGAGAGCGCTGGCGCGCAGGAGGTTGATAGCGCGCTACCTCAGGCAAAGCCTGGCGCGCAGGAGAATGTTGGCACGCATGTCCATCATGGCGCGCAAGGGACGTATGCGCGCAATGGCACATACGCCCTTGATGCCCCGTAACAGGGTTCGATGCCTGACGACGAGCATGTAAGTCAGGTTTCGTAGGCGCGTAGCGCGCATCAGCTCTCAGGAACGCTGACGGCAGGTCAGCAGGTCTGTCAGGTTGAAGTGTCCTTTGTAAGGACGACCTTCCACCGAAGGGGCTCGCGAACAATCCGCTGAGAGGTCCAGGACCATAGCAGGAACAGTCGGTGAACGCTGACGAGGCTTCTCTACGGCAGACTGCAACGGAGATGGTGAACCAAAGAGGCTCTTCCTCACCGCAGGTGAAGGAAGGCTTCTCTGGCAAAGAAGAAGGCGAGCCTTGCGACAGATGCGCCCTCTGGGGGCCGTTGGATCAGTAAGCTGACCTTCTACAGTCCTCCGAAGAGGAGTCTCTGTAAGTGAACTCCCCTGAGGGGAAGAAACACCAGCAGGAGAGACTGTTGGACTTAGTTTCTCCCTCGTTGGTTGAGCAGGAACGGGAGAAACCAAGCCTTCAGCTACTGCGGGATGTGAAGAGGCAGAGGTATTAGGAGATACCGCATTAGATACCTCTGACTCCACAATGTCGACAACTGACAGTGGATCAACCTCTGCCAAAGCTGGCGATTGCTTGACAGCGGCACCCAATCGGATGTCGTCAAGTAATGCTTCCTTGAAGGGCGAACCCTCGAGCCCCAAGGAGGACCAAAGCTGAAAAAGTTTGGTTAATGACACATCCTCCCCCGGGGTGAGAGGTGGAGCTGCCTCGCTAGGGGAGGCAATGCCATCTCTTGAACCCCAAGTTTGGAAAACAGAACCATGGTCTACGCTAACACTCGACGACCTTTCAAAAGAGACCGCTCGAGTGGGAGCTTCGGAGGAGGTTTGGGCAACGGAAGAAGAGTCCTTAGGTTTTTCTCCTTTCAAAGAAACCTTCGAAGAAGAAAGATCGCTCTTAGACTACTTCTTACGTTGCCGAGAAAACCTCTCCCACTGGGAGGTAGACCACTCCCTACACTCGCCACACTTGTTATTACTTTCATACCGTTGACCTCTACAGTAAGGGCAAAGGGTAATCCAGGACAGGTGCGCATAATCGCAGAGGCCTACTTCACACACAAACATGTCAAAGAAAAATAAAAAAAAACATTAATGGCTGCCAAGAGAGAGGCGAGGATGAGAGAGGACACATCCGTCTACCATCCGAGCCGAGAGGAAAGTGAGCTCAAGCACAGGGGTGTGTGTGTGTGTGTGTGTGTGTGTGTGTGTGTGTGTGTGTGTGTGTGTGTGTGTGTGTGTGTGTGTGTGTGTGAGGGGGGGGGGTAAGCAAGCTACCCTCCCCTATCCCTGCTAACTAGCGGTGTGGGTAGTAAACCCTTGTTAAATTTTAATGGCTTGTCATTTCTTGTCATTTCTTGTCATTTCAGCTACGCCGAAAGTAATAGCGTGGTTTGTATGTCAGTTACGGAACAACTATTGGGATTCAAATTCCACCTTGATTCTTTAGCAATCCAATACCAGTTCAAGTCTTTAAGAAAACTAATGCTTTAAAATTTTCACCTTCCATCATTGGCTCAAATCTGGAATCAGTCTTACTAACCAATGACCCTGCAGAACAAGACAACCCTACTTATAAGCAAATTCTCCCTTGAATATCTAATTAGATAAATTTATCGTTTCTATAAAATCTTGACTCAATCCAATAACTTAATGGTCCAAATGCAATCCATTGACAAGCTATTTTAATCTTAATTCATAAAAGAGCCTATCCCATTTTAATTCACTTAAAAGTCAATATGAACTCCACCTACAAAAACCCAAATTTTTCATAATAGGCATACCATTCAAAACTAATAAAACCATTCATAATCTTACCTTTAAAATCTCAGTTACTGCAATTAGTCGGTTTCTTTAGATTTCACGGTTTATGTAACGAGTAGAAATATAAAACATCAATATCTTGTCTTGTATGGCTCATTGCTCGAGACACATCTGGAAAAAAAAAATTATAAAATTTTCAACCATATAAAATAATGAAATAAGGGAATTGAACATGATAATCTTGCTTTTATATCTATAACGACCTTATAAAAAGCAATATTGCTTATTCAATGGCACTAATGGACTGAGTCTCAATAAGTTAAGTTACTCAAATATCTAAATTTACCTATTGATAAGATATTTTTTCTTTGATATACAGTATACAAATTAATCATTGACTTCATAACATTAATTAATGAAATATCTTCAGGCTTAATTATTTTTTGAACATTAATATCACTATAGTCTCCACCACTTATGACTAACATCATCAAGAGTGCCAGTTGAAGCTGAACGAGATGTCAAGTACAGCCACTTTAAAAAATACGGCACATTAAAGATGCAGTGGAGAGAAAAAAAGATCCGGTAAAGTCTCCATCTAAAGAACTAGCATATCGTGATACCACTAGGATTAGACCCACTATGGAGCTTCCTTCAGTGCAGTAGGGTTTGGGAATGTGGAATGAGATATTACAGCTTCAAATGAATGATGCAGGTGCTTGGACCATTGCTAGCTACCAATAGGTCGGCATCCGACAAACTGAACTCGCGTTCATATTGACCAAACCTAGGACAAACAGTCACAAGGTTTACTCCATTAGTCCGGCGTCAATGACCTTAGATGTCAGGATGCCTGAAAACTTTAAATCATTCATTCCTTCTGGAGAAGGAGAGTGACTTCCAAGCAGTGGCGGCTCATGAATAAACATTGCAAAACTACAGTATCATCTATTTTCACTAGTTATTATCAATGATATTCAATATTATAAGTCCTTTTTATTTTAATTCTTTCTACTGTATATGCTTATACATTATATAACCATTAAGTTATATGTCGGTAGCAATTCCCTAGTTTGTGAAAAAAATACAATAATTCTCCAGACCTGTGAGCTTTACAGTTCCAACGATGCAGTACTTGACTGTTTTTCGTCTGCTCACATGTTCACAATAGGAATCAGCACACTAGGGAGAGAGAGACAGCGAGAGCAATGTTGCTCATGCAGAGCTGACCATGGTGAGGAGTAGGTTTTCTTCTACTCAGCATATGTTGTGCTTAAAAATGTGTTCAAATTCTTTAATACGATTAAGTGTCAAATTCTGTAATTATCCTCCTTCCAGCTAGTGTTAATGAATTGATTTGAAAATTAGGGGTGATTTTCCAGTTTTGTGATTTTTTTTTTTTTTTTTTTAATGGGGAAACTGCAGCAGTGTTTAGTGTACACTACTAGACAGTAAATAAAATGCAAACCAATACAGACTAGTTAATCATACAAGGATTTGTCAGTGGAATTCAGGGAACAAATAAGACACTGCCCGATTTGACTTCAAAATTCCGGCTACCAGATTTCATAGTTATGATATCAATAAATTGGCCAAATGGTGGTACTGAGAATACTTCAAAGGCACTCATGGCAGACGCTGAGGAAGAGTGTGACTGTATATTCATATAACTGACAGATATTCAACTAAAAGTAGTTGATATCTTCTAAATTGTTCAACAAGATAAGCTTCACTAGTTTGAAGAATGAACTTCCTTCATTAGAAACAATAATGTATCTTAAAGTATATCTCAGGACTGACAAAGAGTAGTAAGTTTGATATTGATGAATATTGCAAATTAAATAAACCAAAAAAATTTATCTTGGAAAGTAATCTAACGAAATAAACAGAAAAATTCTTATGACAATTCCCATGAATACTTCAGACAAAATGCTGTTTTTCATCAGTGAATATAAATTTTTTCAAGTAGCACTCGTGAATTCTAAGACTAAATGTATTTATCATTATAATTATTACTTGCTAAGCTACAACCCTAGTTGAAAAAAGCAGGATCTTATAAGCCCGAGGGCTCCAACGGAAAATAGCCTAGTGAGGAAAGGAAATAAGGAAATTACAAGAGAATAATTGATATTTAAAACAAAATATAATAAGAACAGTAACAACATTAGAATAAACCTTTCATATATAAAATCTGAAAAATTTAAAAAACAGGAGGAAGAGAAAGATAAATTAGTGAGCCCGAGTGTACCCTCAAGCAAGAGCACTCTATCCCAAGACAGTGAAAGACCATGATACAGAGGGTATTGCAATGCCTTCAATAAATAAAAAAAATCCTTAGTAGTCATCCACAGAGCAAGGAAAATATCATCAATATTTTTGTGTAAATTAAAAGAAAAAGAACCGAGTTTGTTTGTAAATGTTTGTAACAATTTATTGTATTATCAAGTAAATAAATCTTTGATTTTTCCGTTTAAGATTTTATCCAGTGTATAAGAGTTATCTTTTTATTTAAATTTTTTTTCCATAATATTAACAACAATGGCTAAAATTATTTTGAAGCAGTACCTAGATTTAGCCATGAGATGCCTCTACCTCTAAAGGAAGTGTATTCCTTAGCCTTACCTGGACTGCTCACCATTAATGTGTGCAACAGCCACAATTGTCAAAGCAGGGTATTGTCCTGCTCGACAAACCCTAACGGCACTCATCATCTGGTAATCTCCGGCAATCCCTCCAGGGAAAATAAACCAGCTCTAAGGGCAAAATCCATCTCCCTATGTCTAGGGGCAAATCCATCTCCCTATGTCACAGCAGGAATGGGAAATAGGGTGTAAGGACTCTTTTTCTCTTTCAATGGTGCCGGTATTCAGTTCATTGCACCAGGTCGAAGGCAATAGACACCATACTGGGATCAATGTCTGGTTGGCCAGACCCAAAGGTACCATTTGGTGGGCATGCCCCAACACTGTAATTCTAGAGGGAAAATGGTTCTCTAAGGCCAAAGATGTTCCATGTCAAACCAGAACAATGAAGGTTGGCACCTAAGCTCACCCTAACCTGGCCTACAGTTTCGTTGCTTGTACCAATCACCTGCATCTGGCTCCATAGCTATGATACTGGGTTCACTATTTCTTTGGCCAAACCCAAAGGTACCGGCCACCTCACGAGATCTGTCACTCCCTCTGGGGATGGAGTGTGTTCACTAGCAGTCCAAAGTAACTTCTGAGATGCCTACTTCGAGACTTCCACTACTAATTCTTCCTCTTCTGAGAGGTATGTGACGAAAAGAACAGGAGGAAACCAAGTGTGATTCAGTGGTTCCTGAATGATCCAGAAGCAGTCTGCCAATATGAAAATTCAGCTATATTTCGGTTCATCCATATTCCCCAGTAAGTCTTCCATGGCCTCTGCATGGAATCAGATTCCCCGCAATCTCAATCCTCAAATAACAAGAAAGAAAAACTGATGATGGTCTTCAATCTTAGATGGGAAGAGCCTCCAATGAGGTCTTTCCAAGAGGGTACAAGTAAAACGTCAGGTGGACACCTGCTTGAGCAACTAAGGGAAAAGAGAGACACTTCAAAGATGACTTTCCAATTGTAATGCAATTTGAGTCCCTCAGGTCACCAAAGGCATATTGTCTACCTCTCTGGAGTCTGAGTATGGAACAAACTTTCTTCAAGTGAAAGCTGTCTGAAATGGTACCAGCTTAGCAGCGAGTTCTGAAATCATGAACCGTCCATGAAAATTGCATGAAAAGCCAACAGGAGAGGTCTGATGAACAGATATATATATAACTTCCAGTGTGGGAATGTAAGATCATTACATCTGTCGACATGTCAAGATGAAACCTGGAAGTTAGGCCTTGAATGCATCTGGATTGAAGATGGGGTAAGGAAGGGAGGGCAACAAACCCTACACACAAATGGAGACATGGACTTTAGTTACTCATATGAAAGGGAGAAGATACTTCCACCATTAATCCAATCACAAGCAAAATTGTCATCAGTCAACCTGCCAAGAAGTCTGGTTATCTGATGAGAAAGGAAAAATTTCTTTCTCACCAAGATGAAACAAGCATGCAAAACTTTTTATGATACTTGATACTCCCAAGTTGAGCAACATTGAAAAACAAAGTAGGCTACTGTAATCAACCACAAGTCTGGTGACATACCGATTTGGCTACAGGTGATATGCGCTGTTCTTTGTCACAAGTTTTTTGCCAAAACATTGGAGAGGCACGATCCATCTAGAAGGGTCAAGTTGAAGTGAATTTTCACACCAGAGATCCTCACTCCATCCAAAGTCTCCCTAGAAGCTCCAACCACATGGCCCCATGAAAGGTTCCAGACGTACTGGAGTACAAAAATGCCTTTCAAGGGCTACAACACTCAAAAACTCGAAGGTGTGGTTGTTGACTTCCCAATTCTCTTACTATGTAGAAATGCAACCATGGCCAGATCCTAGAGGTCATGAGACCTGAGCTTCTTTGCCCCACACACTGGATGAAGTTCTACAATCTGTATTGGGGATTGTTCCCTTTCCCTAGAACAGAAAATACTTGAAACCAGGAATACAAATATGGAAGTAGACAATGGATTGATATACAAACAGTCTCGTTCCATATCAAAGAAAGGAGCCCTGACACCACCGGTCGACAGAGGTGAAGCAGTACTGTTTAACCTACCCTCTGTTACTTGGCCTGATTCGGTGCTCAGAAGCATGGTAAGTGAGGACCAATCACTCACAGAACCAGAAGTAATATCTGTCTCCCTGCAAGAGCAGAGTAGAGGGGTAATTGCTGGGCTGTACCATCCCTTCCCACTGGAGCACCCCTCTGCCAAGGATAGGAAAAAGTGTGTCATCCAAGTACTGAAAGGGAAAGAGAGGGTTGACCAAAACTATTCCCTGAGTCTCACAAAGGACCATAGGGAGACTGATTCTCCAAGTAGAAATCCAACCTTAGCCAGGTTCTGTAGGTCATGATATGGAAATAATGTTAATTTGCATTTATTTTATAATTTTGTATATAACTATTTTACTTATAATGGCTAACCCATCATCTTAATAATGCCTAAATCCCTTCTTATTCAGACTGGGATAATGCCCTACTCTGTATAGAGCTCATAGCCTTGGTAAATGTCAAGAATGTTCCACAGCAAACTAATGAAACTAGAATAGAGATACCCAGGAATAGTTAACCAAGTAGTGATTTCTTGTAGGTGGAAATGTTCCTTATTGATATCAACAATACTGTATGATACTTTTTCATCCCTGCACTAGCAAAATAATAAACAAATCTAAAATAAATGTTTAGCCAATCCAGTACTGGATATGTTGAATATATCAATCAGGTAAAATTGACAAAGAAAATGTAAATTTCAGTTTAGTGTTTATTGGAGTGAAAATTTATTTCATGGGTAATGAAATTTTGTTTA
>NC_090754.1:81570395-81587895 GCF_036898095.1 Palaemon carinicauda
GCCCCTGGGCTTATAGCATCTTGCTTTTCCAACTAGGGTTGTAGCTTAGAAAGGTTATAATAATAATAATAATAACACCAATAATAATAATAATAATAATAATAATAATAATAATAATAATAATAATAATAATAATAATAGGGTTGTAGCTTACCAAGTAATAATAATAATAATAATAATAATAATAATAATAATAATAAAACCGGATATATTGACGTAAAGGAGTGACATTACGGTCACCTACCCGTAAAATATAACAAAAAAGTAAGGTCGCATGTATTTTACTGAAATACGGTTGAGAACAGTATATTTTTACGTTTTTTTTTTTTCAAGAAGTTTATACTCCCATCAAAATCATCGGCCCATTATCCTCCATGACATATTTCAATGATATATGAGCTCCATTCCAAAACGCCCTCTTTCCTCTTTCCAATTTAATAGATAATAAACATCTATGATTCTTCCAGAAGAATCAACGACGCAGTCAGGATATTCGAAGGTATTAGGATGCTCAAATAGAATAAGATAAAGTTCCTCGTCAAGTGGTAACAACCTATACACGAATCCAACCCATCCAACGAATAATAAAAATCCACGGGGGAGAAAGATTGCCATCTTCTTCTGATTCTAAAGTAAGCCACCTCTTCCATTTCTCACATCCAATACATCTCCTAGAGTGTGGTAGCTTTTTGGAAACGTCCCTGCTTGGGAATCTGTTGCACAGGGATTCGAGACCCGCTCTAGCTCGAGAGTTTCTAGTTACCGACCTTGTGAGAAGGAATGGGGGCTTTAGGTCTACCAGCTCAGTCATCAATAGTCATTGCGTAGGTTGTTGTGGAGTATTGGTAACGTCTCTACCTGGTAATCGTCAGACTGGGGTGCGAGTCCTGCTCAGGCTCGATAGTTTATTGTAGTGTCTGCAACCTCACCATCCTTGAGAGCTAAGGATGGGGAGAGGGTTGGGGGAGCCTATAAGTCTACCAGCTGAGTCATCAGCACACATTTCCTGGCCCTCCCTGGTCCTAGCATGGGCGCTGATCATATATGCATATGGTCAGTCACTAGGGCATCGTCCTGCTTACTAGGACAATGTCACTGTCCCTTGCCTCTGCTATTCAAGAGTGACCTTTAAACTTCGTTGGTCCTAAGATGGAAAGGGGGCTTGGTCACTGATCATATATTTACATGGTCAGTCTCTAGTACGTTGTCCTATCCCTTACCATTGCCATTCATGAGTGACCTTTAAACCTTTAAGATAATTCTTGACTTGCAACTATTGTTGTACAGTACACCAACCTTTATCAATACATTTACCCCCCTGTAAAACACGTCCTTATTAACCCCAATATGATTACCTAACTCTCATATTGACAAAGCTATCCTAAATTACACGGACAATCATACACACATACACACGCACAAAAGTTTGTGAAGTTGAACAATAAGCACTTTTTCTACTACACCGACAGGAATTTTTTTTTTTTTTTTTTTTTTTTTTTTTTTTTGTGGGAACGGTAATTTAATCAGCAAGAAAAGAATAAAGGCGGTTAACTCCGAAACCAAAGATAATGGGACTCTCCTCAATTAGTGACTGTTAGCTACACAAGTTAACTTTCTCCCTTTTTCAAGTTAAGAGACCGAAGAAATCAAGATCTGATCCACCAATTCAAGACCAGTAAACAAAAAGGTTACTCCTTCTTTTACGGGTTCTTAGTGTCTTTCTATGTTACTTAACATCTATCAGAGTTTGCCATTTATCTATTTAACTTTCTAAATACGTTATTTGTTGGGAAACTTTCCCCGAATATTTGAATCTAATAGACTTTTTTGTTTAATCAAAGTAATCTATTGCGTGTCATCCACAATATATGCTCCTTTCTATCTGTTCCTAGTTAAATAAAATATCCCACAATTTATGAATAATGCAATTTATTTTGAAATTTCGAAGGGGTCATTTCTCTTCCTCTTCTGGAAACGTTTTCTGAAGAGAAAACTCAATAACTTTTTTTAATCTCATAAATTATGGGTTATTTTATTTATCTTGAATACACGGAAAATTGTGTATTTTAATGTATTCCCAGTTAACATTTAATTCCAAATCGTATTCCTCTACACGGAATTTTGAAAAATCTATATTTTGAAAGGTTTTCGTTCAATGCTTTCCCATAGTTTAAGTAAAATTGCCTTGGACATTTAATGAAAATCATAATTCCAATATATCCGGATTAATGTTTGGAACATGATAAATAAATTTATTATATATTTATTTATCAGAATTTTTCTAGTTGTATTCAATATTGGTTATAAGAAATCATAGTTACAATATATTTTGTCCATTATTTCCATCAATGGAGATGTTTCTATGTTTAACACAATATTTGTATATGGAAATCAATTTCTATCCTTTTGATATTCACAACTTGTTATGAAAATTGATAAACTTGAATCTAATTATTAAAAAAATAATAAAATGAATTAAAAACTCGCCACTACCATCTAAGAGACATTTAGAAAAAAGGCAATATTTATTCATTTTGTGCTAATTAGATATTTGGTACAAAATATAAAAAAATATTGAAACTTTCATTTAATACATAACCAGCTTTTAATGCAATCAAGAAATTTCTTTATAAGTAATAATTTACTGAGTTGGTGTTCTGCTAATATGGACAACGCCATCAGCATATTATAGAGCGACTAATTTCCTATTGCCAATCCAGTCCAATCCTTCTCCACCATCTCCAACCGTTCTACGCATTACAAAATCCACACACACACACACACACACACACACACACACACACACACACACACACATATATATATATATATATATATATATATATATATATATATATATATATATATATGTGTGTGTGTGTGTGCGCGCGCGCACCTGTGTGTTTGTGTGTGTACGTGTGTGTGTGAGCGTGTCTGTGCGCCTGTTTATAATATATAGATAAATAGATGTACAAACGCATATATATATATATATATATATATATATATATATATGTGTGTGTGTGTGTGTGTGTGTGTGTGTGTGTGTGTGTGTATACAGTATATTCATAATTAAACCCCATTCCTTGATGCAATTTAATGAAAAATTATAAAATATTTGTGTCTTATATGAATAGGCAGCCTTGACATTTATTTTTACATGTTGTTCTGCGAGTTATAAATAAGCAAAATGGTTCCTCTAAATTAAGTAATCACTTTTTCAAGTTGATTTTCGTTTGTTCAACTTTTAGTTTTGCTTGGATTTCTTTGAAACTTATTGATTTTGTTTGAATAGTTTTTAAAGGTTTTAATAGGCTTAACCTAATCTTGGAAGGCAGACAAGGAAATGCTAAGTCAACGAAAATAACCTTTATCTTTAACCCTAATTATTCGTTAGTTCTTAAAAAAACCCACTAAAGATTAGGTTAAGCCTATTAAAACCTTTAAAAACTATTTAAAAAAAATCGATAAGTTTCAAAGAAATCCAAGCAAAACTAAAAGTTAAACAAACGAAAATCAACTTGAAAAAGTGATTACGTTTTAAAAACGGATAGATTGACGTAAGAGTTTCATTACGGGCACCAAACTGTAAGATATCAACAGAATTTGTGTAAAAATTATGTTCGCCTGTTTTTTTTACTGAAATACGGCTGAGAACCGTATATTTTTACGGATAAAATCGGATTGAAATCACGATTTTTAACAATGTAGCACGCAATTAGTGCAATTAGTGCGGAAATGGGCAAGAACTACTTACGAAGAAGTTAACTTTGTGTCCTTGTTCATTAACATCGGCATGAGGAACTAATTATGTAGGGGATCTCTTCCATTTATCATTCTGGTGTGGGATGTGAGTAATGGTTCTGTTCAAAATTTGTTGAACGACATTGAATTTTAACCAGCTAACTTTATGAACTTCAGGATCACAATTGGTTTAGGCACTTTTGGAACAGGGGACCTACTCAGTTTAACATACATTTCTCATTATATGTTTCAAACCCTTCCAGGCAAAGGCTATTGATTATCAATTTGTTTTACTCTGTCAGAAAGATTGATCGTCGAAGGAGCGACTATCATAAACTAAGTTATCAAACAGCTGATTATTTGTCTTCGATAGAGTGCTCGTACTTTTCTGGAGGTGTTCAGTTACTATTGTATATCATCATCCTCATCATCATGATTATTATTACTTTTATTATTATTATTATTAACCTTGATCGGGGGTAAACAGGACAAACCCGTCGTGACTAGCCTCTCCTCTCATCCTGTCAGCATGTTTGACCGGAAGGGCCAATCCCAACGGCAGTATGGCCCGTCAGTCTCGTGCTGAAGGGCAAGGTCCTTGCTGAAGGGGTTGACTCACCTATTTTGACACGTACAGTATTCCATACTTCGTCCCTTGGTCGGAGCACTTCTTATATTATAAAAGTAACTAATTGCATTTCACAAATTTGTAATATTATGCATTTCACTGCTCTTTATTTAGGTTTTCCCCTCACATTTACATTCACCAAGTTATGATTTCCTTAAATTTCCTCTCCTATTTCATAATATATTAAAATTTCCTTAAATTTCCTCCCCTATTTCATAATATATTCTAGCTTTAAAACCACACAGAATTCTGCCTTATTCGTGCAATAGTATCTTGTATTCTGATTATTAACAGATACTGAATCAAAAAGAAAAAAAAATATTCTGATTAAGTTTTATGAATTCTCTTCATAGGAAAAAACGAAGATGTAAAATATGGATTGATTGATTTAAAGTTTTCAGGCATCCTGACATCTGAGGTAATTGACGCCGGTAACACTTAATTTATGTATACAAAAATGAAAGATAAAATAAAATAAAAAATAAAAGAGTATTCAATTAAAATCATAAAAGTTGAATGTCATAAAAGTTAAATATTTTTCAGAGGACCTGCTTCTGAAATAAATCTAAAAATGCCACTTGCATGGTAGGACACATCATTTCCAAGAATCTTGGCAAGGATGAACCTGCCACTCTCACCTCGAGCCTCAAACAAATATCTATTCCGCAAGTTGTTATAATTGGGGCATTCGGTCAACAAATGCCTTACTGTTAGAGGTATTACACAGTCGTCACAATACGGTTGGTGTTGGCCCTTCAGCAGAAACTCGTGTGTCAACCGAGTGTGACCAATACGGAGACGACAAAGAGACGTCTCCCATTTTCGGGGCATCATATTATACCTCCAAGGAGATATGTCATTTGTTATCTCTCGCATTTTATTGCCATCTTGACTATCCCATTGCTGTTGCCATTTATTGCAAACCAATTTCTTGATGTCAGGTAAGAAATCATCACAGGGAATGGGATACCTTCTTGGCAGCAACTCTGATGCAGCCTCCTTAGCCAGTGAATCTGCCTTCTCATTCCCGGACACACCTACATGTGCTGGAACCCAACAAAATTGAACTGTTATACCTCTCCGTCCAATAATGAAAAGCCATTCTAAAATCTTTAAAACTAGAGGGTTATTAGAATTAAAAACTTCCATAGCTTGAAGGACACTCCTTGCATCACTAAAAATTGTAAAATTACCCTACTTCTCCAACGCTATTTTCTCAATAGCGGTTAATATGCCATACAGTTCGGCAGTAAATATGGAAGCGGTCAGAGGAAGTGCACCTCTACAATTAAAACCATTACTATGTACTCCAAATCCAACGCCAGCATCAGATTTGGAGCCACCAGTATAGATAAAAGTTGATCCTCTATGTTCTCTAACATGTTCATTAAAAAGAGACCTGGCTTCTAGGTCTGACATATTCTTCTTATCTCCAATAAAATATTTACAAAAAGATATCTCTGGTAACTTCCATGGAGGCGTTGGTGATACCTTGAATGGAAGTACCTTATTTCTAATTATATCCAGACTATTTAATAATCGTTTCACACGAAAGCCATAAGGTTGAGGAGATTTTGGGTGCAACTCAAAGTATGATGCGTGTCTTACAAGGCTTGCAGTCTGAAAGGCGAGAGAGTTAGGGAGTCTTTGCAATCTAAACCAATACCGAAGAATGGAAGACATTCGGTAAAGGTCTAGAAGTAACTCTCCAGCATCAACAAGGAGACTTGGGATAGGCGAGGTTTTAAAAGCTCCAGTAGACAATCTAATACCTGCATGATGTATCGAGTCTAATATTTTTAACCGGCTTGGGGTGGCTGAAGAATATACCTCACAACCATAACTAATTTTGGAAAAAATCAAGGCCTTGTATAATTTTAAAATAGTATTGCGGTCTGCCCCCACGATGTATGGGACAATACTTTTAAGATATTCAGAGCTTCAACACATTTAGCTTTTAATGCTTTTAAGTGAGAAACCCATGTCAGCCTACAATCAAATATCAAACCTAAAAATTTAGCTTCTCTTGCACATGGTATCCGTTGACCTTTAATGTATATATCCGGGTCTGGATGTACTCCCCGGATACGACAAAAATGGACAACGGTAGTTTTACTTGTCGAGAACTTAAATCCATTCATGTCAGCCCACTGGATAATTTTATCAATAGAGAGTTGGATTTTTCTCTCAACCATTGCCATTCTGGTGCCAGCTAATGATATTGAGAGATCATCCACAAATAATGTTGAGAGAACATCCTGGGGAATGGCTGAGGATATCCCATTAATTGCTAGTGCAAAAAGGGTTACACTCAGCACACTACCCTGAGGAACTCCTTCTTCCTGGCACTTACTCTCAGATAGTGTTTCCCCAACTCTCACTTGAAAAACTCTACGTGAAAGAAATGCCTGAATAAATAGTGGCAGCTCTCCTCTCAATCCCAATTCATGAATGGTTTTAAGTATACCATATCTCCATGTGGTATCATATGCCTTTTCAAGGTCAAAAAATACTGTAACATGGTGCTGTTTGGAAGCAAAGGCTTCACAAATAGAAGACTCTAGTCGTATCAACACATCAGTCGTTGAGTGCATTTTTCGGAATCCACATTGAATCGGTGATAAAATAACTTTCTTTTCAAGGTACCACATCAGCCTTGCATTGACCATCTTCTCCATGATTTTACATAAACAAGATGTCAATGCAATAGGACGATAGTTTGCTGCTAAAAACTTGTCTTTACCGGGTTTTAAAAAGGCTAAAATAATGGCTAGTTCCCAAACACTTGGGTAACTATGATCATGCCATATTCTATTAATAGTACTTAAAATAAATAGCTTTGTATTAAAATGTACATGTTTAATCATTGCATATGGAATTCCATCGGGTCCAGGGGCTGTATCATTGCAATGAGCAAGTGCGGAATCAAATTCTCTTTCAGTGAAAGGAGAATTATACGACTCTTCCCTTCTTGTTGCAAAATTTAAAATTTTCTTTTCTTCAGCGCTCCTATACTGGTGACCAGGGGCTCCTTCACACTTGCTGGATACATTTGAAAAATGATTAGCCAGGGCATTGCTAACTTCCTTTGCTTCAGTTACATACTGGCCATTCACCTTCAACACTGGTGGTGGGTTGGGGGTGAATTTGCCAGCTATCTTTTTTACTTTCCTCCACACAGAAGAAGGTGGTGTTCTACTGTTAATGGAGGAAACAAAAGACATCCATGACTGGCGCCTTGCTTCTTTCATGGCACGACGGAACTGTGCTCTACATTTCTTGTACATAATTAAATTCTCATCAGTTCTGCGTCTACGCAATCATGTTAAAGATCTTCTTGTGGCTCTGTGCAGGGCAGTTAGTTCTGAAGACCACCACGGGACTGGTCGTCGTTTGAATAACCCTGTTGTTTTTGGTATTGAATTGACTCCAGCTGTATGGAGAGTTCCATTCAGTAAGTCTATGGCATCATCGATATTTTCAACTTGTCCTGCATCCCCCTCAATTTCGCTTAGCTCACGAAATTTATCCCAGTCCGCCTTGTCAAGATTCCATCGTGGCGATCCTTGTAAAGGTGGACCATTGTTGGTGTTTATAATGATTGGTGCGTGATCACTAGTATGCCAATCATCTAATGTTCTCCAATCGAAGTCGATTAGGCAATTAGAGCTTACGATTGCTAGGTCAATACATGACAAGGTACCTGTCTGGACATGAAAGTGTGTGGGCTCTCCTGTATTAAGGAGTCCCACATCTTCATTTTCCACAATTGATGATATGATATTTCCCCTCGTGTTTGCTAAAACATCACCCCACAAAGGATGTCTACCATTCAAATCTCCAAGTAAAAGAAAAGGTTGAGGGAGTTGTTGAATCACCTCCACTAAGTTGTCATACAAAATGTTATCATTTGGAGGCAAGTACAGAGAACAAATTGTATATTTTCGCCCTATGTCGATCTGTACAACCACTGCCTGCAGAGGTGTACGAATAGACAGAGAAACTTGGGGAACATCTCGACGAACGTATATGAGACTTCCGCCATGGCTCCCCACTTGGTGATCATATGGTGTCCTATAACTAATGTATTCGCGAGGACAAGGGGTATTATGATCAAGTTTGCTCTCCTGTAGACAAATAATTATGGGGGAATGCTCATGAATAAGGAGCTTAAGTTCTTCATATTTGGCCCTTAAACCCTGACAATTCCATTGCAAAATGGAGGAAAAAACTATGGTTTATAATTTGGTAGACCCCTTGGATGGAGTCTTCCCATTAGCAGTTTTTGATCTAACACTATTTTTAGGTGGTTTTATTAAAGAAGGTCTTGATAGATTGGGTTTAGAATTTATGATTTTCTTTTTGTCTTTTTGATCTGTTTGTTGAGGAGGTTGGTGGACCTCCACTTGAATTTCTGATTTATTTAAATTGACTTCCAGATCAGAAATATCAACAGACAAATCATCATATTTATTTGACGTCGTAATTTTGATATTTCTTATGGAAGGGGGCGAGAGAGATGGAGGTCTCTCTCTTTTCCGATTAGTAGGTTTTGAGCTACCAGGTTTTTGCACCTTCCCCAATACAGGTGCACCTGGTAACTTGGTGTCAGGTGGCATCTCCATCAAATCAGGCAAGGACATGGCCTGGGAGAGGTTAGTACTATTGTGGTAATGGGGGACGAAGGCTGTACAGAAATGGGCAATGACCCATTTTTAATACGCTGTGGCAAAGCCTCAGAAGGCAATACGATTACTTTGTCATGCAGTACTTTATCATCAGAGGTTGTATTTCTTTTCTTAGAATTACTGGCAGTGCTAGGTGGGGTTGCTGTCTCCTGTGGTAAATTTACCTTTGATTTTAAGGCCTTTGCATAGCTGGTTGATTTATTCAACATTCTTTTTGCATGTCCCACACTTATGTGTTCTAAACTTGATTTGTTTAGGGCAGCTTCCTCCAACTTATACAGTTCGCATCTCCTATCAGTTGATTTATGATTCAAATTGCAGTTTGAACACCTGGCCTCAAGTGTACATTCTCCATGATAAGTTTTGGAGCAAATACCACACATTTTTCCATTTTTGCAAACTTTGGATGGGTGTCCAAATTTAAAACAATTAAAACATTGCAGGGGCTTTTGTTTGAAAGGCCGAACTTTAATACTTTCATTTTCAATAAAAATATGGAAAGGTACATCAGCATCCTGGAAAGTAAGTATAATCATTGAAGTTCCAGGAACCTTATGCACTTTCCATACATTTAATGGACACATAGAAAGTATCTCCTCCTCTGTAAATTCGTATAGGTCCTTATTAAAGACCACTCCCCTTCCATAACTAAAATTTAGATGAGGTTTCATTTCCAATGTAATTTCATCACTGCATGTCTGTAAGTTAGACAGTATTGCAGACTGAGTCGAAGATTTGGCATGGATGAGATAAATGTTCTTCCCAAAACGAGATATATCTCCAGGTGCTATGGTTCCTACTTTTTTTTGGATAAACTTACATATCTTAAAATAATTCCCTATTATCCCTTTAGGTTCAGCTAAGAGCCACATTGGTGGTTTGGGTTTTCTCTGTGAAGGCATGGGTACATTTCTATCTTTTTCAAACCAATCAGCAGGTTTGTACACATCCAATTCCTTTGGGACCTTATCACAAAGAGCTCCCATGATGTTCAATTCGTTAATTTTGATACTACTAATATTACTTATGGCATTAAACGCTTCATCATGACTTTCAAAAGATATCCAAGAGTCCCATTTTTCATCTCCAAGTCGCATCCTTATTTCCTTTATCAATCCATAGCACTCAAATGCTCTATATATATCATCATAATTTGTCTCTAATGGGATTTGGGAAACATGAAGGAATCGTAGTTTCCCTGTGTTACCCAAATTGCTAGATTTTTTAACATCAGTAGAGTGGTTCTTTTTAGTTCGAAGGTCGTCAACAGAGTTTTCCTTAATTACAGTAGCAGAAGTCGTCAACAGTGCCGGGGGGGGGGGGGGGGGAGTCAGCAAATCCAGGGGATGGGGAGTCAGTATTTGAAGGGTCCATATTTAAGGGTGGGATTTCAGGTTTTTTGTTGTTTTGTTGGGGTACCTGCTTGAGAATTATAAGAAAGTATCATACGTTGGAAAGGAAATTTGCATTCTCCACTATCGGCACAATGAGAGTATATTTCCCCGATGGTCCACTCCATACCCTACCCGAAGGATAGCATCAAAACAGATATAGAGGCACAGGTGTAAGCTAAACCCGCCTGTTAGGACTGAGACCAAAGTAATATGGAATCATCCTCCCCATATCTGTAATGATGGGCTTCCGGCCAAAAGCCAAGAGTCCCACCTCAAGGATTGGATCCCCCTGGATTCCGATGACCCAACCCTTGAGATTAGTTCCGCCAAAAAGATCCAAACCATCTTTGGGATGGCTGAGATCATCCAATACTCTCATATATAGCTTTGAATGCGAATACCTCCCAACCGTGATCCCTTCTCCCATTCATCTAAGCAGGCAGTAATAACGAATGTGGAAATATCCACGTCATTTAAATAAAATAGAAAAAAAATAGATAAATAAATAAATGAACATATAAATAAATATATATATATATATATATATATATATATATATATATATATATATATATATATATATATATATATATATATGCATACATCTACATATATATATAACTAAGAAAAATAATAATCATAGAGATAGGACAGCAAGATGAAAGAAAGGAAATTTGATAAAATTAGGAGAAGGTCAAAGTAATATTAAGCAGAAGAAAAAGATGAAAGAGAGAAATTTAGATTCGAACTGGGGGAGCAATTTCCCGAAGTTCGAGAGCCCTCTTGCCCGTCACCAAGATTCAGCACGGGAATGAAATGCCGTGCTGAAGCTCAATGACTTCATCAAGGCATTCTCTCATTAAGAGGGAGTGTGTAAAATATGGATAGAGGATAAATTAAGTAGCTACTGATAATTCTATTAACTTATGTATCTCTCTCTCGTATTTTCTCTCTGCCTATATAAACGCAATCTTTCCAAATTTCTATAAATTAACGCAAAACCAAGTACGCCTAATTAAAAGTGCAGTAGTGCTTCAGCATGAGATAATCTCCAGAAAGGTCTAAAAATCCATTTAGTACATTCCTCCCAGGACACACTTGGACTTTAGGAGGTGGGAGTGGCTTCCTGGCCTTCAGACCCAGCAAAGCGGACGCCAAGAATCCTAGATATGAACTAGGTTCTCAAAACTGGGAAACGAACGGTAGGGTAAACTACACAAAGAGGTCACGTTAGTGTCTAAGTACTCACCCTTTGAAAAAATCTTCTAATGTTGAGTCCAGTAACAAAATTGCAGAGACGTGTTCTTCATTGGTTACATAAGTGTGGTTATCTCCGATAGGGATAGGAAACGGGGATTAGGGTGAAAAGGAACGAACCTGTGTCTCCTGGTTTTGCTATCCACGATTGTGCCCGGGGCTTCACCGTTAAATCACTTGGAGCGCGGAGATGACTGTCCCAATGGAGAACCCGTCTAAGGACCTTCTTGAGTAATCCTTGAGGTAATGGGCAGTAAAGGTCGACTGGTTCGACCAGGTGCCTGCCCGAAGGATCTGGCCCACTGCCATGTTCTTCTCAAAGGCTAAGGAAGTGCTCAGACCTCTGATGTCATGGGGCTTGGGAGTACCTGGCAAGGCTAGTCCCTCCTCCTTGTAGGCCCTGGCAATAACTTGTCTCAACCAAAAGGATATGGTATTCTTCGATACCTGCTTCTTTGTAACACCTGTGGAGACGAAAAGGCTCTTGATGCCTGGCCGGAGATGTGCAGTCCTTTCAAGGTATTTTCTAATGGCACGGACAGGGCATAACCTCAAATCCTCAGGATTCCCAGTCCTAGGAATAGCTGGCAGAGAGAACCACTCGGATTTAGGATCCCAGACTGCTGGGTTCTGGGTTTTCGCCACGAACGAAGGGACGAACTTGAAAGAGATCTCTCTCCACCCCTTCGAATGAGAGACGTCAAAAGACAGCCCATGGATCTCACCTACCCTTTTCGCAGAGGCCAAGTCCAACAAAAAGACCGTCTTGAGAGTGAGATCCCTGTCTACAATATCCTTCATTGGTTCGAACGGGGGGCTACTTAACATCTTCAGGACCCTAGCTAAGTCCCACTGAGGCACCCTAACAGGTTGAGGGGGGCAGGACTGTTCAAAACTCCTGACAAGCATAGAGATGTGTCTAGAGGAACCCAGGTCGATGCCCTTCAGAAGGAAGACTTGACCCAAGGCTGCTCGTACCCCTTTTATAGCTGAGATTGACATCCCTATCTCGTCTCTGAGATATAACAGAAAGTCTGCGATATCTGGGACTGAGGCTCTGAGGGGTTTGATGCTCTTCGAAGCGCACCACTTCGTGAAAGAGGCCCACTTCGCTTGGTAGACCACTGCCGAAGACCTTCTCAGGTATCGCGACATCCTCTTAGCCGTTCCTGGCGAATATCCTTCCTTCCTCAGGAGGCGCTCGATAGTCTCCAGGCGTGAAGGCGTAGAGACTGTGGGTTGTCGTGGAACCTGAGAAAGTGTGGCTGTTGTAGAAGATCTGGCCTGTCAGGGAGTGGTCACGGAGGATGGCTTGTCAGGTCTTTTAGGTCTGCGAAACACTCTCTCTCCGGCCACCAGGGCGCTACCAAAGTCATCCTTAAGTTCCGGGCAGCCCTTACTCTGTTGAGGACTTGCCTGATCAACGTGAAGGGGGGAAAAGCGTACACGTCTAGGTTGTCCCACTTGTGCTGAAAGGCATCCTCCAAGGCTGCCTTTGAGTCTAGGACAGGAGAACAATACACGGGGAGTTGTGCGTTCAGCTTGGTTGCAAAGAGGTCCATCACCGGGGAACCCCACCGTTGAATGATGAGCCTAGCTACTTCTGGGAGGAGGGACCACTCTGTTCCCACTATCTGACCCATCCTGCTGAGACCGTCAGCTAGGACGTTCTTTTTCCCGGGGATGAGCCTTGCCAATAACACTATCTGGTTCACCTCTGCCCAATCTAGGATCATCTAGGGCGAGATCGCACAACTCCCTTGATTTTAGGCCTCCTTGCTTCTTTATGTACGCTACCACTGTGGCGTTGTCACACATCAACGCCACAGTGTCTCCCCTTAGTAGATCGATGAAGTGCAGGCAAGCTTTCTGGACTGCCTTCAACTCTAGGCCATTGATGTGTAGGCCTTTCTCCTCGTCCATCCAGGTTCCTCTCGCCGTCCCGTTGAGGAGATGGGCTCCCCATCCCTGGTTGGAGGCGTCTGTGAATAGGAGCAACTCGGGAGGCTCGGTCGTGAAGGGCATCCCCTTGAGCATGTTCGACCGGCAATGCCACCATTCCAGGGAGGGTATTGTGTTTGGCAGGACTGGAATTAATTTCTGGGGCGAGTCCAGTTGGTTCCAGAAGTTCTTCAGGTTCCATTGGACAGCCCTGAGTCTGAGTCTCCCCTGGGGAACCAGTTTCTCCAACGACACCAGATGACCTATTAGCCTTTGCCAGTCCTTCGCCCTCCTGGGTTGCCCCGACAGAAAAGGGAGAAGGATCTTCATTAGATTGCTTACCCGCTCCTCTGACGGAAAAGCTTTCACTAGTAGGGAATCCAGTGTCATCCCCAAATAGGTCATTCTGGTGGAGGGAGATAGGTTCGATTTTTCTGGGTTGATCATGATACCCAGACCCTTGCAAAACTGGAGAAGTTTTATACCCTGCTCCTTCAAAACGTCCTCTGTGGAGGAAAGAAGCAACCAGTCGTCCAGGTACCGGATGAGGCGAATGCCTCGCCCGTGAGCCCACACCAAGACTGTCGTGAAGACTCTCGTGAATACCTGGGGAGCTGTCGACAACCCGAAGCAGAGGGTCTTGAATTGCAGGATCTGGGTACCCCATTTCACCCGGAGAAACTTCCGGCTCGAGGGGTGGACCGGGATTTGGAAGTATGCGTCCTTGAGGTCTATGGTCATCATGTAGTCTTTCTCCCTCAAGGACAGCAAGACCGACTTCGGAGTGTCCATTTTGAAATCTGTCTTTCGTACAAACTTGTTGAGAGCTGACAGGTCTATCACCGGTCTCCACCACCCCCCCCCCCCGGTCGCCTTTTCTACCAGGAACAGTCGGCTGTAGAAACCTGGTCCTGGGTGCAGGACCTCCTCCATGGCGCCCTTCTCCAACATCGTGGACACCTCTTCTTGAAGGGCCGCCCTCTTCAACGGGTCCTTGGGTGCCAGCCACTCCAACAGGCTGGCCGGAAATAAAGGCGGGGGTTCCGTTAAGAACGGTAGCCTGTACCCCTCCTTCAGTACGGATACTGTCCAGGGCTCTGCTCCATGAGCCTTCCATGCTTGCCAATGTAGTCTGAGGCATCCCCCAACCTGAGGCTTGGGCAGGAGTAGGGGGCCTCCCACTCTACCTCCTCCTGGAGGAGCGGGCTGAACGGCCTCTCCTGGAGGCAGAATACCCTGTTCTAAACGAGGCAGACGCTGCTGGAGCTCCTCTACGGGGGGCCTGTGGCGCTGAAGCCCACGAGGAAGAAGGGGCTTCTCTCCTCGTCAGGTTAGGCGGGGCCTGAGAAGTAGAGGGACCGTCTGATGCTGATCTCTTGTAGGGGGGCCTCCTTACCGGTTGAGGCCTGGGAGCGTTCACTTCCTTTTGTTTAGCCACCTTTTCCATAATCTCTTCTAGCTCTTTCAAGGGGAACAAGGAGTCACCCTACACAGGAAGGCTCCTCATGGCCCTTGCCTCCCTGTCTGGGACCTTCCGGGAAGGCTTCGCCAGAATAGTGTCCCTTTTGCGAAGAACCCAATTCGCTGACAGGGCAAGGGACTGATATGTAAGGAACTTCAGGGTCTTGCCCCCAGAGATGATAAGTTCCCTCAGGAGGTTTTGCTGCTCCGGGTCCGTTAAATCATATGTGGCTTGAACACCTACCAGTGTGGAAGCCCACCAGTCCAACCAAGAGGAGACGTGCACCAAGTCTTTCGACATCTCCTCCATCATCGCAGCCTCCGACTGTGAAAAGCAAATCTGGGCTGAAGAGGCTCTGTCCTCCGGGGCACCCTGTCCCAGAACGTCGAGGGCAGGCTCCACCTTGCAGGCTCCCGGTCGTTGTCCCTCTGGCACATAGAAACTACTCTGTGTCTTGAGCCCTTGGAGCAACTTCGAGGAGCTCTGCGTTTTGGGAGCTTCGGCATTGCCTGCCACAACTCTATCAACGTGAGCCCGTCCCAGGACGAGATCTCGGGCCACATGCAGGGCCAGTGAGGTTTTCTGTTGGACGGGTGCCTGCACCAAGCGGGTCAGGCTGGACCTCCAGTAGTCCTCATCGGTTGGGACCGGTTCCTCAATCCTATGATGCCTTCGAATCAGGCCTATAACCTTCCGATAGGCCGAGTCCTCGGTCGGGGAACCTTCTCTACCGTCAGCAGTACCTTCCGCCTGATCCCGAGGAGCCGGGTCACCGGGCACTCCCACCGGGCGATTCGGTTCTGGAACAACAGGCACTCCCCTGCGGTGGTACCGGTCTTCCCCGGCGGGAACCTCCGCACCAGGTTCGGGGGTCAGAACTGGCATTGCCGTGCCAGTGAGGACTACTGTTCGTGTATTCTCTCTGGGGGACGTGGACGCGGATCCCGTGGGCTGACCCGACGGAGGGAACCGTTCATTTAATTCCGAGGGCCGAACCAGCTGTGCTGATTCGGCCAGGCTGCCCGTACGGAAGCACGGTTCCCCTCGCTGGGCGGGGTGAACCGGAAGCTTCGCGGCCTTATGCCTGCCTGAAGCGGCCTTCTCGCATTTCTCCCTGCGAGGGTCATAGCTGCGTCTGGAGGATGGCCTTCGTGGCGAGAAATCCCTGGACTGCCGGTCCGGGGAACGCTGCAACTCAGACTTACGAGGAACGAAGACCCAATCACCATCGGGGGACCTACTCCTCCTGTACTTCCTCCGTGGAGAGCGGGACCGTTTTCTACTGAACCTTGATCGGGATCTTGAGCGGGAATGCCTGCTCCTGGACCGCTCCCTCCGTCGCCGATGTCTCCTCCTTGTTTCCTCTTCTGAAGAGAACAAAGCGCCACCATCTGAAGAGCCCGACGAAACTGTACCACCCGAACGACGGGCAGAAGCGGGGGCTACGGAGGGCTTCGCGACTTGCTGCGTACCAGAGGTCGAGGGTTGTAGGAAGGTCTCTGGAACCGCCGTCAGAGGAGCTGGAAAAGAGGTTTGGCGCACTACACTAGGGAACCAGGTATCCAGCCCCTCTTCCATCCGCATTGGGGACCTACCTGGCGTTTTAGGGAGCCTCCACCCGAAGGGCTCACTTACCGTGGAGTCCAACTTACCCTGGGCGTCACCAGCCGCTGAAGAACCTGAAACACAGGCCCACGAAGCGGGCGAAGAAACAGGCACAACATTACTACACCACAAGGGGTCGTCGGAGGAAACGTGCCCCCCAAGCACAAGGGCAGAGTCTCCAGAACCCCCAGACACAGCACTACCAGGCCCCCCACTAGCCTGAGAAGACCCAGCAACCCCCACTTCACACACATTAGACTCCTGGGGAAGGGCCCTTGGCTCTTTCCCCGCAACGGACTTACCTCGTCCCCTACTCTGGGTAGAGGAAGTCGAGACAGAAGCCCCGTCGGACCGGCCACTGGGTGACGGTAACGGCGAAGAGATGGTAGATTTCATGGGCGAACGTTTCGACGACTTCTTCTTCTTAGTGCCGTAACGCTCCCACTGAATCTCACTCCAACTAACACACTCAATGCACGTATCCGATGGCGAGCACATCCTGCCCCTACAGGAAGAGCAAAGGGAGTGAGGGTCTACTTCGGGCTTGGAAAGGAACGCTCCACACGACTTTCCGGCTCTAGGCCCAGGACAACGGCGGATCTGCTCCATCGCACACAACCACAAGGCACAGAAACGAAGGGAATAAACAAGGAATACACTTGGAAAGCACAAGGAAGGGCAGTGAACACGCAAGAACACAAGGGATAAGCACAGAGATACCACGCGGTAACCACGCGGGACACACGAGTCGGACACAAAGGGTCGAAAGAGACGAGAGCGG
>NC_090754.1:81592895-81692895 GCF_036898095.1 Palaemon carinicauda
ATCATATCCTTTAATATGCTTAATTACCAAGTTGAGCTCTTGCAGTTGCAAGGCCCAGCGTAAAATTCTTTGGTTAGACCCTTTCATCCGTTCAATAAACACTAACGGATTATGATCCGTCCATACCTCCACTGGAAAAGAAAGATTAGTTAAGTATGGTTTAAAATGAGATATGGTACGGATCAGGGCGAGAGCCTCTTTCTCAATAGTTGAATACTTACGCTCTGCCGTTAACAACTTTTTGTTGTAGTAGGATATTGGGTACACCTCCTTGTCTTCACCCTTTTGAAAGAGAACTCCTCCAATACCTATATCACTAGCGTCAACAGCAATTATAAAGGGAGCTTGAAAATTCGGAGAAGCCAAAATAGGTTTAGACGCGAGAATAGTCTTAATTCTAATGAATGCTTCTTCACAATCACTAGTCCAAATGAATTTCTTATTTTTTTGTAAAAGATCATTCAGGGGACGGGCAATGTCAGAAAAGTTCCTAACGAACCTTCTATAGTAGCCCATCATACCCAACACCTTTCGAACTTCTCGGACATTGCACGGTCTCTTTAAACTAGTTATAGCCTCGACGTTAGCCTGTTTTGGGGCTATATGACCCAGACCAACCTCATGACCCAGATACACAACTTTAGCCTTACCAAATTCGCATTTAGCGAGGTTAATGACTAAACCCGCAGCACGGAGAGCTTCAAAAACATTACGTAATCTGAGTAAATGAGTTTTCCAATCATTACTGTGGACAACAAGATCATCAATGTAAATCTCAGTACCTTCTAATCCACAGACCACACATATAAGCAGCATTCCTCATCCCGAAAGGCATGACCTTGCATTCATACAAGCCGAATGGGGTGACAAATGCTGAAATCTCTCTTGCTCGATCCGACAAAGGAACTTGCCAGTAGCCCTTGAGCAGATCCAATTTTGTGATATACTTTGCTGAACCCATGCGGTCTATGCAGTCGTCGATTCTAGGAAGGGGAAAGGAATCATTTTTAGTATGCGTATCAACTTTACGATAATCCACACACATCCGATACTGTCCATCGGATTTCTTCACCAATACTATAGGAGAGCTCCAAGGACTAACAGAAGGTTGTATCAAATCATGCTTCAACATATATTCTATTTCCTTATTGACTATATCCATTTTAGTGGGATTTAGTCTATAAGGGCTTTGTTTAATTGGTGAAGCTTCTCCTACTACCACATCATGTTCAATTGAACTAGTCAATCCGGGAGTCTCTCTAACCAAATCTGAAAAAGAATGAATTAAACCTTCCATTTCCCTTCTTTGATTTAGATCAAGATGCTTCAGATGCTCATCCAACCCATCCAAACATTGCACATTCTTGGATAGAGCATCTGAAGGTACTTGATTAATTATTTCATCAGACCCATCAGGAAGCACCTCTGCCACCAAAGAAACCGATTCATACCCAGTTTCCAAAGTATCAGATCTACTAGAGACATAAGGTTTCAGTCGGTTAATGTGAAAAATTCGACACTTTCGTTTGGTCCCGGGAGCTTCTATTTCATAATTAAGGTCGGATAACTTCCTCAACACCTTCCAAAGTCCCTTATACCTGGGTTCAAGGAAGTTATCCGAATCAGTACCCAACACTAAAACTAATTCCCCAGGCTCAAACGACCGTGCTCGAGTTTTCTTGTCATAATTACTTTTCATAGCAGCCTGAGAGTTAGCTAAATTTTCTCTAGCAAACTTCCAGGCGCTAGAAAGTTTTTCTTTAAGGTTATCAACAAATTCGCCCACGTTCGTCTCCTTTATTTGATCGAACTCCAAAATTTCATATAGAATTTCTAAAGGACCCCGTATTTTATGTCCAAAGACTAACTCAAAAGGAGCCACGCCCGTGGATGAATTTGGATGACTTCTAAGAGCAAAGAGAGCAAAAGGAAGACCCTTATCCCATTCCTCTCCATGCTCATAGCAAAATCTCCTTAAAATTGATTTAAGAGTTTGATGGAATCTTTCCACCACTCCCTGACTCTCTGGATGGTAAGGAACACTAGTAGTGTGCAGAATGGCTAGACCTGCACACTTACTTCGAAATTCCTTACTAGTAAAATTAGTTCCACAATCAGTTTGTATCTTACGAGGGATTCCATACCTCGAAAAGAAAATTACCAACTGGTCAAATACAGCCTTAGATGTGATTTTCTTCATGGGAATGGCTTCGGGAAATCGTGATGCCCGATCCATCACAGTCAGTAAATATATAAAACCTGTTTTAGTTTTAGGCAGGGGACCTACTATATCAACTACTAGCTCACTAAATGGCTCGCCAATAGCTGGTATAGGATATAAAGGTGCTTTTACAATTGTCTGATTAGGTTTACCTACTACTTAGCACACTGGACATTCTTTCACATATTGTTTTACTGACGATTTCATTCCTGGCCACCAAAAACATTTAGCCAACCGACGGAACGTCTTCCAGACACCAAAATGACCAGAGAATGCATCATCATGAGATATATTCAATATTTGTCTCTGAAAGTGAGAAGGCACCACTATTTGCTCAATACGAGACATTTGGGGATCATTAGCAACCACGGGACGACTCACCCTATATAACAGGCCCCTTTTTACCCAGAATCGAGGCTTTGTCAAGTCAGACGTATCACCCAAATTAAAATTATACTCTCTTTTCTGGGCTTCAATAAAAGCTGTTCGATCCCAATCTGGAATTATATTATCACTACTTACTACATTACTTACTACTGACCCGGGTCTTCCTACATCTACGTCTACCTCTAAACTACTCAAATTTAACTCTTCATCATTATTTAATAAGTCTGCAGCTCTTGCTGCCGCTCTAGTGGTAACCGCCACTGGACACTTATCGATTGACAATATTGGAAATAATTCCTGGCCATCACTATTAACCATATCATTTCCTAATATGCCATCAATACCAGCTATAGGAAGATTCTCAACAACGGCCAACTCTATCTTTCCATAATACCCAGGGAATGACAACATTACCTCTGCTAAAGGAGCCGAAACTATTGTGTTCGGGAAACCTCCCAGAACAATAAAGTTCCCTGAATACTTCACCAAACCCTTCAAACTGCTTTCCAGCACTAACGAACGAGCAGACCCTGTATCTCTCAAGAACTTAACATCAATAATGACAGAATTATATACTACTTTACCAGGCCATATGTATTTATCACACTTCAGTCATTCCTGTGGATTATTATTTCCATCTCCAGGAGTACAATTACTACCACTATCACTACTAATAATGGGCAATTTTACGTCAGGAGATGTACTTGGCATTAAAGCCACAGGATTATTTTTTTGAAGATAATTTGTTCTGGCTTGACATTGAGCTTGGAAACGACCGGGTTTCTTACACCAGAAACAAGTCTTCACATTATTGTTTCTCGTTCCAGAACTACCTCCATTGGAAAATACACGAGTACCAGGTTTACCCGTGAATCTTCCATTGTTACTAGCAGGGAAATTATTTTGAACCACTATATTCTTAGGCTTATTATTATCACCTCTTACTCCTTTATGAAAATTCGCTGACTCTACTACATTATTACTTTTATCTTTGCTGACGAAATTGCCTGAACCTGTTCTGAGAGTCAAGACAAATTCGTCAGCCACTTGAGCTGCCTTACCTAAATTAGTGACCTTTACTTCTTCCAAATAAATTCTTAGTTCTTTAGAGCAAGATTTCTTAAACTCCTCCAAAAGCATTAGTTCTCTCAAGGAAGAAAAGGTGACAACTTGACGACTTTACAACCAGTCGTCAAACTGTTCCTCCTTGAACCTGGCAAATTCTACATACGATAAGGAAGGATGTTTATTAAAATTTCTAAACTTTAATCTGTATGCCTCAGGGACCAAATCATACGCTTTTAAAATTAGTGCCTTTACCTTGTGATAATCCCTGGCTATCCCTTCCTCCAAGGCATTATATACCCTGATTGCCTTGCCTACAATTTACACTGGATTAGCACCGTCCACATCTCTGGTGGCCAAGACAATCGTGTAGACACCCTCTCAAAGGCCTTGAAGAATTCTGGAACATTTTTTTTTCATCAAAAATGGGGACCAATTTTAATGCAGCCCCAATATTAAACCTTTCAGGCTGGCTACCTCGTGGGGTACTAAATTGGTTTGGAGCCCCCTGTAACCTAGCCATTTCCAAATTAATGTTGGCCATCTCTATCTCATGCCTCCTCACCCTCTCGTTCTCCGCATGTTCCAATTTCAACAACTCTATTCTTTTACAAATCAAGTCATATTCCCTAATTTCCTTGAAATTAGAATTTACAGGAACAGTAGGAACTGCTGGCCCTAAATTCTCTTCAGACAAGAAAGGGTTTGGGGATATATTTCCCTTTGGCAGCAAATTGGCCGGACCTTCATAAATAACTCCAGTCTGAGGAGGATCATCAAATAACGTAAAACCTGCACCACCACTAATGCCATTATCATCTGCAACTACCCTATCATCATTTCCTAATTCACTACCTCTATCACTAATATTTTCACCAAATAACCCTTCAGCCTCAGCCAAACCTTGCATGACACAGTTCTTTACCATTATTAACAATTTCCTCTTTGTATCAGTCCCTTTGAAAGGAATACCCAACCATCAAGCACAACTAACCAGATATTCCTTACCTAGTATTGGTAAATGACTAATACAGTCGGCTGACCCTAAGAACTCTGCAGGACTAAACTCAAAGTCTTCCAAATTAGCCATAGTGATAGGAGGGAAAGGTATTTCCAAAAACAAAATAAATACTATAACCCCCACTGAGGAGCGTTCCAAAGTCCCAACTACTGTGTACACCTGACCGCAAATCCTGTCACGGTCGCCAGATTGTTACGGCCGTATTTACGGCGGCAATTTCAAGGGTTCTTTTTATTCAGAATTTGCGGTCAGTAAAAATGTAACACAGCAACTCGGGAACAAAAGAACAAACACCTCAACAAAAGTTACAATATTTATTTACAAACCAAAAAAAAAAAAAATATAAGTAATGGTTGGTAATGATAATAAACAACTTATAATTAAATTATAATTAATTTACTCTAATAATATCATAGTATTTTCACATAGAGAGAGAGAGAGAGAGAGAGAGAGAGAGAGAGAGAGAGAGAGAGAGAGAGAGAGAGAGAGAGATTTATGTTTTGGTGAGAAAAGTTTTATCAATATTTTATCAGGCTGAGAATTTGTTTTAAGATTTTCACTTTTTTTAAGAAACAGATTTTATACATATTTAAATTTCTATTTATTACAGGTTCTTATATCATAAATTAGTTATTTTTATCCCTTACATTTACTCTACATTTTATTCTATTTATTTATTAGTATTACAGTAATATAAATATTATTTTCTTGCCGAATTTGAACGGATTAGTTCTGTACTAAACTCGACTCATTTGGGCTATTTAACCTTCTCCTTTTATTAATAAAATCTTCAGTTGAAAATTAACACAGAGAGAGATTCTTGATTTATTATATAGTAAAAGATTACCATTATTCGGTTTTTATTGCATAAATTGCAACGCAAGTTGCATCTATCAATCAGACGTTGGTGGAATATTCTAGACTTAACAACGATCTATGGAGTAAAGGCGGGTGTGTGTGTGCGTGTGTTTGTGTGTTGGGGAGTGTTGCCATTCGGATAGTTGCCAACGATATAATTTGGAATCATTTATTTCAAATAAGACTTATTTTCTTAATTATGAAAGCATATGTTATTTTGTATTACATGAAATTAAATTGATTGATAATGAAGGAGAAGGAATTAAATTATATTTAGTGGGATAATTAATTAATTCCTTATAAGGAATCTCGTTTTCTTTTTGGAATTTCTGGACGCTTCTCCAAACGGTAGAACGATGTTTTCATTTCTAAATCTTTCAAGAATTAATTCGTAAGATATTTTGAGAATGAATTAACAAATTATACTGTAATTAACACTTAAGTCTTTTATTCATACGGAAAATTAGATCATTTAGTACATTATTAAATACCTATAGATTATCAGAAAAATATATGGAACTTCTATATATAAATAACTGTTTAAAGCAATTTTTTTGGATTCGATTTGTAATTTAAAATGAAAAACATTGTTTAGAACATATTTATTACATAAGTCTATTGGTTACGATAAAACTTGTGAATCTCCAAACGTTATCAGTTTGTTATAACAAATGACAAAATTAAAACATTACCCTTACCCTTACATTCATATATATATATATATATATATATATATATATATATATATATATATATATATATATATATATATATATATATATTGTGTATATATATATATATATATATATATATATATATATATATATATATATATATATATAATGATTTCATTCATATATACTATTACCACTACTACTACCAAAGTAACGCACCTGAGGGTTTCGCCCATACCAAAGGGCTCATCAGGTGGGTTTAGCCTCATTCCATTTCTGTAGGCTCGGTTCCCACGACCCTCCTTCCCTCCCTTTTTCCATCTAAAAATGTCAAAATTCATCAGTAGAATATCTTAAGATGATTGATGACATTTGATGAGGAAGAGAAGCAAATTGATACCTATTTGAGAGGTTGCCCCTTCTTACCAAACTAGGTTTCGGCCAACTTCCCTCACTCCAGATAGCCTATTACAATAGTAGTCAGTTGTGACTGATGACAACATTCAAACTTCATTATTGTGACAGGGGGTGGCTGTGAAGCCAAGCATCGTTATAATGCCGTCGGGCAGTGAAGCCAAGCGTAATGATCAGGCCAGGCGGTGAAGCCAAGCGTCATTATCAAGCCAGGCAGTGAGGCCAAGCGTCCTTATCAGGCCAGGTAGTGAAGCCAAGAGTAATGATCAGGCCAGGCAGTGAAGCCAAGCGTAATGATCAGGCCAGGTGGTGAAGCCAAGCGTCATTATCAGGCCAGGCAGTGAAGCCAAGCGTAATTATCAGGCCAGGCAGTGAAGCCAAGCGTCATGATCAGGCCAGGCAGTGAACCCAAGCGTCCTTATCAGGCCAGGCGGTGAAGCCAAGCGTAATTATCAGACCAGGCAATGAAGCCAAGCGTAATTATCAGGCCAGGCGGTGAAGCCTAGCGTCATTATCAAGCCAGGCAGTGAACCCAAGCGTCCTTATCAGGCCAGGCAGTGAAGCCAAGCGTCATTATCAGGCCAGGCAGTGAAGCCAAGCGTAATTATCAGGCCAGGCGGTGAAGCCAAGCGTCATGATCAGGCCAGGCAGTGAATCCAAGCGTCCTTATCAGGACAGACGGTGAAGCCAAGCGTAATTATCAGGCCAGGCAGTGAAGCCAAGCGTAATTATCGGGACAGGCAGTGAAGCCAAGCGTAATTATCAGGACAGGCAGTGAAGCCAAGCGTCATTATCAGGCCAGGCAGTGAAGCCAAGCGTCATTATCAGGCCAGGCAGTGAAGCCAAGCGTAATTATCTGGACAGGCAATGAAGCCAAGCGTCCTTATCAGGCCAGGCAGTGAAGCCAAGCGTCATTATCAGGCCAGGCAGTGAAGCCAAGCGTCATTATCAGGACAGGCAGTGAAGCCAAGCGTCCTTATCAGGACAGGCAGTGAAGCCAAGCGTCATTATCAGGACACGCGGCATAGCCAAACATAATTATCCGGCCAGGCGGTTAAGCCAAGTGACTTTATCAGGCCAGGCGGTTAAGCCAAGCGTCATTATGAGGCCAGGCGGTTAAGTCAAGCATCATGATCAGGCCAGGCGGTTAAGCCAAGCGTCCTTACAAGGCCAGGCGGTTAAGCCAAGAGACTTTATCAGGCCAGGTGGTTAAGCCTAGCGGCCTTATCACGCCAGGAGGTTAAGCTAAGTGCCCTTATCAGGTCATGCGTTTAAGCCAAGCGGCCTTATCAGGCCAGGCGGTTAAGCCAAGCGGCCTTATCAGCCCAGGCGATGGCGGCCGTATCAAGGCAGGCGGTTAAGCCAAGCGGCCTTATCAGGCCAGGCTCCTAAGCCAAGCGGTCTTATCAGGCCAGGCGGTTAAGCCAAGCGGCCTTATAAGGCCAGGCGCTTAAGCCAAGCGGCCTTATCAGGCCAGGTTATTAACCCAAGCGGCCTTATCAGGGCAGGCAGTAAAGCCAAGCGGCCTTATCAGGCCAGGCGGTTAAGCCAAGCGGCCTTATCAGGCCAGGCGTTTAAGCCAAGCGGCCTTATCAGGCCAGGCGGTTAAGCCAAGCAACCTTATCAGGCCAGGCGGTTAAGCCAAGCATCATTATCAGACCAGGCGGTTAAGCCAACTATCATTATTAGGCCGGGCGAGGCCAGGCGGTTAAGCGAAGCGGCCTTATCAGGCTGGGCGATTAAGCTAAGCATCATTATCAGGCCGGAAGGTTAAGCCAAGCATCTTTATCAGGCCAGGCAGTTAATTTAAGTCAAGCATCATTATAAGGCCAGGCGGTTAAGCCAAGCATCATTATCAGGCCAGGCAGTTAAGCCAAGCGTCATCATCAGGCCAGGCGGTTAAGCCAAGCGTCATTATCAGGCCAGGCGATTAAGCCAAGCGTCATCATCAGGCCAGGCGGTTAACCCAAACGTCATTATCAGGCCAGGCGGTTAAGCCAAGTGACTTTTTCGGGCCAGGCGGTTAAGCCAAGCGTCATTATCAGGCCAGGCGGTTAAGCCAAGCTTCATGGTCAGGCCAGGCGGTTAAACCAAGCGTCACTATCAGGCCAAGCAGTGAAGCCAAGCGTCCTTATCAGGCCAGGCAGTTAAGCCAAGCGTCCTTATCAGGCCAGGCGGTTAAGCCAAGCGTCATTATCAGGCCAGGCGGTTAAGCCAAGCGTCATTATCAGGACAGACGGTTAAGCCAAGTATCATTATCAGGCCAGGCGGTTAAGCCAAGCATCATTATCAGGCCAGGCAGTTAAGCCAAGCGTCATCATCAGGCCAGGCGGTTAAGCCAAGCGTCATTATCAGGCCAGGCGATTAAGCCAAGCGTCATCATCAGGCCAGGCGGTTAACCCAAACGTCATTATCAGGCCAGGCGGTTAAGCCAAGAGACTTTTTCGGGCCAGGCGGTTAAGCCAAGCGTCATTATCAGGCCAGGTGGTTAAGCCAAGCGTAATGGTCAGGCCAGGCGGTTAAACCAAGCGTCACTATCAGGCCAAGCAGTGAAGCCAAGCGTCCTTATCAGGCCAGGCGGTTAAGCCAAGCGTCCTTATCAGGCCAGGCGGTTAAGCCAAGCGTCATTATCAGGCCAGGCGGTTAAGCCAAGCGTCATTATCAGGACAGACGGTTAGGCCAAGTATCATTATCAGGCCAGGAGGCTAAGCCAAGCGTCCTCATCAGGCCAGGCAGTTTAGCCAAGCGCCCTTATCAGGTCATGCGTTTGAGCCAAGCGTCCTTATCAAGCCAGGCGTTTAAGCCAAGCGTCATTATCAGGCCAGGCGGTTAAGCCAAGCGTCATTATCAGGACAGACGGTTAAGCCAAGTATCATTATCAGGCCAGGTGGTTAAGCCAAGCGGCCTTATCAGGCCAGGCGGTTAGGCCAAGCGCCCTTATCAGGTCATGCGTTTGAGCCAAGCGTCCTTATCAAGCCAGGCGTTTAAGCCAAGCGGACTTATCAGGCCAGGCGGTTAAGCCAAGCGGCCTTATCAGCCCAGGCGCTTAAGCCAAGCGGCCTTATCAGGCCAGGCGTTTAGGCCAAGCGGCCTTATCAGGCCAGGCGGTTGAGCCAAGCGTCATTATCAGGCCAGGCGTTTAAATCAAGCATCATTATCAGGCCAGGCGGTTAAGCCAAGCGTCCTTATCAGGACAGGCAGCTAAGCCAAGAGACTTTATGAGGCCAGGTGGTTAAGCCAAGCGGCCTTATCAGGACAGGCGGTTAAGGCAAGCGCCCTTATCAGGCCTTGCGTTTAACCCAAGTGGCCTTACCAGGCCAGGCGTTTAAGCCAAGCGGCCTTATCACGCCAGGCGCTTGGTGGCCTTATCAGGCCAGGCTGTCAAGCCAAGCGGCCTCATCAGGCCAGGCGCTTAAGCCAAGCAGCATTATCAGGCCGGGCGGTCAAGCCAAGCGGCCTTATCAGGCCAGGCGCTTAAGCCAAGCGGCCTTATCAGGCCATGCGGTCAAGCCAAGCGGCCTTATCAGGCCAGGCGGTTAAGCCAAGCGACATTATCAGACCAGGCGGTCAAGCCGAGCGTCATTATCAGGCCAGGCTGTTAAGCCAAGCGACCTTATCAGGCCAGGCGGTTAAGCCGAGCGTCATTATCAGGCCAGGCGGTTAAGACAACCATCATTATCAGGCCAGGCGGTTAAGCCAAGCGTCATTATCCGGCCAGGCGATTAAGCCAAGTGACTTTATCAGGCCAGTCGGTTAAGCCAAGCGTCATTATGAGGCCAGGCGGTTAAGCCAAGCATCATTATCAGGCCAGGCGGTTAAAACAAACGTCCTTACCAGGCCAGGCGGTTAAGCCAAACGTCCTTACCAGGCAAGGCGGTTAAGCCAAGAGACTTTATCAGGCCAGGTGGTTAAGCCAAGCAGCCTTATCAGGCCAGGAGGTTAAGCCAAGCGCCCTTATCAGGCCAGGCGGTTAAGCCAAGCGGCCTTATCAGGCTAGGCGCTTGGCGGCCTTATCAGGCCAGGCGGTTAAGCCAAGCGACATTATCAGACCAGGCGGTCAAGCCGAGCGTCATTATCAGGCCAGGCTGTTAAGCCAAGCGACCTTATCAGGCCAGGCGGTTAAGCCGAGCGTCATTATCAGGCCAGGCGGTTAAGACAACCATCATTATCAGGCCAGGCGGTTAAGCCAAGCGTCATTATCCGGCCAGGCGATTAAGCCAAGTGACTTTATCAGGCCAGTCGGTTAAGCCAAGCGTCATTATGAGGCCAAGCGGTTAAGCCAAGCATCATTATCAGGCCAGGCGGTTAAAACAAACGTCCTTACCAGGCCAGGCGGTTAAGCCAAACGTCCTTACCAGGCAAGGCGGTTAAGCCAAGAGACTTTATCAGGCCAGGTGGTTAAGCCAAGCAGCCTTATCAGGCCAGGAGGTTAAGCCAAGCGCCCTTATCAGGCCAGGCGGTTAAGCCAAGCGGCCTTATCAGGCTAGGCGCTTGGCGGCCTTATCAGGCCAGGCGGTTAAGCCAAGTGGCCTTATCAGGCCGGGCCCTTAAGCCAAGCGGCCTTATCAGGTCAGGCGGTAAAGCCAAGCGGCCTTATCAGGCCAGGCGCTTAAGCCAAGCGGCCTTATCAGGCCAGGCGGATAAGCCAAGAGGCCTTATCAGGGCGAGCGGTTAAGCCAAGCAACCATATCAGGCTAGGCAGTTAAGCCAAGCGGCCTTAGCAGGCCAGGCAGTTAAGCCAAGCGGCCTTATCAGGTCAGGCGGTTAAGCCAAGCGGCCTTATCAGGCCAGGTGCTTAAGCCAAGCGGCCTTATCAGGCCAGGCGGATAAGCCAAGAGGCCTTATCAGGGCGAGCGGTTAAGCCAAGCAAACATATCAGGCTAGGCAGTTAAGCCAAGCGGCCTTACCAGGCCAGGCAGTTAAGCCAAGCGGCCTTATATGGCTAGGCGCTTGGCGGCCTTATCAGGCCAGGCGGTTAAGCCAAGTGGCCTTATCAGGCCGGGCCCTTAAGCCGAGCGGCCTTATCAGGTGAGGCGGTTAAGCCAAGTGGCCTTATCAGGCCAGGCGCTTAAGCCAAGTGGCCTTATCAGGCCAGGCGGATAAGCCAAGAGGCCTTATCAGGGCGAGCGGTTAAGCCAAGCAACCATATCAGGCTAGGCAGTTAAGCCAAGCGGCCTTAGCAGGCCAGGCAGTTAAGCCAAGCGGCCTTATCCGGCCAGGCGTTTAAGCCAAGCGGCCTTATCAGGCCAGGCCCTTAAGCCAAGCGGCCTTATCAGGCCAAGCGGTTAAGCCAGGGGGCCTTATCAGGCCAGGCGCTTAAGCCAAGCGGCCTTATCAGGCCAGGTGGTTAAGCCAAGCAGCCTTATCAGGGTAGGCGGTTAAGCCACGCGGCCTTATCAGGCTAGGCGGTTAAGCCAGGCAGCCTTATCAGGCCAGGCTGTTGAGCCAAGCGGCCTTATCAGTCCAGGCGTTTAAGCCAAGCGGCCTTATCAGGCAAGGCGGTTAAGCCAAGCGACCTTATCAGGCCAGGCGGTTAAGCCGAGGGTCATTATCAGGCCACGCAGTTGAGCCAAGTATCATTATCAGGCCAGGCGGTTAAGCCAAGCATCATTATCAGGCCAAGCGGTTAAGCCAAGCATCATTATTAGGCCGGGCGAGGCCAGGCGGTTAAGCCAAGCGTCATTATCAGGTCAGGCGGTTAAGCCTAGCATCATTATCAGGCCAGGCGGCGAAGCTAAGCATCCTTATCAGGCCAGGCGGTAAAGCCAAGAGACTTTATCAGGCCAGGTGGTTAAGCCAAGCGGCCTTATCAGGCCAGGCGGTTAAGCCAAGCGCCCTTATCAGGCCTGGCGTTTAAGACAAGCGGTCTTAACAGGCCAGGCGTTTAAGCCAAGCGGCCTTATCAGGCCAGGCGCTTGGCGGCCATATCAGGCCAGGAGGTTGAGCCAAGCGGCCTTATCAGACCAGGTGCTTAAGCCAAGCGTCATCAGGAAAGGCGGTTAAGCCAAGCGTCATTATCAGGCCAGGCGTTTAAGCCAAGCGACCTTATCAGGTCATGCGGTTAAGCCATGCGACCTTATCAGGTCAGGCGGTTAAGCCAAGCGTCATTATCAGGCCAGGCGTTTAAGCCAAGTGACCTTATCAGGCCAGGCGGTTAAGCCAAGCGACGTTGTCAGGCCAGGCAGTTAAGCCGAGCGTCATTATCATGCCAAGCAGTTAAGCCAAGCATCATAATCAGGCCAGGCGGTCAAGCCAAGCATCATTATCAGGCCAGGTGGTTAAGCCAAGCATCATTATTAGGCTGGGCGAGGCCAGGCGGTTAAGCCAAGCGTCATTATCAGGACGGGGGATAAAGCCAAGCGTCATTATCAGGCCGGGCGGTTAAGCCAAGCATCTTTCTCAGACCAGGCATTTAAGCCAAGCATCATTATCAGGCCAGGTGGTTAAGCAAAGCGTCATTATCAGGACAGGCGGTTAAGCCAAGCGACATTATCAGGCCAGGCGGTTAAGCCAAGCGTCATTATCAGGCCAGGCGGTTAAGCCAATCTTTATCAGGCCAGGCGGTTAAGCCAAGCGTCATTATCAGGCCAGGCGGTAAAGCCAAGCGTCATTGTCCGGCCAGGCGGTTAAGCCAAGTGACTTTATCAGGCCAGGAGGTTAAGCCAAGCGTCATTATCAGGACAGGAGGTTAGGCCAAGCATCATTATCAGGCCAGGTGGTAAAGCCAAGCGTCCTTATCAGGCCAGGCGGTTAAGCCAAGAGACTTTATCAGGCCAGGTGGTTAAGCCAAGCGGCCTTGTCAGTCAAGGCGGTTAAGCCAAGTGCCCTTATCAGGCCATGCGTTTAAGCCAAGCGGCCTTCTCAGGCCAGGCGTTTAAGCCAAGCGGCCTTATCAGGCCAGGCGGTTAAGCCAAGCGTCATGATCAGGCTAGGCAGTGAAGCCAAGAGTCATGATCAGGCCAGGCGGTTAAGCCAAGCGTCCTTATCAGGCCAGGCGGTTAAGCCAAGAGACTTTATCAGGCCAGGTGGTTAAGCCAAGCGGCCTTGTCAGTCAAGGCGGTTAAGCCAAGTGCCCTTATCAGGCCATGCGTTTAAGCCAAGCGGCCTTCTCAGGCCAGGCGTTTAAGCCAAGCGGCCTTATCAGGCCAGGCGGTTAAGCCAAGCGTCATGATCAGGCTAGGCAGTGAAGCCAAGAGTCATGATCATGCCAGGCGGTTAAGCCAAGCGTCATTATCAGGCCAGGCGGTTAAGCCACGCGTCATTATCAGGCTAGGCGGTTAAGCCAAGCGTCCTTATCATGCCAGGCGGTTAAGCCAAGCGTCATTATCAGGCCAGGCGGTTAAGCCAAGCGTCATTATCAGGCCAGGCAGTGAAGCCAAGCGTCCTTATCAGGCCGGGCGGTTAAGCCAAGAGACTTTATCAGGCCAGGCGGTTAAGCCAAGCGGCCTTATTAGGTCAGGCGTTTAAGCCAAGCGGCCTTATCAGGCCAGGCGCTTGGCGGCCTTATCAGGCCAGGCGCTTGGCGGCCTTATCAGGCCAGGCGCTTGGCGGCCTTATCAGGCCAGGCGGTTAAGCCAAGCGGCCTTATCAGGCAGGGCGATTAAGCCAAACGTCATTATCAGGCCGGGCGGTTAAGCCAAGCATCTTTATCAGGCCAGGAAGTCAAGCCAAACATCATTATCAGGTCAGGCGGCTAAGCCAAGCGTCAATATCAGGCCAGGCGGTTAAGCCAAGCGTCATTATCAGGCCAGGCGGTTGAGCCAAGCGTCATTATCAGGCCAGGCAGTTAAGCCAAGTGACTTTTTTGGGCCAGGCGGTTAAGCTAAGCGTCATTATCAGGCCAGGAGGTTAAGTCAAGCGTCATGATCACGCCAGGCAGTTAAGCCAAGCGTCATTATCAGGACAGGCAGTGAAGCAAAGTGTCCTTATCAGGCCAGGCGGTTAAGCCAAGCATCCATATCAGGCCAGGCGGTTGAGCCTAGCGTCCCTATCAGGCCAGGCAGTTAAGCCAAGCGTCATTATCAGGCCAGGAGGTTAAGCCAAGCGTCATTATCAGGCCAGGCGGTTAAGCCAAGCGTCATTATTAGGCTGGGCGAGGCCAGGCGGTTAAGCCATGCGTCATTATCAGGCCGGGCGATTAAGCAAAGTGTCATTATCAGGCCGGACGGTTAAGCCAAGCATCTTTATCAGGCCAGGCATTTAAGCCAAGCATCATTATCAGGCCAGGCGGTTAAGAAAAGCGTCATTATTAGGCCAGGCGGTTAAGCGAAGCGTCATTATCAGGACAGGCGGTTAAGCCAAGCGTTATTATCAGGCCAGGCGGTTAAGCCAAGTGACTTTTTCGGGCCAGGCGGATAAGCCAAGCGTCATGATCAGTCCAAGCAGTTAAGCCAAGCGTCATGATCAGGCCAGGCAGTTAAGCCAAGCGTCATTATCAGGCCAGGCAGTGAAGCAAGCGTCCTTATCAGGCCAGGCGATTAAGCCAAGCCTCCTTATCAGGCCAGGCGTTTAAGCCAAGTGTCATTATCAGGGCAAGCGTTTAAGCCAAGTGACCTTATCAGGCCAGGCGGTTAAGCCAAGCGATGTTGTCAGGCCAGGCAGTTAAGCCGAGCGTCATTATCCTGCCAAGCAGTTAAGCCAAGCATCATAATCAGGCCAGGCGGTCAAGCCAAGCATCATTATCAGGCCGGGCGATAAAGCCAAGCTTCATTATCAGGCCAGGCGGTTAAGCCAAGCGTCATTATCAGGCCGGGCGATAAAGCCAAGCGTCATTATAAGGCCGGGCGGTTAAGCCAAGCATCTTTCTCAGACCAGGCATTTAAGCCAAGCATCATTATCAGGACAGGTGGTTAAGCAAAGCGTCATTATCAGGACAAGCGGTTAAGCCAAGCGACATTATCAGGCCAGGCGGTTAAGCCAAGCGACATTATCAGGCCAGGAGGTTAAGCCAAGTGACTTTTTCGGGCCAGGCGGATAAGCCAAACGTCATGATCAGTCTAGGCAGTTAAGCCAAGCGTCATGATCAGGCCAGGCAGTTAAGCCAAGCGTCATTATCAGGCCAGGCAGTGAAGCCAATCTTTATCAAGCCAGGCTGTTAAGCCAAGCCTCCTTATCAGGCCAGGCGGTTAAGCCAAGCGTCATTATCAGGCCAAGCGGTTAAGCCAAGCGTCATTATCAGGCCAGGCGGTTAAGCCAAGCGTCATTATCAGGCCAGGCGGTAAAGCCAAGCGTCATTGTCCGGCTAGGCGTTTAAGCCAAGTGACACTATCAGGCCAGGCGGTGAAGCCAAGCGTCATTATCAGGACAGGCGGTTAGGCCAAGCATCATTATCAGGCCAGGTGGTTAAGCCAAGCGTCCTTATCAGTCAAAATTCATCAGTAGAATATCTTAAGATGATTGATGACATTTGATGAGGAAGAGAAGCAAATTGATACCTATTTGAGAGGTTGCCCCTTCTTACCAAACTAGGTTTCGGCCAACTTCCCTCACTCCAGATAGCCTATTACAATAGTAGTCAGTTGTGACTGATGACAACATTCAAACTTCATTATTGTGACAGGGGGTGGCTGTGAAGCCAAGCATCGTTATAATGCCGTCGGGCAGTGAAGCCAAGCGTAATGATCAGGCCAGGCGGTGAAGCCAAGCGTCATTATCAAGCCAGGCAGTGAGGCCAAGCGTCCTTATCAGGCCAGGTAGTGAAGCCAAGAGTAATGATCAGGCCAGGCAGTGAAGCCAAGCGTAATGATCAGGCCAGGTGGTGAAGCCAAGCGTCATTATCAGGCCAGGCAGTGAAGCCAAGCGTAATTATCAGGCCAGGCAGTGAAGCCAAGCGTCATGATCAGGGCAGGCAGTGAACCCAAGCGTCCTTATCAGGCCAGGCGGTGAAGCCAAGCGTAATTATCAGACCAGGCAATGAAGCCAAGCGTAATTATCAGGCCAGGCGGTGAAGCCTAGCGTCATTATCAAGCCAGGCAGTGAACCCAAGCGTCCTTATCAGGCCAGGCAGTGAACCAAGCGTGATTATCAGGCCAGGCAGTGAAGCCAAGCGTAATTATCAGGCCAGGCGGTGAAGCCAAGCGTCATGATCAGGCCAGGCAGTGAATCCAAGCGTCCTTATCAGGACAGACGGTGAAGCCAAGCGTAATTATCAGGCCAGGCAGTGAAGCCAAGCGTAATTATCGGGACAGGCAGTGAAGCCAAGCGTAATTATCAGGACAGGCAGTGAAGCCAAGCGTCATTATCAGGCCAGGCAGTGAAGCCAAGCGTCATTATCAGGCCAGGCAGTGAAGCCAAGCGTAATTATCTGGACAGGCAATGAAGCCAAGCGTCCTTATCAGGCCAGGCAGTGAAGCCAAGCGTCATTATCAGGCCAGGCAGTGAAGCCAAGCGTCATTATCAGGACAGGCAGTGAAGCCAAGCGTCCTTATCAGGACAGGCAGTGAAGCCAAGCGTCATTATCAGGACACGCGGCATAGCCAAACATAATTATCCGGCCAGGCGGTTAAGCCAAGTGACTTTATCAGGCCAGGCGGTTAAGCCAAGCGTCATTATGAGGCCAGGCGGTTAAGTCAAGCATCATGATCAGGCCAGGCGGTTAAGCCAAGCGTCCTTACAAGGCCAGGCGGTTAAGCCAAGAGACTTTATCAGGCCAGGTGGTTAAGCCTAGCGGCCTTATCACGCCAGGAGGTTAAGCTAAGTGCCCTTATCAGGTCATGCGTTTAAGCCAAGCGGCCTTATCAGGCCAGGCGGTTAAGCCAAGCGGCCTTATCAGCCCAGGCGATGGCGGCCGTATCAAGGCAGGCGGTTAAGCCAAGCGGCCTTATCAGGCCAGGCTCCTAAGCCATGCGGTCTTATCAGGCCAGGCGGTTAAGCCAAGCGGCCTTATAAGGCCAGGCGCTTAAGCCAAGCGGCCTTATCAGGCCAGGTTATTAACCCAAGCGGCCTTATCAGGGCAGGCAGTAAAGCCAAGCGGCCTTATCAGGCCAGGCGGTTAAGCCAAGCGGCCTTATCAGGCCAGGCGTTTAAGCCAAGCGGCCTTATCAGGCCAGGCGGTTAAGCCAAGCAACCTTATCAGGCCAGGCGGTTAAGCCAAGCATCATTATCAGACCAGGCGGTTAAGCCAACTATCATTATTAGGCCGGGCGAGGCCAGGCGGTTAAGCGAAGCGGCCTTATCAGGCTGGGCGATTAAGCTAAGCATCATTATCAGGCCGGAAGGTTAAGCCAAGCATCTTTATCAGGCCAGGCAGTTAATTTAAGTCAAGCATCATTATAAGGCCAGGCGGTTAAGCCAAGCATCATTATCAGGCCAGGCAGTTAAGCCAAGCGTCATCATCAGGCCAGGCGGTTAAGCCAAGCGTCATTATCAGGCCAGGCGATTAAGCCAAGCGTCATCATCAGGCCAGGCGGTTAACCCAAACGTCATTATCAGGCCAGGCGGTTAAGCCAAGTGACTTTTTCGGGCCAGGCGGTTAAGCCAAGCGTCATTATCAGGCCAGGCGGTTAAGCCAAGCTTCATGGTCAGGCCAGGCGGTTAAACCAAGCTTCACTATCAGGCCAGCAGTAAGCCAAGCGTCCTTATCAGGCCAGGCAGTTAAGCCAAGCGTCCTTATCAGGCCAGGCGGTTAAGCCAAGCGTCATTATCAGGCCAGGCGGTTAAGCCAAGCGTCATTATCAGGACAGCGGTTAAGCCAAGTATCATTATCAGGCCAGGCGGTTAAGCCAAGCATCATTATCAGGCCAGGCAGTTAAGCCAAGCGTCATATCAGGCCAGGCGGTTAAGCCAAGCGTCATTATCAGGCCAGGCGATTAAGCCAAGCGTCATCATCAGGCCAGGCGGTTAAGCCAAACGTCATTATCAGGCCAGGCGGTTAAGCCAAGAGACTTTTTCGGGCCAGGCGGTTAAGCCAAGCGTCATTATCAGGCCAGGCGGTTAAGCCAAGCGTAATGGTCAGGCCAGGCGGTTAAGCCAAGCGTCACTATCAGGCCAAGCAGTGAAGCCAAGCGTCCTTATCAGGCCAGGCGGTTAAGCCAAGCGTCCTTATCAGGCCAGGCGGTTAAGGCCAAGCGTCATTATCAGGCCAGGCGGTTAAGCCAAGCGTCATTATCAGGCCAGACGGTTAAGCCAAGTATCATTATCAGGCCAGGAGGCTAAGCCAAGCGTCCTATCAGGCCAGGCAGTTTAGCCAAGCGCCCTTATCAGGCCAGGCGTTTAAGCCAAGCGTCCTTATCAGCCAGGCGTTTAAGCCAAGCGTCATTATCAGGCCAGGCGGTTAAGCCAAGCGTCATTATCAGGCCAGCGGTTAAGCCAAGTCATTATCAGGCCAGGGGTTAAGCCAAGCGGCCTTATCAGGCCAGGCGGTTAAGCCAAGCGCCCTTATCAGGCCAGGCGTTTAAGCCAAGCGTCCTTATCAAGGCCAGGCGTTAAGCCAAGCGGACTTATCAGGCCAGGCGGTTAAGCCAAGCGGCCTTATCAGCCAGGCGCTTAAGCCAAGCGCCTTATCAGGCCAGGCGTTTAGCCAAGCGGCCTTATCAGGCCAGGCGGTTAAGCCAAGCGTCATTATCAGGCCAGGCGTTTAAGCCAAGCATCATTATCAGGCCAGGCGGTTAAGCCAAGCGTCCTTATCAGGCCAGGCAGCTAAGCCAAGAGACTTTATCAGGCCAGGTGGTTAAGCCAAGCGGCCTTATCAGGACAGGCGGTTAAGGCAAGCGCCCTTATCAGGCCTTGCGTTTAAGCCAAGTGGCCTTATCAGGCCAGGCGTTTAAGCCAAGCGGCCTTATCACGCCAGGCGCTTGGTGGCCTTATCAGGCCAGGCTGTAAGCCAAGCGGCCTTATCAGGCCAGGCGCTTAAGCCAAGCAGCATTATCAGGCCGGGCGGTAAGCCAAGCGGCCTTATCAGGCCAGGCGTTAAGCCAAGCGGCCTTATCAGGCCAGGACGGTCAAGCCAAGCGGCCTTATCAGGCCAGGCGGTTAAGCCAAGCGACATTATCAGCCAGGCGGTAAGCCAAGCGTCATTATCAGGCCAGGCGGTTAAGCCAAGCGACCTTATCAGGCCAGGCGGTTAAGCCAAGCATCATTATCAGGCCAGGCGGTTAAGCCAAGCATCATTATCAGGCCAGGCGGTTAAGCCAAGCGTCATTATCGGCCAGGCGATTAAGCCAAGACTTTATCAGGCCAGGTCGGTTAAGCCAAGCGTCATTATCAGGCCAGGCGGTTAAGCCAAGCATCATTATCAGGCCAGGCGGTTAACAACGTCCTTACCAGGCCAGGCGGTTAAGCCAAACGTCCTTACCAGGCCAGGCGGTTAAGCCAAGAGACTTTATCAGGCCAGGTGGTTAAACCAAGCAGCCTTATCAGGCCAGGCGGTTAAGCCAAGCGCCTTATCAGGCCAGGCGGTTAAGCCAAGCGGCCTTATCAGGCCAGGCGCTTGGCGGCCTTATCAGGCCAGGCGGTTAAGCCAAGCGACTTATCAGGCCAGGCGGTCAAGCCGAGCGTCATTATCAGGCCAGGCTGTTAAGCCAAGCGACCTTATCAGGCCAGGCGGTTAAGCCAAGCGTCATTATCAGGCCAGGCGGTTAAGCCAAGCGTCATTATCAGGCCAGGCGGTTAAGCCAAGCGTCATTATCGGCCAGGCGTTAAGCCAAGCTTTATCAGGCCAGGCGGTTAAGCCAAGCGTCATTATCAGGCCAGGCGGTTAAGCCAAGCATCATTATCAGGCCAGGCGGTTAAAAGCCAAGCGTCCTTATCAGGCCAGGCGGTTAAGCCAAGCGTCCTTATCAGGCAGGCGGTTAAGCCAAGAGACTTATCAGGCCAGGTGGTTAAGCCAAGCAGCCTTATCAGGCCAGGAGGTTAAGCCAAGCGCCCTTATCAGGCCAGGCGGTTAAGCCAAGCGGCCTTATCAGGCCAGGCGCTTGGCGGCCTTATCAGGCCAGGCGGTTAAGCCAAGTGGCCTTATCAGGCCAGGCTTAAGCCAAGCGGCCTTATCAGGCCAGGCGGTTAAGCCAAGCGGCCTTATCAGGCCAGGCGCTTAAGCCAAGCGGCCTTATCAGGCCAGGCGGTTAAGCCAAGAGGCCTTATCAGGCCAGGCGGTTAAGCCAAGCAACCATATCAGGCTAGGCAGTTAAGCCAAGCGGCCTTATCAGGCCAGGCAGTTAAGCCAAGCGGCCTTATCAGGCCAGGCGGTTAAGCCAAGCGTCTTATCAGGCCAGGCGCTTAAGCCAAGCGGCCTTATCAGGCCAGGCGGTAAGCCAAGCCTTATCAGGGCGAGCGGTTAAGCCAAGCAAACATATCAGGCAGGCGGTTAAGCCAAGCGCCTTATCAGGCCAGGCAGTTAAGCCAAGCGGCCTTATCAGGCCTAGGCGTTAAGCGGCCTTATCAGGCCAGGCGGTTAAGCCAAGTGGCCTTATCAGGCCAGGCTTAAGCCAAGCGGCCTTATCAGTGAGGCGGTTAAGCCAAGTGGCCTTATCAGGCCAGGCGCTTAAGCCAAGCGGCCTTATCAGGCCAGGCGGATAAGCCAAGAGGCCTTATCAGGCGAGGCGGTTAAGCCAAGCAACCATATCAGGCTAGGCAGTTAAGCCAAGCGGCCTTATCAGGCCAGGCAGTTAAGCCAAGCGGCCTTATCCAGGCCAGGCGTTAAGCCAAGCGGCCTTATCAGGCCAGGCTTAAGCCAAGCGGCCTTATCAGGCCAGCGGTTAAGCCAAGCCTTATCAGGCCAGGCGTTAAGCCAAGCGGCCTTATCAGGCCAGGTGGTTAAGCCAAGCGCCTTATCAGGCCAGGCGGTTAAGCCAAGCGCCTTATCAGGCCAGGCGGTTAAGCCAAGCAGCCTTATCAGGCCAGGCGTTAAGCCAAGCGGCCTTATCAGCCAGGCGTTTAAGCCAAGCGGCCTTATCAGGCCAGGCGGTTAAGCCAAGCGACCTTATCAGGCCAGGCGGTTAAGCCAAGGTCATTATCAGGCCAGGCAGTTAAGCCAAGTATCATTATCAGGCCAGGCGGTTAAGCCAAGCATCATTATCAGGCCAAGGCGGTTAAGCCAAGCATCATTATTCCAGGCCAGGCGGTTAAGCCAAGCGTCATTATCAGGCCAGGCGGTTAAGCCAAGCATCATTATCAGGACAGGCGGCGTTAAGCAAGCATCCTTATCAGGCCAGGCGGTAAGCCAAGGCCTTATCAGGCCAGGGGTTAAGCCAAGCGCCTTATCAGGCCAGGCGGTTAAGCCAAGCGCCCTTATCAGGCCTGGCGTTTAAGACAAGCGTCTTAACAGGCCAGGCGTTTAAGCCAAGCGGCCTTATCAGGCCAGGCGCTTGGCGGCCTTATCAGGCCAGGAGGTTGAGCCAAGCGGCCTTATCAGACCAGGTGCTTAAGCCAAGCGTCATCAGGAAAGGCGGTTAAGCCAAGCGTCATTATCAGGCCAGGCGTTTAAGCCAAGCGACCTTATCAGGTCATGCGGTTAAGCCATGCGACCTTATCAGGCCAGGCGGTTAAGCCAAGCGTCATTATCAGGCCAGGCGTTTAAGCCAAGTGACCTTATCAGGCCAGGCGGTTAAGCCAAGCGACGTTGTCAGGCCAGGCAGTTAAGCCGAGCGTCATTATCATGCCAAGCAGTTAAGCCAAGCATCATAATCAGGCCAGGCGGTCAAGCCAAGCATCATTATCAGGCCAGGTGGTTAAGCCAAGCATCATTATTAGGCTGGGCGAGGCCAGGCGGTTAAGCCAAGCGTCATTATCAGGACGGGGGATAAAGCCAAGTGTCATTATCAGGCCGGGCGGTTAAGCCAAGCATCTTTCTCAGACCAGGCATTTAAGCCAAGCATCATTATCAGGCCAGGTGGTTAAGCAAAGCGTCATTATCAGGACAGGCGGTTAAGCCAAGCGACATTATCAGGCCAGGCGGTTAAGCCAAGCGTCATTATCAGGCCAGGCAGTAAGCCAATCTTTATCAGGCCAGGCGGTTAAGCCAAGCGTCATTATCAGGCCAGGCGGTAAAGCCAAGCGTCATTGTCCGGCCAGGCGGTTAAGCCAAGTGACTTTATCAGGCCAGGAGGTTAAGCCAAGCGTCATTATCAGGACAGGCGGTTAGGCCAAGCATCATTATCAGGCCAGGTGGTAAAGCCAAGCGTCCTTATCAGGCCAGGCGGTTAAGCCAAGAGACTTTATCAGGCCAGGTGGTTAAGCCAAGCGGCCTTGTCAGTCAAGGCGGTTAAGCCAAGTGCCCTTATCAGGCCATGCGTTTAAGCCAAGCGGCCTTCTCAGGCCAGGCGTTTAAGCCAAGCGGCCTTATCAGGCCAGGCGGTTAAGCCAAGCGTCATGATCAGGCTAGGCAGTGAAGCCAAGAGTCATGATCAGGCCAGGCGGTTAAGCCAAGCGTCCTTATCAGGCCAGGCAGTGAAGCCAAGCGTAATTATCAGGACAGGCAGTGAAGCCAAGCGTCCTTATCAGGAAAGGCAGTGAAGCCAAGTGTCATTATTTGGCCAGGCAGTGAAGCCAAGCATAATTATCAGGCCAGGCGGTGAAGCCAAGCGTCATCATCAAGCCAGGCAGTGAAGCCAAGCGTAATGAACAGGCCAGGCGGTTAAACCAAGCGTCATGATCAGGCTAGGCAGTAAAGCCAAACGTCCTTATCAAGCCAGGCAGTGAAGCAAAGCGTCATTATCAGGCCAGGCAGTGAAGCCTAGCCTCTTTATCAGGCCAGGCGGTTAAGCCAAGCTTCATTATCAGGCCAGGCAGTGAAGCCAAGCGTCATTATCAGGCCAGGCGGTTAAGCCAAGAGACTTTATCAGGCCAGGCGGTTAAGCCAAGCGGCCTTATTAGGCCAGGCGTTTAAACCAAGCGGCCTTATCAGGCCAGGCGCTTGGCAGCCTTATCAGGCCAGGTGCTTGGCGGCCTTATCAGGCAAGGCGCTTGACGGCCTTATCAGGCCAGGCGGTTAAGCCAAGCGGCCTTATCAAGCCGGGCGATTAAGCCAAGCATCATGATCAGGCCGGGCGGTTAAGCCAAGAATCTTTATCAGGCCAGGAAGTTAGGCCAAGCATCATTATCAGGCCAGGCGGTTAAGCCAAGCGTCATTCTCAGGCCAGGCAGTTGAGCCAAGCGTCATTATCAGGCCAGGCGGTTAAGCCAAGCGTCATATCAGGCCAGGCGGTTAAGCCAAGCGTCATTATCAGGCCAGGCGGTTAAGCCAAGCGTCATTATCAGGCCAGGCGGTTAAGCCAAGCGTCCTTATCAGGCCAGGCGGTTAAGCCAAGCGTCATTATCAGGCCAGGCGGTTAAGCCAAGCGTCATTATCAGGCCAGGCAGTGAAGCCAAGCGTCCTTATCAGGCCGGGCGGTTAAGCCAAGAGACTTTATCAGGCCAGGCGGTTAAGCCAAGCGGCCTTATTAGGCCAGGCGTTTAAGCCAAGCGGCCTTATCAGGCCAGGCGCTTGGCGGCCTTATCAGGCCAGGCGCTTGGCGGCCTTATCAGGCCAGGCGCTTGGCGGCCTTATCAGGCCAGGCGGTTAAGCCAAGCGGCCTTATCAGGCAGGGCGATTAAGCCAACGTCATTATCAGGCCGGGCGGTTAAGCCAAGCATCTTTATCAGGCCAGGAAGTTAAGCCAAACATCATTATCAGGTCAGGCGGCTAAGCCAAGCGTCAATATCAGGCCAGGCGGTTAAGCCAAGCGTCATTATCAGGCCAGGCGGTTGAGCCAAGCGTCATTATCAGGCCAGGCAGTTAAGCCAAGTGACTTTTTTGGGCCAGGCGGTTAAGCTAAGCGTCATTATCAGGCCAGGCAGTTAAGCCAAGCGTCATGATCACGCCAGGCAGTTAAGCCAAGCGTCATTATCAGGACAGGCAGTGAAGCAAAGTGTCCTTATCAGGCCAGGCGGTTAAGCCAAGCATCCATATCAGGCCAGGCGGTTAAGCCTAGCGTCCCTATCAGGCCAGGCAGTTAAGCCAAGCGTCATTATCAGGCCAGGAGGTTAAGCCAAGCGTCATTATCAGGCCAGGCGGTTAAGCCAAGCGTCATTATTAGGTGGGCGAGGCCAGGCGGTTAAGCCAATGCGTCATTATCAGGCCGGGCGATTAAGCAAAGTGTCATTATCAGGCCGGGCGGTTAAGCCAAGCATCTTATCAGGCCAGGCATTTAAGCCAAGCATCATTATCAGGCCAGGCGGTTAAGACAAGCGTCATTATCAGGCCAGGCGGTTAAGCAAGCGTCATTATCAGGACAGGCGGTTAAGCCAAGCGTTATTATCAGGCCAGGCGGTTAAGCCAAGTGACTTTTTCGGGCCAGGCGGATAAGCCAAGCGTCATGATCAGTCCAAGCAGTTAAGCCAAGCGTCATGATCAGGCCAGGCAGTTAAGCCAAGCGTCATTATCAGGCCAGGCAGTGAAGCAAGCGTCCTTATCAGGCCAGGCGATTAAGCCAAGCCTCCTTATCAGGCCAGGCGGTTAAGCCAAGTGTCATTATCAGGGCAAGCGTTTAAGCCAAGTGACCTTATCAGGCCAGGCGGTTAAGCCAAGCGATGTTGTCAGGCCAGGCAGTTAAGCCGAGCGTCATTATCCTGCCAAGCAGTTAAGCCAAGCATCATAATCAGGCCAGGCGGTCAAGCCAAGCATCATTATCAGGCCGGGCGATAAAGCCAAGCGTCATTATCAGGCCAGGCGGTTAAGCCAAGCGTCATTATCAGGCCGGGCGATAAAGCCAAGCGTCATTATCAGGCCGGGCGGTTAAGCCAAGCATCTTTCTCAGACCAGGCATTTAAGCCAAGCATCATTATCAGGACAGGTGGTTAAGCAAAGCGTCATTATCAGGACAAGCGGTTAAGCCAAGCGACATTATCAGGCCAGGCGGTTAAGCCAAGCGACATTATCAGGCCAGGAGGTTAAGCCAAGTGACTTTTTCGGGCCAGGCGGATAAGCCAACGTCATGATCAGTCAGGCAGTTAAGCCAAGCGTCATATCAGGCCAGGCAGTTAAGCCAAGCGTCATTATCAGGCCAGGCAGTAAGCCAATCTTTATCAGCCAGGCGTTAAGCCAAGCTCTTATCAGGCCAGGCGGTTAAGCCAAGCGTCATTATCAGGCCAGGCGGTTAAGCCAAGCGTCATTATCAGGCCAGGCGGTTAAGCCAAGCGTCATTATCAGGCCAGGCGGTTAAGCCAAGCGTCATTATCGGCCAGGCGTTTAAGCCAAGCGTCATTATCAGGCCAGGCGGTAAGCCAAGCGTCATTATCAGGCCAGGCGGTTAAGCCAAGCACATTATCAGGCCAGGCGGTTAAGCCAAGCGTCCTTATCAGGCCAGGCCGTTAAGCCAAGAGACTTTATCAGGCCAAGTGGTTAAGCCAAGCGGCCTTGTCAGTCAGGCGGTTAAGCCAAGTGCCCTTATCAGGCCATACGTTTAAGCCAAGCGGCCTTCTCAGGCCAGGCGTTTAAGCCAAGCGGCCTTATCAGGCCAGGCGGTTAAGCCAAGCGTCATGATCAGGCTAGGCAGTGAAGCCAAGAGTCATGATCAGGCCAGGCGGTTAAGCCAAGCGTCCTTATCAGGCCAGGCAGTTAAGCCAAGCGTAATTATCAGGCCAGGCAGTGAAGCCAAGCGTCCTTATCAGGAAAGGCAGTGAAGCCAAGTCATTATCTGGCCAGGCAGTGAAGCCAAGCATAATTATCAGGCCAGGCAGTGAAGCCAAGCGTCATCATCAAGCCAGGCAGTGAAGCCAAGCGTAATGAACAGGCCAGGCGGTTAAACCAAGCGTCATTATCAGGCCAGGCGTGAAGCCAAGCGTCTTTATCAGGCCAGGCGGTTAAGCCAAGCTTCATTATCAGGCCAGGCAGTGAAGCCAAGCGTCATTATCAGGCCAGGCGGTTAAGCCAAGAGACTTTATCAGGCCAGGCGGTTAAGCCAAGCGGCCTTATTAGGCCAGGCGTTTAAACCAAGCGGCCTTATCAGGCCAGGCGCTTGGCAGCCTTATCAGGCCAGGTGCTTGGCGGCCTTATCAGGCCAAGGCGCTTGACGGCCTTATCAGGCCAGGCGGTTAAGCCAAGTGGCCTTATCAAGCCAGGCGATTAAGCCAAGCGTCATATCAGCCAGGCGGTTAAGCCAAGCATCATTATCAGGCCAGGCGGTTAAGCCAAGTGGCCTTATCAGGCCAGGCGGTTAAGCCAAGCGGCCTTATCAGGCCAGGCGCTTGGCGGCCTTATCAGGCCAGGCGGTGAAGCCAAGCGGCCTTATCAGGCCAGGCGGTTAAGCCAAGCGGCCTTATCAGGCCAGGCGGTTAAGCCAAGTGGCCTTATCAGGCCAGGCGCTTGGCGGCCTTATCAGGCCAGGCGGTTAAGCCAAGCGTCATTATCAGGCCAGGCGCTTAAGCCAATCATCATTATCAGGCTAGGCAGTGAACCAAGCGTAATTATCAGGCCAGGCGGTGGAGCCAAGCATCATTATCAAGCCAGGCAGTGAAGCCAAGCATCATTATCAGGCCAGGGGATTAAGCCAAGCATCATTATCAGGCCAGGCGGTTAAGCCAAGTGGCCTTATCAGGCCAGGCGGTTAAGCCAAGCGGCCTTATCAGGCCAGGCGCTTGGCGGCCTTATCAGGCCAGGCGGTGAAGCCAAGCGGCCTTATCAGGCCAGGCGGTTAAGCCAAGCGGCCTTATCAGGCCAGGCGGTTAAGCCAAGTGGCCTTATCAGGCCAGGCGCTTGGCGGCCTTATCAGGCCAGGCGGTTAAGCCAAGCGTCATTATCAGGCCAGGCGCTTAAGCCAATCATCATTATCAGGCTAGGCAGTGAAGCCAAGCGTAATTATCAGGCCAGGCGGTAAGCCAAGCATCATTATCAAGCCAGGCAGTGAAGCCAAGCGTCATTATCAGGCCAGGGGATTAAGCCAAGCATCATTATCAGGCCAGGCGGTTAAGCCAAGTGCTTTTATCGGGCCAGGCGGTTAAGCCAAGCGTCATGATCAGGCCAGGCAGTTAAGCCAAGCGTCATTATCAGGCCAGGCAGTGAAGCCAAGCGTCCTTATCAGGCCAGGGGTTAAGCCAAGCGTCCTTATCAGGCCAGGCAGTTAAGCCAAGCGTCATTATCAGGCCAGGCGCTTAAGCCAAGCTCATTATCAGGCCAGGCAGTTAAGCCAAGCGTAATTATCAGGCCAGGTGGTTAAGCCAAGCGTCATTATCAGGCCTGGCAGTGAAGCCAAGCGTCATTATCAGGCCAGGCGGTTAAGGCCAAGCATCATTATCAGAACAGGCGGTTAAGCCAAGCGTCATTATCAGGCCAGGCGGTTAAGCCAAGCGTCATTATCAGGCCAGGCGGTTAAGCCAAGCGTCATTATCAGGCCAGCAGTTAAGCCAAGTGACTTTTTTGGGCCAGGCGGTTAAGCCAAGCGTCATTATCAGGCCAGGCGGTTAAGCCAAGCATCATATCAGGCCAGGCAGTTAAGCCAAGCGTCATATCAGGCCAGGCGTTAGCCAAGCGTCCTTATCAGGCCAGGCGGTTAAGCCAAGCGTCATTATCAGGCCAGGGTTAAGCCAAGCGTCATTATCAGGCCAGGCGGTTAAGCCAAGCGTCCTTATCAGGCCAGCAGTTAAGCCAAGCGTCATTATCAGGCCAGGCGGTTAAGCCAAGCATCATTATCGGACAGGCGGTTAAGCCAAGTGACTTTACCAGGCCAGGCGGTTAAGCCAAGCGTCATTATCAGGCCAGGCGGTTAAGCCAAGCGTCATTATCAGGCCAGGTGGTTAAGCCAAGCGGCCTTATCAGGCCAGGCAGTTAAGCCAAGCGCCTTATCAGGCCAGGCGTTTAAGCCAAGCGGCCTTATCAGGCCAGGCGTTAAGGCCCTATCAGGCCAGGCGCTTCAGCAAAGCGGCCTTATCAGGCCAGGCGGTTAAGCCAAGCTTCATTACAGGCCAGGCAGTTAAGCCAAGCGTAATTATCAGGCCAGGCGGTTAAGCCAAGCATCTTATCAGGCCAGGCAGTTAAGCCAAGCGTCATTATCAGGCCAGGGGTTAAGCCAAGCCATTATCAGGCCAGGCGGTTAAGCCAAGGCCTTATCAGGCCAGGCGGTTAAGCCAAGGTCATTATCAGGCCAGGCGGTTAAGCCAACGTCATATCAGGCCAGGCAGTTAAGCCAAGCGTCTTATCAGGCCAGGCAGTGAAGCCGAGCGTCTTATCAGGCCAGGCGGTTAAGCCAAGCCATTATCAGGCCAGCGGTTAAGCCAAGCATCATTATCAGGCCAGGCGGTTAAGCCAAGCGTCATTATCAGGCCAGGCAGTTAAGCCAAGCGTAATTATCAGGCCAGGCGGTTAAGCCAAGCGGCCTTATCAGGCCAGGCGCTTAAGCCAAGCGGCCTTATCAGGCCAGGCGGTTAAGCCAAGCGGCCTTATCAGGCCAGGCGGTTAAGCCAAGCGGCTTATCAGGCCAGCGGCCTTATCAGGCCAGGAGGTTAAGCCAAGCGGCCATTATCAGGCCAGGCGGTTAAGCCAAGCCATTATCAGGCCAGGCGTTAAGCCAAGCGCCTTATCAGGCCAGGCGGTTAAGCCAAGCGTCATTATCAGGCCAGGCAGTTAAGCCAAGCATCATTATCAGGCCAGGCGGTTAAGCCAAGCATCATTATCAGGCCAGGCGGTTAAGCCAAGTGCCTTATCAGGCCAGGCGGTTAAGCCAAGCGTCTTATCAGGCCAGGCGGTTAAGCCAAGCGCCTTATCAGGCCAGGCGCTTAAGCCAAGCCATTATAAGGCCAGGCAGTGAAGCCAAGGCCTTATCAGGCCAGGCGGTTAAGCCAAGCGTCATTATCAGCCAGGCGTGAAGCCAAGCTCATTATCAGGCCAGGGGTTAAGCCAAGCGTCATTATCAGGCCAGGCGTTAAGCCAAGCGTCATTATCAGGCCAGGCGGTTAAGCCAAGCGTCATTATCAGGCCAGGCGGTTAAGCCAAGTGACTTTATCAGGCCAGGCGGTTAAGCCAAGCGTCATTATCAGGCCAGGCGGTTAAGCCAAGCATCATTATCAGGCCAGGCGGTTAAGCCAAGCGTCCTTATCAGGCCAGGCGGTTAAGCCAAGAGATTTTATTAAGGCCAGGCGGTTAAGCCAAGCGTCCTTATCAGGCCAGGCGGTTAAGCCAAGCGCCTTATCAGGCCAGGCGTTAAGCCAAGCCTTATCAGGCCAGGCGTTAAGCCAAGCGCCTTATCAGGCCAGGCGTTAAGCCAAGCCTTATCAGGCCAGGCGGTTAAGCCAAGCGGCCTTATCAGGCCAGGCGTTAAGCCAAGCGGCCTTATCAGGCCAGGCGGTTAAGCAAGCGGCCTTATCAGGCCAGGCGGTTAAGCCAAGCGGATTTATCAGGCCAGGCGGTTAAGCCAAGCATTATCAGGCCAGGAGGTTAAGCCAAGCGATCTTATCAGGCCAGGCGGTTAAGCCAAGCCTTATCAGGCCAGGAGGTTAAGCCAAGCTTTATCAGGCCAGGCGGTTAAGCCAAGCGCCTTATCAGGCCAGGGTTTAAGCCAAGCGGCCTTATCAGGCCAGGCGGTTAAGCCAAGCGCCTTATCAGGCCAGGCGTTAAGCCAAGCGTCTTATCAGGCCAGGCAGTTAAGCCAAGCATCATTATCAGGCCAGGCGGTTAAGCCAAGCATCATTATCAGGCCAGGCGTTAAGCCAAGGGCCTTATCAGGCCAGCGCTTGGCGGCCTTATCAGGCCAGGCGGTTAAGCCAAGCGGCCTTATCAGGCCAGGCGTTAAGCCAAGCATCATTATCAGGCCAGGCAGGAAGCCAAGCATAATTATCAGGCCAGGCGGTGAAGCCAAGCGTCATTAAAGGCCAGGCAGTGAAGCCAAGCGTCATTATCAGGCCAGGGGTTAAGCCAAGCATCATTATCAGGCCAGGCGGTTAAGCCAAGCTTTATCAGGCCAGGCGGTTAAGCCAAGCGTCATTATCAGGCCAGGCAGTTAAGCCAAGCGTCTTATCAGGCCAGGCAGTTAAGCCAAGCGTCATTATCAGGCCAGGCGTTAAGCCAAGCGTCTTATCAGGCCAGGCGGTTAAGCCAAGAGCCTTATCAGGCCAGGCGGTTAAGCCAAGCGGCCTTATCAGGCCAGGCGCTTAAGCCAAGCGGACCTTATCAGGCCAGGCGGTTAAGCCAAGCGGTCATTATCAGGCCAGGCGTTAAGCCAAAGCCTTATCAGGCCAGGCGGTTAAGCCAAGCGTCATTATCAGGCCAGGCGGTTAAGCCAACGTCATTATCAGGCCAGGCATTAAGCCAAGCATCATTATCAGGCCAGGCGGTTAAGCCAAGTGACTTTTATCAGGCCAGGCGGTTAAGCCAAGCGTCATTATCAGGCCAGGCGGTTAAGCCAAGCGTCCTTATCAGGCCAGGCGGTTAAGCCAAGCGTCCTTATCAGGCCAGGCGGTTAAGCCAAGCGTCCTTATCAGGCCAGGCGGTTAAGCCAAGCGTCATTATCAGGCCAGGCGGTTAAGCCAACGTCATTATCAGGCCAGGCAGTTAAGCCAAGCGTCATTATCAGGCCAGGCGGTTAAGCCAAGCATCATTATCGGCCAGGCAATTGAGCCAAGTGACTTTATCAGGCCAGGCGGTTAAGCCAAGCGTCATTATCAGGCCAGGCGGTTAAGCCAAGCATCATTTCAGGCCAGGCGGTTAAGCCAAGCGTCATTATCAGGCCAGGCGGTTAAGCCAAGCATCATTTCAGGCCAGGCGGTTAAGCCAAGCGTCCTTATCAGGCCAGGGGTAAGCCAAGTGCTTTATCAGGCCAGGTGGTTAAGCCAAGCGGCCTTATCAGGCCAGGCAATTAGCCAAGCGCCCTTATCAGGCCAGGCGTTAAGCCAAGCGGCCTTATCAGGCCAGGCGTTAAGCCAAGCGGCCTTATCAGGCCAGGGCTTAAGCAAGCCTTATCAGGCCAGGCAGTTAAGCCAAGCGGCCTTATCAGGCCAGGCGGTTAAGCCAAGTGTCATTATCAGGCCAGGCAGTAAGCCAAGCGTCTTATCAGGCCAGGCGGTTAAGCCAAGCGTCCTTATCAGGCCAGGCGGTTAAGCCAAGCGTATTATCAGGCCAGGCGGTTAAGCCAAGCGTCATTATCAGGCCAGGCAGTTAAGCCAAGCGTCATTATCAGGCCAGGCGGTTAAGCCAAGCGTTATTATCAGGCCAGGCGGTTAGCCAAGCGTCATTATCAGGCCAGGCGGTTAAGCCAAGCATCATTATGAAGCCAGGCGGTTAAGCCAAGCATCATTATCAGGCCAGGCGGTTAAGCCAAGCGTCCTTATCAGGCCAGGCAGTTAAGCCAAAGACTTTATCAGGCCAGGTGGTTAAGCCAAGCGGCCTTATCAGGCCAGGCGTTAAGCCAAGCGCCTTATCAGGCCAGGCGGTTAAGCCAAGCGCCTTATCAGGCCAGGCGGTTAAGCCAAGCATCATTTAAAGGCCAGGCGGTTAAGCCAAGCGTCATTATCAGGCCAGGCTGTTAAGCCAAGACTTTATCAGGCCAGGCGGTTAAGCCAAGCGCCTTATCAGGCCAGGCAGTTAAGCCAAGCGCCCTTATCAGGCCAGGCGTTAAGCCAAGCGCCTTATCAGGAGCCAGGCGTTTAAGCCAAGCGCCTTATCAGGCCAGGGCTTAAGCAGCCTTATCAGGACAGGCAGTTGAGCCAAGCGGCCTTATCAGGCCAGGCGCTTAAGCCAAGCGTCATTATCAGGCCAGGCGGTTAAGCCAAGCGCATTATCAGGCCAGGCGGTTAAGCCAAAGGCCTTATCAGGCCAGGCGGTTAAGCCAAGCGTCATTATCAGGCCAGGCGGTTAAGCCAAGCGTCATTATCAGGCCAGGCATTAAGCCAAACATCATTATCAGGCCAGGCGGTTAAGCCAAGTGACTTTTATCAGGCCAGGCGGTTAAGCCAAGCGTCATTATCAGGCCAGGCGGTTAAGCCAAGCGTCTTATCAGCCAGGCGGTTAAGCCAAGCGTCCTTATCAGGCCAGGCGGTTAAGCCAAGCGTCCTTATCAGGCCAGGCGGTTAAGCCAAGCGTCATTATCAGGCCAGGCGGTTAAGCCAACGTCATTATCAGGCCAGGCGTTAAGCCAAGCTTCATTATCAGGCCAGGCGGTTAAGCCAAGCATCATTATCAGGCCAGGCTTAAGCCAAGTGCTTATCAGGCAGGCGGTTAAGCCAAGCGTCATTATCAGGCCAGGCGGTTAAGCCAAGCATCATTATCAGGCCAGGGGTTAAGCCAAGCGTCATTATCAGGCCAGGCGGTTAAGCCAAGCATCATTATCAGGCCAGGCGGTTAAGCCAAGCGTCCTTATCAGGCCAGGGGTAAGCCAAGCTTTATCAGGCCAGGCGGTTAAGCCAAGCGGCCTTATCAGGACAGGCTTAGGCCAAGCGCCCTTATCAGGCCAGGCGGTTAAGCCAAGCGCCTTATCAGGCCAGGCGTTAAGCCAAGCGGCCTTATCAGGCCAGGCTTGAAGCCAAGCCTTATCAGGCCAGGCAGTTGAGCCAAGCGGCCTTATCAGGCCAGGCGTTAAGCCAAGTGTCATTATCAGGCCAGGCAGTGAAGCCAAGCGTCATTATCAGGCCAGGCGGTTAAGCCAAGCGTTATTATCAGGCCAGGCGGTTAAGCCAAGCGTCATTATCAGGCCAGGCAGTTAAGCCAAGCGTCTTATCAGGCCAGGCGGTTAAGCCAGCGTATTATCAGGCCAGGCGGTTTAGCCAAGCGTCATTATCAGGCCAGGCGGTTAAGCCAAGCATCATTATGAAGCCAGGCGGTTAAGCCAAGCATCATTATCAGGCCAGGCGGTTAAGCCAAGCGTCCTTATCAGGCCAGGCAGTTTAGCCAAAGCTTTATCAGGCCAGGCGGTTAAGCCAAGCGGCCTTATCAGGCCAGGCGCTTAAGCCAAGCGGCCTTATCAGGCCAGGCGGTTAAGCCAAGCGCCTTATCAGGCCAGGCGGTTAAGCCAAGCATCATTTATCAGGCCAGGCGGTTAAGCCAAGCGTCCTTATCAGGCCAGGCGTTAAGCCAGAGCTTTATCAGGCCAGGTGGTTAAGCCAAGCGGCCTTATCAGGCCAGGCGGTTAAGCCAAGCGCCTTATCAGGCCAGGCGGTTAAGCCAAGCGGCCTTATCAGGCCAGGCGTTAAGCCAAGCGGCCTTATCAGGCCAGGGCTTAAGCAGCCTTATCAGGCCAGGCAGTTAAGCCAAGCGGCCTTATCAGGCCAGGCGCTTAAGCCAAGGCCATTATCAGGCCAGGCGGTTAAGCCAAGCGCCTTATCAGGCCAGGCGGTTAAGCCAAGCGCCTTATCAGGCCAGGCGGTTAAGCCAAGCGTCATTATCAGGCCAGGCGGTTAAGCCAAGCGTCATTATCAGGCCAGGCATTAAGCCAAGCGTCATTATCAGGCCAGGCGGTTAAGCCAAGCGTATTATCAGGCCAGGCGGTTAAGCCAAGCGTCATTATCAGGCCAGGCGGTTAAGCCAAGCGTCATTATCAGGCCAGGCGGTTAAGCCAAGCATCATTATCAGGCCAGGCGGTTAAGCCAAGCGTCCTTATCAGGCCAGGCAGTTAAGCCAAAGACGTTTATCAGGCCAGGCGGTTAAGCCAAGCGTCTTATCAGGCCAGGCAGTTAAGCCAAGCCTTATCAGGCCAGGCGGTTAAGCCAAGCGTCTTATCAGGCCAGGCGGTTAAGCCAAGCGGCCTTATCAGGCCAGGCGCTTGGCGACCTTATCAGGCCAGGCGGTTAAGCCAAGCGGCCTTATCAGGCCAGGCAGTTAAGCCAAGCGTCATTATCAGGCCAGGTAGTAAGCCAAGCGTAATTATCAGGCCAGGCGGTTAAGCCAAGCGTCATTATCAGGCCAGGCAGTAAGCCAAGCGTCATTATCAGGCCAGGCGTTAAGCCAAGCTTTTTCAGGCCAGGCGGTTAAGCCAAGCGTCATTATCAGGCCAGGCGGTTAAGCCAAGCGTCATTATCAGGCCAGGCGGTTAAGCCAAGCATCATTATCAGGCCAGGCAGTTAAGCCAAGCGTCCTTATCAGGCCAGGCGGTTAAGCCAAGCGTCCTTATCAGGCCAGGCGGTTAAGCCAAGCGTCTTATCAGGCCAGGCGGTTAAGCCAAGCGTCTTATCAGGCCAGGAGTTAAGCCAAGCGTTATTATCAGGCCAGGCGGTTAAGCCAAGCGTCATTATCAGGCCAGGCGGTTAAGCCAAGGCCTTATCAGGCCAGGCGGTTAAGCCAAGCGTCATTATCAGGCCAGGCGGTTAAGCCAAGTCATTATCAGGCCAGGCGGTTAAGCCAAAGCTTATCAGGCCAGGCGGTTAAGCCAAGCGCCTTATCAGGCCAGGCGGTTAAGCCAAGCCCTTATCAGGCCAGGCGTTAAGCCAAGCGCCTTATCAGGCCAGGCGGTTAAGCCAAGCGGCCTTATCAGGCCAGGCAGTTAAGCCAAGCCTTATCAGGCCAGGCGGTTAAGCCAAGCGTCATTATCAGGCCAGGCAGTTAAGCCAAGCGTAATTATCAGGCCAGGCGGTTAAGCCAAGCGTCATTATCAGCCAGGCGGAGCCAAGCGTCATTATCAGGCCAGGTGGTTAAGCCAAGCATCATTATCAGGACAGGCGGTTAAGCCAAGCGTCATTATCAGGCCAGGCGGTTAAGCCAAGCATCACTTATCAGGCCAGGGTTAAGCCAAGCCTTATCAGGCCAGGCGGTTAAGCCAAGCCTTATCAGGCCAGGCGGTTAAGCCAAGCGGCCTTATCAGGCCAGGCGGTTAAGCCAACGTCATTATCAGGCCAGGCAGTTAAGCCAAGCTCATATCAGGCCAGGCGTTAAGCCAAGCGTCCTTATCAGGCCAGGCGGTTAAGCCAAGCGTCATTATCAGGCCAGGCGGTTAAGCCAAGCGTCATTATCAGGCCAGGCAGTTAAGCCAAGCGTCATTATCAGGCCAGGCGGTTAAGCCAAGCATCATTATCAGGCCAGGCGGTTAAGCCAAGCTTATCAGGCCAGGCGGTTAAGCCAAGCGTCATTATCAGGCCAGGCGGTTAAGCCAAGCATCATTATCAGGCCAGGCGGTTAAGCCAAGCGCCTTATCAGGCCAGGCAGTTAAGCCAAGCGCCTTATCAGGCCAGGCGTTAAGCCAAGCGCCTTATCAGGCCAGGCGTTAAGCCAAGCGGCCTTATCAGGCCAGGCTTAAGCCAAGCCTTATCAGGCCAGGCGGTTAAGCCAAGCGTCCTTATCAGGCCAGGCGGTTAAGCCAAGCGTCATTATCAGGCCAGGCGGTTAAGCCAAGCTCATTATCAGGCCAGGCAGTTAAGCCAAGCGTCATTATCAGGCCAGGCGGTTAAGCCAAGCATCATTATCAGGCCAGGCGGTTAAGCCAAGCTTTATCAGGCCAGGCGGTTAAGCCAAGCGTCATTATCAGGCCAGGCGGTTAAGCCAAGCATCATTATCAGGCCAGGCGGTTAAGCCAAGCGCCTTATCAGGCCAGGCAGTTAAGCCAAGCGCCTTATCAGGCCAGGCGTTTAAGCCAAGCGGCCTTATCAGGCCAGGCGTTAAGCCAAGCGTCTTATCAGGCCAGGCGTTTAAGCCAAGCGGCCTTATCAGGCCAGGCGCTTGGCGGCCTTATCAGGCCAGGCGGTTAAGCCAAGCGGCCTTATCAGCCAGGTGCTTAAGCCAAGCGTCATCAGGAAAGGCGGTTAAGCCAAGCGTCATTATCAGGCCAGGCGTTAAGCCAAGCGACCTTATCAGGCCAGGCGGTTAAGCCATGCGACCTTATCAGGCCAGGCGGTTAAGCCAAGCGTCATTATCAGGCCAGGCGTTAAGCCAAGTGACCTTATCAGGCCAGGCGGTTAAGCCAAGCGACGTTATCAGGCCAGGCGGTTAAGCCAAGCGTCATTATCAGGCCAGGCAGTTAAGCCAAGCATCATATCAGGCCAGGCGGTAAGCCAAGCATCATTATCAGGCCAGGTGGTTAAGCCAAGCATCATTATTATCAGGCCAGGCGGTTAAGCCAAGCGTCATTATCAGGACGGGGGATAAAGCCAAGCGTCATTATCAGGCCAGGCGGTTAAGCCAAGCATCTTCTCAGCCAGGCATTTAAGCCAAGCATCATTATCAGGCCAGGTGGTTAAGCAAGCGTCATTATCAGGACAGGCGGTTAAGCCAAGCGACATTATCAGGCCAGGCGGTTAAGCCAAGCGTCATTATCAGGCCAGGCAGTTAAGCCAATCGTCATTATCAGGCCAGGCGGTAAGCCAAGCGTCATTATCGGCCAGGCGGTTAAGCCAAGTGACTTTATCAGGCCAGGAGGTTAAGCCAAGCGTCATTATCAGGCCAGGCGGTTAGGCCAAGCATCATTATCAGGCCAGGTGGTAAGCCAAGCGTCCTTATCAGGCCAGGCGGTTAAGCCAAGAGCTTTATCAGGCCAGGTGGTTAAGCCAAGCGGCCTTATCAGGTCAAGGCGGTTAAGCCAAGTGCCTTATCAGGCCAGGCGTTAAGCCAAGCGGCCTTATCAGGCCAGGCGTTAAGCCAAGCGGCCTTATCAGGCCAGGCGGTTAAGCCAAGCGTCATGATCAGGCCAGGCAGTGAAGCCAAGAGTCATATCAGGCCAGGCGGTTAAGCCAAGCGTCCTTATCAGGCCAGGCAGTGAAGCCAAGCGTAATTATCAGGCCAGGCAGTGAAGCCAAGCGTCCTTATCAGGCCAGGCAGTAAGCCAAGTGTCATTATCAGGCCAGGCAGTGAAGCCAAGCATAATTATCAGGCCAGGCGGTGAAGCCAAGCGTCATATCAAGCCAGGCAGTAAGCCAAGCGTAATGAACAGGCCAGGCGGTTAACCAAGCGTCATATCAGGCCAGGCAGTAAGCCAACGTCCTTATCAGGCCAGGCAGTGAAGCAAGCGTCATTATCAGGCCAGGCAGTGAAGCCAAGCGTCTTTATCAGGCCAGGCGGTTAAGCCAAGCTTCATTATCAGGCCAGGCAGTGAAGCCAAGCGTCATTATCAGGCCAGGCGGTTAAGCCAAGAGACTTTATCAGGCCAGGCGGTTAAGCCAAGCGGCCTTATTAGGCCAGGCGTTTAAAGCCAAGCGGCCTTATCAGGCCAGGCGCTTGGCAGCCTTATCAGGCCAGGTGCTTGGCGGCCTTATCAGGCAAGGCGCTTGACGGCCTTATCAGGCCAGGCGGTTAAGCCAAGCGGCCTTATCAGCCGGGCGATTAAGCCAAGCATCATATCAGGCCGGGCGGTTAAGCCAAGAATCTTTATCAGGCCAGGAAGTTAGGCCAAGCATCATTATCAGGCCAGGCGGTTAAGCCAAGATCATTATCAGGCCAGGCGGTTAAGCCAAGCGTCATTATCAGGCCAGGCGGTTAAGCCAAGCGTCTTATCAGGCCAGGCGGTTAAGCCAAGCGTCATTATCAGGCCAGGCGGTTAAGCCAAGCGTCATTATCAGGCCAGGCGGTTAAGCCAAGCGTTTATCAGGCCAGGCGGTTAAGCCAAGCGTCATTATCAGGCCAGGCAGTTAAGCCAAGCGTCTTATCAGGCCAGGCGGTTAAGCCAAGCTTTATCAGGCCAGGCGGTTAAGCCAAGCGGCCTTATCAGGCCAGGCGTTAAGCCAAGCGCCTTATCAGGCCAGGCGCTTGGCGGCCTTATCAGGCCAGGCGCTTGGCGGCCTTATCAGGCCAGGCGGTTAAGCCAAGCGCCTTATCAGGCCAGGCGTTAAGCCAAGCGTCATTATCAGGCCAGGCGGTTAAGCCAAGCATCATTATCAGGCCAGGAAGTTAAGCCAAACATCATTATCAGGCCAGGCGGTTAAGCCAAGCGTCATTATCAGGCCAGGCGGTTAAGCCAAGCGTCATTATCAGGCCAGGCGGTTAAGCCAAGCGTCATTATCAGGCCAGGCAGTTAAGCCAAGTGACATTTATCAGGCCAGGCGGTTAAGCCAAGCGTCATTATCAGGCCAGGCGGTTAAGCCAAGCGTCATATCAGGCCAGGCAGTTAAGCCAAGCGTCATTATCAGGCCAGGCAGTGAAGCCAAGTGTCCTTATCAGGCCAGGCGGTTAAGCCAAGCGTCCATATCAGGCCAGGCGGTTAAGCCAAGCGTCTATCAGGCCAGGCAGTTAAGCCAAGCGTCATTATCAGGCCAGGAGGTTAAGCCAAGCGTCATTATCAGGCCAGGCGGTTAAGCCAAGCGTCTTATCAGGCCAGGCGGTTAAGCCAAGCGTCATTATCAGGCCAGGCGATTAAGCCAAGTGTCATTATCAGGCCAGGCGGTTAAGCCAAGCATCTTATCAGGCCAGGCATTTAAGCCAAGCATCATTATCAGGCCAGGCGGTTAAGCCAAGCGTCATTATCAGGCCAGGCGGTTAAGCCAAGCGTCATTATCAGGCCAGGCGGTTAAGCCAAGCGTTATTATCAGGCCAGGCGGTTAAGCCAAGTGCTTTTATCAGGCCAGGCGGATAAGCCAAGCGTCATTATCAGGCCAGGCAGTTAAGCCAAGCGTCATATCAGGCCAGGCAGTTAAGCCAAGCGTCATTATCAGGCCAGGCAGTGAAGCAAGCGTCTTATCAGGCCAGGCGGTTAAGCCAAGCTCCTTATCAGGCCAGGCGGTTAAGCCAAGTGTCATTATCAGGCAGGCGTTAAGCCAAGTGCCTTATCAGGCCAGGCGGTTAAGCCAAGCGACTTATCAGGCCAGGCAGTTAAGCCAAGCGTCATTATCAGGCCAGGCAGTTAAGCCAAGCATCATATCAGGCCAGGCGGTTAAGCCAAGCATCATTATCAGGCCAGGCGTTAAGCCAAGCGTCATTATCAGGCCAGGCGGTTAAGCCAAGCGTCATTATCAGGCCAGGCGTTAAGCCAAGCGTCATTATCAGGCCAGGCGGTTAAGCCAAGCATCTTATCAGCCAGGCATTTAAGCCAAGCATCATTATCAGGCCAGGGGTTAAGCCAAGCGTCATTATCAGGCCAGGCGGTTAAGCCAAGCGACATTATCAGGCCAGGCGGTTAAGCCAAGCGTCATTATCAGGCCAGGAGGTTAAGCCAAGTGACTTTTTCGGGCCAGGCGGTTAAGCCAAGCGTCATTATCAGGCCAGGCAGTTAAGCCAAGCGTCATTATCAGGCCAGGCAGTTAAGCCAAGCGTCTTATCAGGCCAGGCAGTAAGCCAAGCTTATCAGGCCAGGCGTTAAGCCAAGCGTCCTTATCAGGCCAGGCGGTTAAGCCAAGCGTCATTATCAGGCCAGGCGGTTAAGCCAAGCGTCATTATCAGGCCAGGCGGTTAAGCCAAGCGTCATTATCAGGCCAGGCGGTTAAGCCAAGCGTCATTATCAGGCCAGGCGTTAAGCCAAGTGCACTTATCAGGCCAGGCGGTTAAGCCAAGCGTCTTATCAGGCCAGGCGTTAAGCCAAGCTTTATCAGGCCAGTGGTTAAGCCAAGCGCCTTATCAGGCCAGGCGGTTAAGCCAAGTGCCTTATCAGGCCAGGCGTTAAGCCAAGCGCCTTATCAGGCCAGGCGTTAAGCCAAGCGCCTTATCAGGCCAGGCGGTTAAGCCAAGCGTCATTATCAGGCCAGGCAGTGAAGCCAAGGTCATTATCAGGCCAGGCGGTTAAGCCAAGCGTCCTTATCAGGCCAGGCGGTTAAGCCAAGCGCCTTATCAGGCCAGGCAGTTAAGCCAAGCGTCCTTATCAGGCCAGGCAGTTGAAGCCAAGGTCATTATCAGGCCAGGCAGTTAAGCCAAGCATAATTATCAGGCCAGGCAGTGAAGCCAAGCGTCATATCAGGCCAGGCAGTAAGCCAAGCGTATCAGGCCAGGCGGTTAAGCCAAGCGTCATTATCAGGCCAGGTTAAGCCAAGCGTCTTTATCAGGCCAGGCGGTTAAGCCAAGCTTCATTATCAGGCCAGGCGGTTAAGCCAAGCGTCATTATCAGGCCAGGCGGTTAAGCCAAGCTTTATCAGGCCAGGCGGTTAAGCCAAGCGGCCTTATCAGGCCAGGCGGTTAAGCCAAGCGCCTTATCAGGCCAGGCGCTTGGCAGCCTTATCAGGCCAGGTGCTTGGCGGCCTTATCAGGCCAGGCGTTAAGCCTTATCAGGCCAGGCGGTTAAGCCAAGGCCTTATCAGGCCAGGCGGTTAAGCCAAGCGTCATTATCAGGCCAGGCGGTTAAGCCAAGCATCTTATCAGGCCAGGGTTAAGCCAAGCGTCATTATCAGGCCAGGCGGTTAAGCCAAGCATCATTATCAGGCCAGGCGGTTAAGCCAAGTGGCCTTATCAGGCCAGGCGGTTAAGCCAAGCGGCCTTATCAGGCCAGGCGCTTAAGCGGCCTTATCAGGCCAGGCGGTTAAGCCAAGCGGCCTTATCAGGCCAGGCGGTTAAGCCAAGCGGCCTTATCAGGCCAGGCGGTTAAGCCAAGTGGCCTTATCAGGCCAGGCGCTTGGCGGCCTTATCAGGCCAGGCGGTTAAGCCAAGCGTCATTATCAGGCCAGGCGCTTAAGCCAATCATCATTATCAGGCCAGGCAGTGAACCAAGCGTAATTATCAGGCCAGGCGGTAAGCCAAGCATCATTATCAGCCAGGCAGTAAGCCAAGCGTCATTATCAGGCCAGGGGATTAAGCCAAGCATCATTATCAGGCCAGGCGGTTGAGCCAAGTGACTTATCAGGCCAGGCGGTTAAGCCAAGCGTCATATCAGGCCAGGCAGTTAAGCCAAGCGTCATTATCAGGCCAGGCAGTGAAGCCAAGCGTCCTTATCAGGCCAGGCGGTTAAGCAAGCGTCCTTATCAGGCCAGGCGGTTAAGCCAAGCGTCATTATCAGGCCAGGGCTTAAGCCAAGCTCATTATCAGGCCAGGCAGTTAAGCCAAGCGTAATTATCAGGCCAGGGGTAAGCCAAGCGTCATTATCAGGCCTGGCAGTGAAGCCAAGCGTCATTATCAGGCCAGGCGGTTAAGCCAAGCATCATTATCAGAACAGGCGGTTAAGCCAAGCGTCATTATCAGGCCAGGCGATTAAGCCAAGCGTCACTATCAGGCCAGGCGGTTAAGCCAAGCGTCATTATCAGGCCAGGCAGTTAAGCCAAGTGACTTTTTTGGGCCAGGCGGTTAAGCCAAGCGTCATTATCAGGCCAGGCGGTTAAGCCAAGCATCATATCAGGCCAGGCAGTTAAGCCAAGCGTCATTATCAGGCCAGGCTGTTAAGCCAAGCGTCCTTATCAGGCCAGGCGGTTAAGCCAAGCGTCCTTATCAGGCCAGGGGTTAAGCCAAGCGTCATTATCAGGCCAGGCGGTTAAGCCAAGCGTCCTTATCAGGCCAGGCAGTTAAGCCAAGCGTCATTATCAGGCCAGGCGGTTAAGCCAAGCATCATTATCGGACAGGCGGTTAAGCCAAGTGACTTTATCAGGCCAGGCGGTTAAGCCAAGCGTCATTATCAGGCCAGGCGGTTAAGCCAAGCATCATTATCAGGCCAGGGGTTAAGCCAAGCGGCCTTATCAGGCCAGGCGGTTAAGCCAAGCGCCTTATCAGGCCAGGCGTTTAAGCCAAGCGGCCTTATCAGGCCAGGCGTTAAGCCCTATCAGGCCAGGCTTAAGCAAAGCGGCCTTATCAGGCCAGGCGTTAAGCCAAGCTTCATTACAGGCCAGGCAGTTAAGCCAAGCGTAATTATCAGGCCAGGCGGTAAGCCAAGCATCATTATCAGCCAGGCAGTGAAGCCAAGCGTCATTATCAGGCCAGGGGGTTAAGCCAAGCATCATTATCAGGCCAGGCGGTTAAGCCAAGTGACTTTTCAGGCCAGGCGGTTAAGAAAGTGTCATTATCAGGCCAGGCGGTTAAGCCAACGTCATATCAGGCCAGGCAGTTAAGCCAAGCGTCTTATCAGGCCAGGCAGTGAAGCCAAGCGTCCTTATCAGGCCAGGCGGTTAAGCCAAGTGTCCTTATCAGGCCAGGCGGTTAAGCCAAGCATCATTATCAGGCCAGGCGGTTAAGCCAAGCGTCATTATCAGGCCAGCAGTTAAGCCAAGCGTAATTATCAGGCCAGGCGGTTAAGCCAAGCGGCCTTATCAGGCCAGGCGTTAAGCCAAGCGGCCTTATCAGGCCAGGCGGTTAAGCCAAGCGGCCTTATCAGGCCAGGCGGTTAAGCCAAGCGGCCTTATCAGGCCAGGAGGTTAAGCCAAGCGGCCTTATCAGGCCAGGCGGTTAAGCCAACCGGCCTTATCAGGCCAGGCGTTAAGCCAAGCAGCCTTATCAGGCCAGGCGGTTAAGCCGAGCGTCATTATCAGGCCAGGCAGTTAAGCCAAGCATCATTATCAGGCCAGGCGGTTAAGCCAAGCATCATTATCAGGCCAGGTGTTAAGCCAAGCCTTATCAGGCCAGGCGGTTAAGCCAAGCGTCATTATCAGGCCAGGCGGTTAAGCCAAGCGGCCTTATCAGGCCAGGCGCTTAAGCCAAGCATCATTATCAGGCCAGGCAGTTAAGCCAAGTGTAATTATCAGGCCAGGCGGTTAAGCCAAGCGTCATTATCAGGCCAGGCAGTAAGCCAAGCATCATTATCAGGCCAGGGGTTAAGCCAAGCATCATTATCAGGCCAGGCGTTAAGCCAAGCGTCATTATCAGGCCAGGCGGTTAAGCCAAGCGTCATTATCAGGCCAGGCGGTTAAGCCAAGACTTTATCAGGCCAGGCGGTTAAGCCAAGCGTCATTATCAGGCCAGGCAGTTAAGCCAAGCATCATTATCAGGCCAGGCGGTTAAGCCAAGCGTCCTTATCAGGCCAGGCGGTTAAGCCAAGAGTTTATAAGGCCAGGCGGTTAAGCCAAGCGTCCTTATCAGGCCAGGCGGTTAAGCCAAGCGCCTTATCAGGCCAGGCGTTAAGCCAAGCGGCCTTATCAGGCCAGGCGTTAAGCCAAGCGCCTTATCAGCCAGGCGCTTAAGCCGGCCTTATCAGGCCAGGCGGTTAAGCCAAGCGCCTTATCAGGCCAGGCGTTAAGCCAAGCGCCTTATCAGGCCAGGCGGTTAAGCCAAGCGCCTTATCAGGCCAGGCGGTTAAGCCAAGCGATTTATCAGGCCAGGCGGTTAAGCCAAGCAGCCTTATCAGGCCAGGAGGTTAAGCCAAGCGATCTTATCAGGCCAGGCGGTTAAGCCAAGGCCTTATCAGGCCAGGCGGTTAAGCCAAGTGACTTTATTCAGGCCAGGCGGTTAAGCCAAGCGCCTTATCAGGCCAGGCGTTTAAGCCAAGCGGCCTTATCAGGCCAGGCGGTTAAGCCAAGCGACCTTATCAGGCCAGGCGTTAAGCCAAGCGTCCTTATCAGGCCAGGCGTTAAGCCAAGCATCATTATCAGGCCAGGCGGTTAAGCCAAGCATCATTATCAGGCCAGGCGTTAAGCCAAGGGCCTTATCAGGCCAGGCGTTGGCGGCCTTATCAGGCCAGGCGGTTAAGCCAAGCGGCCTTATCAGGCCAGGCGTTAAGCCAAGTGTCATTATCAGGCCAGGCAGGAAGCCAAGCATAATTATCAGGCCAGGCGGTTAAGCCAAGCGTCATTATCAGCCAGGCAGTAAGCCAAGCGTCATTATCAGGCCAGGGGTTAAGCCAAGCATCTTATCAGGCCAGGCGGTTAAGCCAAGTGACTTTTTCGGGCCAGGCGGTTAAGCCAAGCGTCATTATCAGGCCAGGCGTTAAGCCAAGCGTCATATCAGGCCAGGCAGTTAAGCCAAGCGTCATTATCAGGCCAGGCAGTAAGCCAAGCGTCTTATCAGGCCAGGCGGTTAAGCCAAGCGGCCTTATCAGGCCAGGCGCTTGGCGACCTTATCAGGCCAGGCGGTTAAGCCAAGCGGCCTTATCAGGCCAGGCGGTTAAGCCAAGCGTCATTATCAGGCCAGGTTAAGCCAAGCGTCATTATCAGGCCAGGCGGTTAAGCCAAGCGTCATTATCAGGCCAGGCAGTTAAGCCAAGCGTCATTATCAGGCCAGGCGGTTAAGCCAAGCTTTATCAGGCCAGGCGGTTAAGCCAAGCGTCATTATCAGGCCAGGCGGTTAAGCCAAGCATCATTATCAGGCCAGGCGGTTAAGCCAAGCGTCCTTATCAGGCCAGGCGGTTAAGCCAAGCGTCTTATCAGGCCAGGCGGTTAAGCCAAGCGTCTTATCAGGCCAGGCAGTTAAGCCAAGCGTCATTATCAGGCCAGGCGGTTAAGCCAAGCGTCATTATCAGGCCAAGTTAAGCCAAGCGTCATTATCAGGCCAGGCGGTTAAGCCAAGCGTCATTATCAGGCCAGGCGGTTAAGCCAAGCCTTATCAGGCCAGGCGGTTAAGCCAAGCGTCATTATCAGGCCAGGCGGTTAAGCCAAGTCATTATCAGGCCAGGCGGTTAAGCCAAGAGACTTTATCAGGCCAGGGGTTAAGCCAAGCGCCTTATCAGGCCAGGCGGTTAAGCCAAGCACTTATCAGGCCAGGCGGTTAAGCCAAGCGCCTTATCAGGCCAGGCGGTTAAGCCAAGCGGCCTTATCAGGCCAGGCGTTAAGCCAAGGCCTTATCAGGCCAGGCGGTTAAGCCAAGCGTCTTATCAGGCCAGGCGGTTAAGCCAAGCGTCATTATCAGGCCAGGCGGTTAAGCCAAGCGTCATTATCAGGCCAGGCAGTGGTTAAGCCAAGCGTCATTATCAGGCCAGGCGGTTAAGCCAAGCATCATTATCAGGCCAGGCGGTTAAGCCAAGCGTCATTATCAGGCCAGGCGGTTAAGCCAAGCGTCATTATCAGGCCAGGCGGTTAAGCCAAGCGTCATTATCAGGCCAGGCGGTTAAGCCAAGCTTTATCAGGCCAGGCGGTTAAGCCAAGCGTCATTATCAGGCCAGGCGGTTAAGCCAAGCATCATATCAGGCCAGGCGGTTAAGCCAAGCTTATCAGGCCAGGCGTTAAGCCAAGGCCTTATCAGGCCAGGCAGTTAAGCCAAGCGTCCTTATCAGGCAGGCGGTTAAGCCAAGCGTCATTATCAGGCCAGGCGGTTAAGCCAAGCGTCATTATCAGGCCAGGCAGTTAAGCCAAGCGTCATTATCAGGCCAGGCGGTTAAGCCAAGCATCATTATCAGGCCAGGCGGTTAAGCCAAGTGACTTTATCAGGCCAGGCGGTTAAGCCAAGCGTCATTATCAGGCCAGGCGGTTAAGCCAAGCATCTTTTCAGGCCAGGTGGTTAAGCCAAGCGCCTTATCAGGCCAGGCAGTTAAGCCAAGCGCCCTTATCAGGCCAGGCGTTAAGCCAAGCGCCTTATCAGGCCAGGCGTTAAGCCAAGCGGTCTTATCAGGCCAGGCGTTTAAGCCAAGCGGCCTTATCAGGCCAGGCGCTTGGCGGCCTTATCAGGCCAGGAGGTTAAGCCAAGCGGCCTTATCAGGCCAGGGCTTAAGCCAAGCGTCATCAGGCCAGGCGGTTAAGCCAAGCGTCATTATCAGGCCAGGCGTTTAAGCCAAGCGACCTTATCAGGCCAGGCGGTTAAGCCAAGCGACCTTATCAGGCCAGGCGGTTAAGCCAAGCGTCATTATCAGGCCAGGCGTTTAAGCCAAGTGACCTTATCAGGCCAGGCGGTTAAGCCAAGCACGTTATCAGGCCAGGCAGTTAAGCCAAGCGTCATTATCAGGCCAGGCGGTTAAGCCAAGCGTCATATCAGGCCAGGCGGTAAGCCAAGCATCATTATCAGGCCAGGGGTTAAGCCAAGCGTCTTAGGCTCAGGCCAGGCGGTTAAGCCAAGCGTCATTATCAGGCCAGGGGTTAAGCCAAGCGTCATTATCAGGCCAGGCGGTTAAGCCAAGCATCTTTATCAGGCCAGGCATTTAAGCCAAGCATCATTATCAGGCCAGGGGTTAAGCCAAGCGTCATTATCAGGCCAGGCGGTTAAGCCAAGCGACATTATCAGGCCAGGCGGTTAAGCCAAGCGTCATTATCAGGCCAGGCGTAAGCCAAGCGTCATTATCAGGCCAGGCGGTTAAGCCAAGCGTCATTATCAGGCCAGGCGGTAAGCCAAGCGTCATTATCAGGCCAGGCGGTTAAGCCAAGTGACTTTATCAGGCCAGGAGGTTAAGCCAAGCGTCATTATCAGGACAGGCGGTTAGCCAAGCATCATTATCAGGCCAGGTGGTAAGCCAAGCGTCCTTATCAGGCCAGGCGGTTAAGCCAAGAGCTTTATCAGGCCAGGTGGTTAAGCCAAGCGGCCTTATCAGGCCAGGCGGTTAAGCCAAGTGCCCTTATCAGGCCAGGCGTTAAGCCAAGCGGCCTTATCAGGCCAGGCGTTAAGCCAAGCGGCCTTATCAGGCCAGGCGGTTAAGCCAAGCGTCATGATCAGGCAGGCAGTTAAGCCAAGCGTCATTATCAGGCCAGGCGGTTAAGCCAAGCGTCTTATCAGGCCAGGCAGTGAAGCCAAGCGTAATTATCAGGCCAGGCAGTGAAGCCAAGCGTCCTTATCAGGAAAGGCGGTTAAGCCAAGTGTCATTATCAGGCCAGGCAGTAAGCCAAGCATCATTATCAGGCCAGGCGGTTAAGCCAAGCGTCATATCAGGCCAGGCAGTAAGCCAAGCGTATCAGGCCAGGCGGTTAAACCAAGCGTCATATCAGGCCAGGCAGTTAAGCCAACGTCCTTATCAGGCCAGGCAGTTAAGCCAAGGTCATTATCAGGCCAGGCAGTTAAGCCAAGCGTCTTTATCAGGCCAGGCGGTTAAGCCAAGCTTCATTATCAGGCCAGGCAGTGAAGCCAAGCGTCATTATCAGGCCAGGCGGTTAAGCCAAGAGACTTTATCAGGCCAGGCGGTTAAGCCAAGCGCCTTATCAGGCCAGGCGTTTAAGCCAAGCGGCCTTATCAGGCCAGGCGCTTGGCAGCCTTATCAGGCCAGTGCTTGGCGGCCTTATCAGGCAAGGCGCTTGACGGCCTTATCAGGCCAGGCGGTTAAGCCAAGCGGCCTTATCAGCCAGGCGTTAAGCCAAGCATCATATCAGGCCAGGCGGTTAAGCCAAGTCTTTATCAGGCCAGGAAGTTAGGCCAAGCATCATTATCAGGCCAGGCGGTTAAGCCAAGTATCATTATCAGGCCAGGCGGTTAAGCCAAGCGTCATTATCAGGCCAGGCGGTTAAGCCAAGCGTCATTATCAGGCCAGGCGGTTAAGCCAAGCGTCATTATCAGGCCAGGCGGTTAAGCCAAGCGTCATTATCAGGCCAGGCGGTTAAGCCAAGCGTCATTATCAGGCCAGGCGGTTAAGCCAAGCGTCTTATCAGGCCAGGCGTTAAGCCAAGCGTCTTATCAGGCCAGGCGGTTAAGCCAAGCGTCATTATCAGGCCAGGCGGTTAAGCCAAGTGACTTTTCAGGCCAGGCGGTTAAGCCAAGCGTCTTATCAGGCCAGGCAGTTAAGCCAAGCGTCTTATCAGGCCAGGCGGTTAAGCCAAGCTTTATCAGGCCAGGCGGTTAAGCCAAGCGCCTTATCAGGCCAGGCGTTAAGCCAAGCGCCTTATCAGGCCAGCTTAAGCCAAGCCTTATCAGGCCAGGCGGTTAAGCCAAGCGTCATTATCAGGCCAGGCGTTAAGCCAAGCGTCATTATCAGGCCAGGCGGTTAAGCCAAGCATCATTATCAGGCCAGGGTTAAGCCAAGCGTCATTATCAGGCCAGGCGGTTAAGCCAAGCGTCTTATCAGGCCAGGCGGTTAAGCCAAGCGTCATTATCAGGCCAGGCGGTTAAGCCAAGCGTCATTATCAGGCCAGGCAGTTAAGCCAAGTGCTTTATCAGGCCAGGCGGTTAAGCCAAGCGTCATTATCAGGCCAGGCGGTTAAGCCAAGCGTCATTATCAGGCCAGGCAGTTAAGCCAAGCGTCATTATCAGGCCAGGGGTTAAGCCAAGCATCATTATCAGGCCAGGCGTTAAGCCAAGTGACTTTATCAGGCCAGGCGGTTAAGCCAAGCGTCATTATCAGGCCAGGCAGTTAAGCCAAGCGTCATTATCAGGCCAGGCGTAAGCCAAGCGTCCTTATCAGGCCAGGCGGTTAAGCCAAGCGTCTTATCAGGCCAGGCAGTTAAGCCAAGCGTCATTATCAGGCCAAGGCGCTTAAGTCAAGCCTCTTTATCAGGCCAGGCAGTGAAGCCAAGCGTAATTATCAGGCCAGGCGGTGAAGCCAAGCGTCATTATCAAGCCAGGCAGTGAAGCCAAGCGTCATTATCAGGCCAGGCGGTTAAGGTAAGCATCATTATCAGAACAGGCGGTTAAGCCAAGCGTCATTATCAGGCCAGGCGATTAAGCCAAGCGTCACTATCAGGCCAGACGGTTAAGCCAAGCGTCATTATCAGGCCAAGCAGTTAAGCCAAGTGACTTTTTTGGGCCAGGCGGTTAAGCCAAGCGTCATTATCAGGCCAGGCGGTTAAGCCAAGCATCATGATCAGGCCAGGCAGTTAAGCCAAGCGTCATATCAGGCCAGGCTGTGTACCCAAGCGTCCTTATCAGGCCAGGCGGTTAAGCCAAGCGTCCTTATCAGGCCAGGGGTTAAGCCAAGCGTCATTATCAGGCCAGGCGGTTAAGCCAAGCGTCCTTATCAGGCCAGGCAGTTAAGCCAAGCGTCATTATCAGGCGAGGCGGTTAAGCCAAGCATCATTATCCGGACAGGCGGTTAAGCCAAGTGACTTTACCAGGCCAGGCGGTTAAGCCAAGCGTCATTATCAGGCCAGGCGGTTAAGCCAAGCATCATTTTCAGGCCAGGTGGTTAGGCCAAGCGGCCTTATCAGGCCAGGCTTAAAGTTAAGCCAAGCGCCCTTATCAGGCCCGGCGTTTAAGCCAAGCGGCCTTATCAGGCCAGGCGCTTGGAGGCCCTATCAGGCCAGGCGCTTCAGCAAGCGGCCTTATCAGGCCAGGCGCTTAAGCCAAGCTTCATTATCAGGCCAGGCAGTGAAGCCAAGCGTAATTATCAGGCCAGGCGGTGAAGCCAAGCATCATTATCAGCCAAACAGTGAAGCCAAGCGTCATTATCAGGCCAGGGGGTTAAGCCAAGCATCATTATCAGGCCAGGCGGTTAAGCAAGTGACTTTTCGGGCCAGGCGGTTAAGCCAAGTGTCATTATCAGGCCAGGCGGTTAAGCCAACGTCATGATCAGGCCAGGCAGTTAAGCCAAGCGTCTTATCAGGCCGGCAGTGAAGCCAAGCGTCCTTATCAGGCCAGGCGGTAAAGCCAAGTGTCCTTATCAGGCCAAGCGGTTAAGCCAAGCATCATTATCTAGGCCAGGCGGTTAAGCCAAGCGTCATTATCAGGCCAGCAGTTAAGCCAAGCGTCATTGTCAGGCCAGGCGGTTAAGCCAAGCGGCCTTATCAGGCCAGGCGCTTAAGCCAAGCAGCCTTATCAGGCCAGGCGGTTAAGCCAAGCGGCCTTATCAGGCCAGGCGGTTAAGCCAAGCGGCCTTATCAGGCCAAGCGGCCTTATCAGTTCAGGAGGTTAAGCCAAGCGGCCTTATCAGGCCAGGCGGTTAATCCAAGCCTTATCAGGCCAGGCGTTTAAGCCAAGCAGCCTTATCAGGCCAGGCGGTTAAGCCGAGCGTCATTAGCAGGCCAGGCAGTTAAGCCAAGCATCATTATCAGGCCAGGCGGATAAGCCAAGCATCATTATCAGGCCAGGTGTTAAGCCAAGCCTTATCAGGCCAGGCGGTTAAGCCAAGCGTCATTATCAGGCCAGGCGGTTAAGCCAAGCGGCCTTATCAGGCCAGGCGGTTAAGCCAAGCGTCCTTATCAGGCCAGACAGTTAAGCCAAGCGTCATTATCAGGCAAGGCGCTTAAGTCAAGCTCATTATCAGGCCAGGCAGTGAAGCCAAGCGTAATTATCAGGCCAGGTGGTGAAGCCAAGCGTCATTATCAGGCCAGGCAGTGAAGCCAAGCGTCATTATCAGGCCAGGCGGTTAAGGTAAGCATCATTATCAGAACAGGCGGTTAAGCCAAGCGTCATTATCAGGCCAGCGATTAAGCCAAGCGTCACTATCAGGCCAGCGGTTAAGCCAAGCGTCATTATCAGCCAGCAGTTAAGCCAAGTGACTTTTTTGGGCCAGGCGGTTAAGCCAAGCGTCATTATCAGGCCAGGCGGTTAAGCCAAGCATCATGATCAGGCCAGGCAGTTAAGCCAAGCGTCATATCAGGCCAGGCTGTTACCCAAGCGTCCTTATCAGGCCAGGCGGTTAAGCCAAGCGTCCTTATCAGGCCAGGGGGTTAAGCCAAGCGTCATTATCAGGCCAGGCGGTTAAGCCAAGCGTCCTTATCAGGCCAGGCAGTTAAGCCAAGCGTCATTATCAGGCGAGGCGGTTAAGCCAAGCATCATTATCAGGACAGGCGGTTAGCCAAGTGACTTTATCAGGTCAGGCGGTTAAGCCGAGCGTCATTATCAGGCCAGGCGGTTAAGCCAAGCATCATTTTCAGGCCAGGTGGTTAGGCCAAGCGGCCTTATCAGGCCAGGCTTAAAGTTAAGCCAAGCGCCCTTATCAGGCCCGGCGTTTAAGCCAAGCGGCCTTATCAGGCCAGGCGCTTGGAGGCCCTATCAGGCCAGGCGCTTCAGCAAAGCGGCCTTATCAGGCCAGACGCTTAAGCCAAGCTTCATTACAGGCCAGGCAGTGAAGCAAGCGTAATTATCAGGCCAGGCGGTGAAGCCAAGCATCATTATCAAGGCCAAACAGTGAAGCCAAGCGTCATTATCAGGCCAGGGGGTTAAGCCAAGCATCATTATCAGGCCAGGCGGTTAAGCTAAGTGACTTTTCGGGCCAGGCGGTTAAGAAAGTGTCATTATCAGGCCAGGCGGTTAAGCCAAACGTCATGATCAGGCCAGGCAGCTAAGCCAAGCGTCTTGATCAGGCCCGGCAGTGAAGCCGAGCGTCCTTATCAGGCCAGGCGGTAAAGCCAAGTGTCCTTATCAGGCCAAGCGGTTAAGCCAAGCATCATTATCTAGCCAGGCGGTTAAGCCAAGCGTCATTATCAGGCCAAGCAGTTAAGCCAAGCGTCATTGTCAGGCCAGGCGGTTAAGCCAAGCGGCCTTATCAGGCCAGGCGCTTAAGCCAAGCGCCTTATCAGGCCAGGCGGTTAAGCCAAGCGGCCTTATCAGGCCAGGCGGTTAAGCCAAGCGGCCTTATCAGGCCAAGCGGCCTTATCAGTTCAGGAGGTTAAGCCAAGCGGCCTTATCAGGCCAGGCGGTTAATCCAACCGGCCTTATCAGGCCAGGCGTTTAAGCCAAGCAGCCTTATCAGGCCAGGCGGTTAAGCCGAGCGTCATTAGCAGGCCAGGCAGTTAAGCCAAGCATCATTATCAGGCCAGGCGGTTAAGCCAAGCATCATTATCAGGACAGGTGTTTAAGCCATGTGGCCTTATCAGGCCAGGCGGTTAAGCCGAGCGTCATTATCAGGCCAGGCGGTTAAGCCAAGCGGCCTTATCAGGCCAGGCGCTTAAGCCAAGCATCATTATAAGGCCAGGCAGTGAAGCCAAGCGTAATTATCAGGCCAGGCGGTAAGCCAAGCGTCATTATCAAGCCAGGCAGTGAAGCCAAGCATCATTATCAGGCCAGGGGTTAAGCCAAGCATCATTATCAGGCCAGGCGTTAAGCCAAGCGTCATTATCAGGCCAGGCGGTTAAGCCAAGCGTCATTATCAGGCCAGGCGGTTAAGCCAAGTGACTTTATCAGGCCAGGCGGTTAAGCCAAGCGTCATTATCAGGCCAGGCAGTTAAGCCAAGCATCATTATCAGGCCAGGCGGTTAAGCCAAGCGTCCTTATCAGGCCAGGCGGTTAAGCCAAGAGATTTTATTAAGCCAGGCGGTTAAGCCAAGCGTCCTTATCAGGCCAGGCGGTTAAGCCAAGCGCCCTTATCAGGCCAGGCGTTAAGCCAAGCGGCCTTATCAGGCCAGGCGTTAAGCCAAGCGCCTTATCAGGCCAGGCGTTGGCGGCCTTATCAGCCAGGCGGTTAACCAAGCGGCCTTATCAGGCCAGGCGCTTAAGCCAAGCGGCCTTATCAGGCCAAGCGGTTAAGCAAGCGGCCTTATCAGGCCAGGCAGTTAAGCCAAGCGGATTTATCAGGCCAGGCGGTTAAGCCAAGCAGCCTTATCAGGGCCAGGAGGTTAAGCCAAGCGATCTTATCAGGCCAGGCGGTTAAGCCATTCGGCCTTATCATGCCAAGAGGTTAAGCCAAGTGACTTTATTCAGGCCAGGCGGTTAAGCCAAGCGGCCTTATCAGGCAGGCGTTTAAGCCAAGCGGCCTTATCAGGCCAGGCGGTTAAGCAAAGCGACCTTATCAGGCCAGGCGGTTAAGCAAGCGTCCTTATCAGGCCAGGCAGTTAAGCCAAGCATCATTATCAGGCCAGGCGGTTAAGCCAAGCATCATTATCAGGCCAGGCGTTTAAGCCAAGGGCCTTATCAGGCCAGGCGTTGGCGGCCTTATCAGGCCTGGCGGTTAAGCCAAGCGGCCTTATCAGGCCAGGCGCTCAAGCCAAGCGTCATTATCAGGCCAGGCAGAGAAGCCAAGCATAATTGTCAGGCCAGGCGGTAAGCCAAGCGTCATTAAAAAGGCCAGGCAGTGAAGCCAAGCGTCATTATCAGGCCAGGGGGTTAAGCCAAGCATCATTATCAGGCCAGGCGGTTAAGCCAAGTGACTTTTATCGGGCCAGGCGGTTAAGCCAAGCGTCATTATCAGGCCAGGCAGTTAAGCCAAGCGTCATGATCAGGCCAGGCAGTTAAGCCAAGCGTCATTATAAGGCCAGGCAGTGAAGCCAAGCGTCTTTATCAGGCCAGGCGGTTAAGCCAAGCGCCTTATCAGGCCAGGCGGTTAAGCCAAGCGGCCTTATCAGGCCAGGCGTTAAGCCAAGCGGACCTTATCAGGCCAGGCGGTTAAGCCAAGCGGCATTATCAGGCCAGGCGTTAAGCCAAGAGCCTTATCAGGCCAGGCGGTTAAGCCAAGCGTCTTATCAGCCAGGCGGTTAAGCCAAGCGTCTTATCAGGCCAGGCGGTTAAGCCAAGCGTCCTTATCAGGACAGGCGGTTAAGCCAAGCGTCATTATCAGGCCAGGCGGTTAAGCCAAGCGTCATTATCAGGCCAGGCAGTTAAGCCAAGCCTTATCAGGCCAGGCGGTTAAGCCAAGCATCATTATCAGGCCAGGCATTAAGCCAAGTGCTTTATCAGGCAGGCGGTTAAGCCAAGCGTCATTATCAGGCCAGGCGGTTAAGCCAAGCATCATTTCAGGCCAGGGGTTAAGCCAAGCGTCATTATCAGGCCAGGCGGTTAAGCCAAGCATCATTTCCAGGCCAGGCGGTTAAGCCAAGCGTCTTATCAGGCCAGGCGGTAAGCCAAGTGACTTTATCAGGCCAGGCGGTTAAGCCAAGCGTCATTATCAGGACAGGCAATTAGCCAAGCGCCTTATCAGGCCAGGCGTTTAAGCCAAGCGGCCTTATCAGGCCAGGCGGTTAAGCCAAGCGGCCTTATCAGGCCAGGTGCTTGGCAGCCTTATCAGGCCAGGCAGTTAAGCCAAGCGGCCTTATCAGGCCAGGCGCTTAAGCCAAGTGTCATTATCAGGCCAGGCAGTGAAGCCAAGCGTCCTTATCAGGCCAGGCGGTTAAGCCAAGCGTCCTTATCAGGCCAGGCGGTTAAGCCAAGCGTTATTATCAGGCCAGGCGGTTAAGCCAAGCGTCATTATCAGGCCAGGCAGTTAAGTCAAGCGTCATTATCAGGCCAGGCGGTTAAGCCAAGCGTTATTATACGGCCAGGCGGTTTAGCCAAGCGTCATTATCAGGACAGGCGGTTAAGACAAGCATCATTATGAAGCCAGGCGGTTAAGCCAAGCATCATTTTCAGACCAGGCGGTTAAGCCCAGCGTCCTTATCAGGCCAGGCAGTTAAGCCAAGAGACTTTATCAGGCCAGGTGGTTAAGACAAGCGGCCTTATCAGACCAGGCGCTTAAGCCAAGCGGCCTTATCAGGCCAGGCGGTTAAGCCAAGCGGCCTTATCAGGCCAGGCGGTTAAGCCAAGCATCATTTCGAGGCCAGGCGGTTAAGCCAAGCGTCATTATCAGGCCAGGCGGTTAAGCCAAGCGTTATTATACGGCCAGGCGGTTAAGCCAAGCGTCATTATCAGGACAGGCGGTTAAGCCAAGCATCATTATCAAGCCAGGCGGTTAAGCTAAGCATCATTTTCAGACCAGGCGGTTAAGCCCAGCGTCCTTATCAGGCCAGGCAGTTAAGCCAAGCGCCCTGATCATGACAGGCGTTTAAGCCAAGCGGCCTTATCAGGCCAGGCGGTTAAGCCAAGCGGCCTTATCAGGCCAGGCGGTTAAGCCAAGCGGCCTTATCAGGCCAGGCGGTTAAGCCAAGCGGCCTTATCAGGCCAGGCGCTTGGCGACCTTATCAGGCTAGGCGGTTAAGCCAAGCGGCCTTATCAGGCCAGGCAGTTAAGCCAAGCGTCATTTTCATGCTAGGTAGTGAACCAAGCGTAATTATCATGCCTGGCGGTGAAGCCAAGCATCATTATCAAGCCAGGCAGTGAAGCCAAGCGTCATTATAAGGCCAGGCGCTTGAGCCAAGTGACTTTTTCGGGCCAGGCGGTTAAGCCAAGCGTCATTATCAGGCCAGGCGGTTAAGCCAAGCGTCATGATCAGGCCAGGCGGTTAAGCCAAGCATCATTATCCGGCCAGGCAGTGAAGCCAAGCGTCCTTATCAGGCCAGGCGGTTAAGCCAAGCGTCCTTATCAGGCCAGGCGGTTAAGCCAAGCGTCTTTATCAGGCCAGGCGGTTAAGCCAAGCGTCATTCTCAGGCCAGTTAGTTAAGCCAAGCGTTATTATCAGGCCAGGCGGTTAAGCCAAGCGTCATTTTCCGGCCAGGCGGTTAAACCAAGTGACCTTATCAGGCCAGGCGGTTAAGCCAACCGTCATTATCAGGCCAGGCGGTTAAGCCAAATGTCATTATCAGGCCAGGCGGTTAAGCCAAGAGACTTTATCAGGCCAGGTGGTTAAGCCAAGCGGCCTTATCAGGCCAGGCGGTTATTATTATTATTATTATTATTAAATGCTATTATTATTATTAAATGCTAAGCTACAACCCTAGTTGGAAAAGCAGGATGCTATAAGCCCAGGGGCCCCAACAGGGAAAATAGCTCAGTGAGGAAAGGAAACAAGGAAAAATAAAATATTTTAAGAATAGTAACAACATTTAAATAAATATTTCCTATATAAACAATAAAAACTTCAAAAAAACAAGAGAAAGAGAAACTAGATACAACAGTGTGCCTGAGTGTACCCTCAAGCAAGAGAACTCCAACCCAAGACAGTGGAAGGCCATGGTACAGAGGCTATAGCACTACCCAAGACTAGAGAACAATGGTTTGATTTTGGAGTGTCCTTCTCCTAGAAGAGTTGCTTACCATAGCTAAAGAGTCTCTTCTACCCTTACCAAGAGGAAAGTAGCCACTGAACAATTACATTGCCGTAGTTAACCCCTCGGGTGAAAAAGAATTGTTTAGTAATCTCAGTGTTGTCAGGTGTATGAGGACAGAGGAGAATCTGTAAAGAATAGGCCAGACTATTCGATGCCTGTGTAGGCAAAGGGAAAGAACCGTAACCAGAGAGAAGGATCCAATATGGTACTGTCTGGCAAGCCAAAGGACCCCCTAACTCTCTAGCGGTAGTATCTCAACGGGCGGCTGGTGCCCTGGCCAACCTACTACCTATAATAAGCCAAGCACCCTTATCAGGCCAGGCGTTTAAGCCAAGCGGCCTTATCAGGCCAGGCGTTTAAGCCAAGCGGCCTTATCAGGCCAGGCAGTTAAGCCAAGTGGCCTTATCAGGAAAGGCGCTTAAGTCAAGCATCATTATCAGGACAGGCAGTGAAACCAAGCGTAATTATCAGGCCAGGCGGTGAAGGCAAGCGTCATTATCAAGCCAGGCAGTGGAGCCGAGCGTCATTATCAGGCCAGGTGGTTAAGGTAAGCATCATTATCAGAACAGGCGGTTAAGCCAAGCGTCATTATCAGGCCAGGCTTTTAAGCCAAGCATCACTATCAGGCCAGACGGTTAAGCCAAGCATCATTATCAGGCCAAGCGGTTAAGCCAAGTGACTTTTTCGGTCCAGGCGGTTAAGCCAAGCGTCATTATCAGGCCAGGCGGTTAAGCCAAACATCATGATCAGGCCAGGCAGTTAAGCCAAGCATCATGATCAGGCCAGGCAGTGTAGCCAAGTGTCCTTATCAGGCCAGGCAGTTAAGCCAAGCGTCCTTATCAGGCAAGGCGGTTAAGCCAAGCGTCATTATCAGGCCAGGCGGTTAAGCCAAGCGTCATTATCAGGCCAGGCAGTTAAGCCAAGCGTCATTATCAGGCGAGGCGGTTAAGCCAAGCATCATTATCCAGCCAGGCGGTTAAGCCAAGTGACTTTACCAGGCCAGGCGGTTAAGCCAAGCGTCATTATCAGGCCAGGTGGTTAAGCCAAGCATCATTTTCAGGCCAGGTGGTTAAGCCAAGGGGCCTTATCAGGCCAGGCAGTTAAGCCAAGCGCCCTTATCAGGCCCGGCGTTTAAACAAAGCGGCCTTATCAGGCCAGGCGTTTAAGCCAAGCGGCCTTATCAGGCCAGGCGCTTGGAGGCCTTATCAGGCCAGGCGCTTAAGCCAAGGTTCATTATCAGGCCAGGCAGTGAAGGCAAGCGTAATTATCAGGCCAGGCGGTGAAGCCAAGCAGTGAAGCCAAGCGTCATTATCAGGCCAGGCAGTTAAGCCAAGCGTCATGATCAGGACAGGCGGTTAAGCCAAACGTCATTATCAGGCCAGGCGGTTAAGCCAAGTGACTTTTTCGGGCCAGGCGGTTAAGCCAAGCGTCATTATCAGGCCAGGCGGTTAAGCCAAGCGTCCTTATCAGGCCAGGCGGTTAAGCCAAGCATCATTATCAGGCCAGGCGGTTAAGCCAAGAGACTTTATCAGGCCAAGTGGTTAAGCCAAGCGGCCTTATCAGGCCAGGCGGTTAAGCCAAGCACCCTTATCAGGCCAGTCGTTTAAGCCAAGCGGCCTTATCAGGCCAGGCGTTTAAGCCAAGCGGCCTTATCAGGCCAGGCAGTTAAGCCAAGCGGCCTTATCAGGAAAGGCGCTTAAGTCAAGCGTCATTATCAGGCCAGGCAGTGAAGCCAAGCGTAATTATCAGGCCAGGCGGTGAAGCCAAGCGTCATTATCAAGCCAGGCAGTGGAGCCAAGTGTTATTATCAGGCCAGGCGGTTAAGGTAAGCATCATTATCAGAACAGGCGGGTAAGCCAAGCGTCATTATCAGGCCAGGCTTTTAAGCCAATCATTACTATCAGGCCAGACGGCTAAGCCAAGCGTCATTATCAGGCCAAGCGGTTAAGCCAAGTGACTTTTTCGGGCCAGGCGGTTAAGCCAAGCGTCATTATCAGGCCAGGCTGTAAAGCCAAGCATCATGATCAGGCCAGGCAGTTAAGCCAAGCGTCATGACCAGGCCAGGCGGTTAAGCCAAGCGTCCTTATCAGGGCAGGCGGTTAAGCCAAGCATCATTATCAGGCCAGGCGGTTAAGCCAAGCGTCATTATCAGGCCACGCAGTTAAGCCAAGCGTCATTATCAGGCGAGGCGGTTAAGCCAAGCATCATTATCCGGCCATGCGGTTAAGCCAAGTGACTTTACCAGGCCAGGCGTTTAAGCCAAGCGTCATTATCAGGCCAGGCGGTTAAGCCAAGTATCATTTTCAGGCCAGGTGGTTAAGCCAAGCGGCCTTATCAGGCCAGGCAGTTAAGCCAAGCGCCCTTATCAGGCCCGGCGTTTAAACAAAGCGGCCTTATCAGGCCAGGCGTTTAAGCCAAGCGGCCTTATCAGGCCAGGCGCTTGGAGGCCTTATCAGGCCAGGCGCTTAAGCCAAGCGGCCTTGTCAGGCCAGGCGCTTAAGCCAAGCATCATTATCAGGCCAGGCAGTGAAGGCAAGCGTAATTATCAGGCCAGGCGGTTAAGCCAAGCATCATTATCAGGCCAGGCGGTTAAGCCAAGTGACTTTTCGGGCCAGGCGGTTAAGCCAAGTGTCATTATCAGGCCAGGCGGTTAAGCCAAGCGTCATGATCAGGCCAGGCAGTTAAGCCAAGCATCATTATCTAGCCAGGCGGTTAAGCCAAGCTTCATTATCAGGCCAGGCGGTTAAGCCAAGCGTCATTGTCAGGCCAGGCGGTTAAGCCAAGCGTCATTATCTGGCCAAGCGGTTAAGCCAAGTGACTTTATCAGGCCAGGCGATTAAGCCAAGCGTCATAATCAGGCCAGGCGGTTAAGGCAAGCATCATTATCAGGCCAGGTGGTTAAGCCAAGCGTCCTCACAGGCCAGGCGGTTAAGTCAAGAGACTTTATCAGGCCAGGTGGTTAAGCCAAGCGGCCTTATCAGGCCAGGCGGTTAAGCGAAGTGCCCTTATCAGGCCAGGCGTTTACGCCAAGCAGTGTACCAACCGTGTGTCACACAATTGTACATAATTCCTTTTGTATATATTATGCTTGTGTCTTCGCTCTTCCCTCGCACTAAAACGAACATGAAAATTCATGTCTCCGGTTTTGCTCTGTGACATTGTCTGTCTCTCGAACATGTTATGTCCTGTTGCCTTGAGGTTTTGTATATAAAGGAGAGTGTTCCTTAATAAACAACTCAGTCGTTTTCAATCTGCCTTTGAGTTCACACCCCTCTCTTGGCCCGTCACATAGGTGACCCCGGAGTGACTCGCTCCTCCCACCTCCCCATCCCATCCCCCCTACACCTCTCCCCGTTACTATGACACAGTCAACGCATACCTTCTGCAGCAGTACTCACCGTTGCCAGCCGCTCGTATAGCAACGCCTTTTCAACTCTCTCAACAACCGTTGGGAGACCAAAGGGCTTCGCTCAGCCTCGGAAAATGACTAGTATTACTCGCCTGCAACCTGCCGCACACGGCTCTCCTCGTGAGGTGAACCTACTTCGTACCCTTATGGACAGCCACTTCATGACTTTCAAAACCTCCATCAACGCCTCCACTTGTGACGAAGAGGACACCTATTCAACTTCAACCGAAGTTAACGTGAATGCTGTAGGAAATACACGACTATGACTGCCGTAGGACATACACGCCTATGAACACAGTAGGCCTATGAATGCCGTAGGACACGCCTATGAATGCCGTAGGACACACCCGCCTATGAATGACGTAGGACACGCCTATAAATGCCGTAGGACACACTCGCCTACCCCGTGACGAGCCGGAGCGGCAACACAGCCACCCCTCATCCACCACTCGCTCGCACCCCAACCATTGACTTCTACAGCCACTCACTGCCGCTGATCGGCGCAGTTTTTACCACTACCTCTCCAGATTCAGGGCACCTATTTAACATGTTCAGTACGTCAATTTTAGAGGGGGAGCCATGTACCAACCGTGTGTCACACAATTGTACATAATTCCTTTTGTATATATTATGCTTGTATCTTCGCTCTTCCCTCGCATTAAAACGAACATGAAAATTCATGTCTCCGGTTTTGCTCTGTGACATTGTCTGTCTCTCGAACATGTTATGTCCTGTTGCCTTGAGGTTTTGTATATAAAGGAGAGTGTTCCTTAATAAACAACTCAGTCGTTTTCAATCTGCCTTTGAGTTCACAACCCTCTCTCGGCTCTGTCACAGCAGCCTTATCAGGCCAGGCGTTTAAGCCAAGCGGCCTTATCAGGCAATGCACTTGGCGGCCTTATCAGGCCAGGCGGTTAAGCCAAGCGGCCTTATCAGGCCAGGCGCTTAAACCAAGCGTCATTATCAGGCCAGGCAGTGAAGCCAAGCGTAATTATCAGGCCAGGCGGTGAAGCCAAGCGTCATTATCAAGCCAGGAAGTGAAGCCCAGCGTCATTATCAGGCCAGGTGGTTAAGCCAAGCATCATTATCAGGCCAGGCGGTGAAGCCAAGCATCATTATCAGGCCAGGCGGTTAAGCCAAGCATCATTATCAGGCCAGGCGGTTAAGCCAAGCATCATTATTAGGCCAGGCGGTTAAGCCAAGCGTCATGATCAGGCCAGGCAGTGAAGCCAAGCGTCATTATCAGGCCAGGCGGTTAAGCCAAGCATCATTATTAGGCCAGGCGGTGAAGCCAAGCATCTTCATAAGGCCGGGCAGTGAAGCCGAGCATTGCCATGAGTCCGGGCGGTGAAGCCAAGCATTTTTTTTTCCAGCCAAATAAGACTGCCTATTCATCAGTACATGAAGAGGCCAAGTTCCATCTCCTGCATAGCCAATCTTAGAAGTTATCTAGGCATCCTTGACGATGACAAGTCAGACCAATTACATGATATCAGCTCTCTTTTGCTTTGAAACTGGTATCCTGAACTTGTCGATTCTTATTTTAATCTTAAAATAAATCAATATATAATTATTTTTTCCTTAAGCCTAAAAAGTAAAAAAAAAAAATAAAAAATAAATAATTTAACAAAGATATATTCCTTTTTAAAAAAAATTATTCCTTTTTAGAAATAAAATAAAGAAACAAAACAAAAAAGAAAATATTCTTTTCACAGAACTAAAAAAAATATATCTCAAAAAATAATGTTCCTTTCAAAACAAAAGTAAAAAGACAACCCTCCATTTGGAGCCATCTGTTGAACACCTCTCCAAGCTGATCTTCCTTGAAGAGACGCAGCTTCCTTCCCCAGCTGAACTATCTTGGGCCAACCTATAAGAACTTTCCTGCATCCTAGAAGAATCCCAGCTTCATCCCTCTGCAGAGCCGGTCTTCTAGATTATTCCCCCAGAACCACCCGAAGGTTGGTATCCAAAAGAATAGATCTAGATATCCGACCATTTGTACACTTGACAAACGTCTTGTACTCGTTCACCAAGGTACATAGCATACAGAATCCGCTAGGTCTCTTCCTTCTGCATCGCCAGTCCTCCAGGTTATTCCAAGCATCGTTCAATTTGGAGAGTTGAGCATTGCGTCCCTCAAGCCGGTCGGTCCTTCCTCTTCTCTTCCAATCTTGTCAACTGGATCCAATGCATCAATCCTGATTTTCATATTCCTTATCCTGGTTTGAAGCGTCCAACTAAGGTTCCTTCAAGGTCATCTTGATTAATTTCCATCATCATCATCCTCCTTCTCCTCCTCCTCCTCTTCATCTTCATCATCATCATCATCATCATCCTCCTCCTCCTCCTCCTCCTCACCTTCCTCCTCCTCCTCCTCCTCCATTTGAAGGTTCTCATCTACAATAAGTTCAGATTTTTCACTTGAGTCGTCATCCTCCAGGTTATGATCCTCTTCCTTCTCGAGTTCGGGAATAGCTCTCATTGTTGTTTCTCCCCTCTCCTTCTCAACCAGAGCTGTCAGGTCCTGGATCTTTTTCTCCAGGCCTTCCACTACACCCAAAACCTTAGAAGCCACGACTCTCTTCCAAATAGGAAACAGTACAGGTGAATCTTTACCAATGAATATTTTGCAATACAGCAAGTCTGACTTTTCCCCTCTGCTAAGTTCATCCTAAAAAAAGCCATTATCCTTCTGACATTAACTCACTGCCAATTCCTCTTAGTCCAGAATATTAACTCGGCTTACTAGAATAAATCTGACTTATTTGTTATGCAATTATTCCACTGATAAAAAAACAGTACAGGTGAATCTTTACCAATGAACATTTTGCAATACACAAGTCCGACTTTTTCCCTCTGCTAAGTTCATCCTATCGAAAGCCATAATCTTCCTGACATTATCTCACTGTCAATTCCTCTTAGTACAGAATATCAACTCGGCTTACTAGAATAAATCTGACTTATTTGTTATGCAATTATTCCACTGATAAAGAAACAGTACAGGTGAATCTTTACCAATAAACATTTTGCAATATAACAAGTCCGACTTTTTCCTTCTGCTAAGTTCATCCTATCGTAAGCCATTATCCTTCTGACATTAACTCACTGCCAATTCCTCTTAGTCCAGAATATTAACTCGGCCTACTAGAATAAATCTGACTTATTTGTTATGCAATTATTCCACTGATAAAGAAACAGTACAGGTGAATCTTCACCAATGAACAGTTTGCAATACAACAAGTCCGACTTTTTCCTTCTGCTAAGTTCATCCTATCGAAAGCCATAATCTTCCTGACATTATCTCACTGTCAATTCCTCTTAGTCCAGAATATTAACTCGGCTTACTAGAATAAATCTGACTTATTTGTTATGCAATTATTCCACTGATAAAGAAACAGTACAGGTGAATCTTTACCAATAAACATTTTGCAATATAACAAGTCCGACTTTTTCCTTCTGCTAAGTTCATCCTATCGTAAGCCATTATCCTTCTGACATTAACTCACTGCCAATTCATTCCTCTTAGTCCAGAATATTAACTCGGCCTACTAGAATAAATCTGACTTATTTGTTATGCAATTATTCCACTGATAAAGAAACAGTACAGGTGAATCTTCACCAATGAACAGTTTGCAATACAACAAGTCCGACTTTTTCCCTCTGCTAAGTTCATCCTATCAAAAGCCATAATCTTCCTGACATTAACTCACTGCCAATTCCTCTTAGTCCAGAATATTAACTCGGCCTGATAGAATAAATCTGACTTATTTGTTATGCAATTATTCCACAGATAAAGAAACAGTACAGGTGAATCTTTACCAATGAACATTTTGCAATACAACAAGTCCGACTTTTTCCCTCTGCTAAGTTCATCCTATCGAAAGCCATAATCTTTCTGACATTAACTCACTGTCAATTCCTCTTAGTCCAGAATATTAACTCGGCTTACTAGAATAAATCTGACTTATTTGTTATGCAATTATTCCACTGATAAAGAAATTGTACAAGTGAAACTTTACCAATGAACATTTTGCAATACAAAAAGTCCGACTTTTTCCCTGTGCAAAGTTCATCCTATCGAAAGCCATAATCTTTCTGACATTAACTCACTGTCAATTCCTCTTAGTCCAGAATATTAATTCGGCTTACTAGAATAAATCTGACTTATTTGTTATGCAATTATTCCACTGATAAAGAAACAGTACAAGTGAATCTTTACCAATGAACATTTTGCAATACAACAAGTCCGACTTTATCCCTCTGCTAAGTTCATCCTATCAAAAGCCATAATCTTCCTGACATTAACTCACTGCCAATTCCTCTTAGTCCAGAATATCAACTCGGCCTGATAGAATAAATCTGACTTATTTGTTATGCAATTATTTCACTGATAAAGAAACAGTACAGGTGAATCTTTACCAATGAATATTTTGCAATACAAAAAGTCCGACTTTTTCCCTCTGCTAAGTTCATCCTATCGAAAGCCATAATCTTCCTGACATTAACTCACGGCCAATTCCTCTTAGTCCAGAATATTAACTCGGCTTACTAGAATAAATCTGACTTATTTGTTATGCAATTATTCCACTGATAAAGAAACAGTACAAGTGAATCTTTACCAATGAACATTTTGCAATACAACAAGTCCGACTTTTTCCCTCTGCTAAGTTCATCCTATCGAAAGCCATAATCTTCCTGACATTAACTCACTGCCAATTCCTCTTAGTCCAGAATATTAACTCGGCTTACTAGAATAAATCTGACTTATTTGTTATGGAATTATTCCACTGATAAAGAAACAGTACAAGTGAATCTTTACCAATGAACATTTTGCAATAAAACAAGTCCGACTTTTTCCCTCTGCTAAGTTCATCCTATCAAAAGCCATAATCTTTCTGACATTAACTCACTGTCAATTCCTCTTAGTCCAGAATATTAACTCGGCTTACTAGAGTAAATCTGACTTATTTGTTATGCAATTATTTCACTGATAAAGAAACAGTACAGGTGAATCTTTACCAATGAACATTTTGCAATACAACAAGTCCGACTTTTTCCCTCAGCTAAGTTCATCCTATCGAAAGCCATAATCTTCCTGACATTAAACTCACTGCCAATTCCTCTTAGTCCAGAATATTAACTCGGCCTACTAGAATAAATCTGATTTATTTGTTATGCAATTATTCCACTGATAAAGAAACAGTACAGGTGAATCTTTACCAATGAACATTTTGCAATACAACAAGTCCCACTTTTTCCTTCTGCTAAGTTCATCCTATCGAAAGCCATAATCTTCCTGACATTAACTCACTGCCAATTCCTCTTAGTCCAGAATATTAACTCGGCTTACTAGAATAAATCTGACTTATTTGTTATGCAATTATTCCACTGATAAAGAAACAGTACAGGTGAATCTTTATCAATGAACATTTTGCAATACAACAAGTCCGACTTTTTCCCTCTGCTAAGTTCATCCTATCGAAAGCCATAATCTTTCTGACATTAACTCACTGTCAATTCCTCTTAGTCCAGAATATTAACTCGGCTTACTAGAATAAATCTGACTTATTTGTTATGCAATTATTCCACTGATATAGAAACAGTACAAGTGAATCTTACCAATGAACATTTTGCAATACAACAAGTCCGACTTTTTCCCTCTGCTAAGTTCATCCTATCGAAAGCCATAATCTTTCTGACATTAACTCACTGTCAATTCCTCTTATTCCAGAATATTAACTCGGCTTACTAGAATAAATCTGACTTATTTGTTATGCAATTATTCCACTGATATAGAAACAGTACAAGTGAATCTTACCAATGAACATTCTGCAATACAACAAGTCCGACTTTTTCCCTCTGCTAAGTTCATCCTATCGAAAGCCATAATCTTCCTGACATTAACTCACTGCCAATTCCTCTTAGTCCAGAATATTAACTCGTCCTACTAGAATAAATCTGACTTATTGTTATGCAATTATTTCACTGATAAAGAAACAGTACAGGTGAATCTTTACTAATGAATATTTTGCAATACAACAAGTCCGACTTTTTCCCTCTGCTGAGTTCATCCTATCGAAAGCCATAATCTTCCTGACATTAACTCACTGCCAATTCCTCTTAGTCCAGAATATTAACTCGGTTTACTAGAATAAATCTGACTTATTTGTTATAAAATTATTCCACTGATAAAGAAACAGTACAGGTGAATCTTTACCAATGAATATTTTGCAATACAACAAGTCCGACTTTTTCCCTCTATTAAGTTCATCCTATCGAAAGCCATAAACTTCCTGACATTAACTCACTGCCAATTCCTCTTAGTCCAGAATATTAACTAGGCTTACTAGGATAAATCTGACTTATTTGTTATGCAATTATTCCACTGATAAAGAAACAGTACAGGTGAATCTTAACCAATGAATATTTTGCAATACAACAAGTCCGACTTTTTCCCTCTGTTAAGTTCATCCTATCGAAAGCCATAATCTTCCTGACATTAACTCAAAGCCAATTCCTTTTAGTCCAGAATATTAACTCGGCTTACTAGAATAATTCTAACTTATTTGTTATGGAATTATTCCACTGATAAAGAAACAGTACAAGTGAATCTTACCAATGAACATTTTGCAATCCAACAAGTCCGACTTTTTCCCTCTGCTAAGTTCATCCTATCGAAAGCCATAATCTTTCTGACATTAACTCACTGTCAATTCCTCTTATTCCAGAATATTAACTCGGCTTACTAGAATAAATCTGACTTATTTGTTATGCAATTATTCCACTGATATAGAAACAGTACAAGTGAATCTTACCAATGAACATTTTGCAATACAACAAGTCCGACTTTTTCCCTCTGCTAAGTTCATCCTATCGAAAGCCATAATCTTCCTGACATTAACTCACTGCCAATTCCTCTTAGTCCAGAATATTAACTCGTCCTACTAGAATAAATCTGACTTATTTGTTATGCAATTATTTCACTGATAAAGAAACAGTACAGGTGAATCTTTACAAATGAATATTTTGCAATACAACAAGTCCGACTTTTTCCCTCTGCTAAGTTCATCCTATCGAAAGCCATAATCTTCCTGACATTAACCCACTGCCAATTCCTCTTAGTCCAGAATATTAACTCGGCTTACTAGAATAAATCTGACTTATTTGTTAAACAATTATTCCACTGATAAAGAAACAGTACAGGTGAATCTTAACCAATGAATATTTTGCAATAAAACAAGTCCAACTTTTTCCCTCTGTTAAGTTCATCCTATCGAAAGCCATAATCTTCCTGACATTAACTCACTGCCAATTCCTTTTAGTCCAGAATATTAACTCGGCTTACTAGAATAAATCTAACTTATTTGTTATGGAATTATTCCACTGATAAAGAAACAGTACAAGTGAATCTTACCAATGAACATTTTGCAATACAACAAGTCCGACTTTTTCCCTCTGCTAAGTTCATCCTATCGAAAGCCATAATCTTTCTGACATTAACTCACTGTCAATTCCTCTTATTCCAGAATATTAACTCGGCTTACTAGAATAAATCTGACTTATTTGTTATGCAATTATTCCACTGATATAGAAACAGTACAAGTGAATCTTACCAATGAACATTTTGCAATACAACAAGTCCGACTTTTTCCCTCTGCTAAGTTCATCCTATCGAAAGCCATAATCTTCCTGACATTAACTCACTGTCAATTCCTCTTAGTCCAGAATATTAACTCGTCCTACTAGAATAAATCTGACTTATTTGTTATGCAATTATTTCACTGATAAAGAAACAGTACAGGTGAATCTTTACAAATGAATATTTTGCAATACAACAAGTCCGACTTTTTCCCTCTGCTAAGTTCATCCTATCGAAAGCCATAATCTTCCTGACATTAACTCACTGCCAATTCCTCTTAGTCCAGAATATTAACTCGTCCTACTAGAATAAATCTGACTTATTTGTTATGCAATTATTTCACTGATAAAGAAACAGTACAGGTGAATCTTTACAAATGAATATTTCGCAATACAACAAGTCCGACTTTTTCCCTCAATTAAGTTCATCCTATCGAAAGCCATAAACTTCCTGACATTAACTCACTGCCAATTCCTCTTAGTCCAGAATATTAACTAGGCTTACTAGGATAAATCTGACTTATTTGTTATGCAATTATTCCACTGATAAAGAAACAGTACAGGTGAATCTTTAACAATGAATATTTTGCAATACAACAAGTCCGACTTTTTCCCTCTGCTAAGTTCATCCTATCGAAAGCCATAATCTTCCTGACATTAACTCACTGCCAATTCCTCTTAGTCCAGAATATTAACTCGGCTTACTAGAATAAATCTGACTCATTTGTTATGCAATTATTCCACTGATAAAGAAACAGTACAGGTGAATCTTTACCAATGAACATTTTGCAATACAACAGGTCCGACTTTTTCCCTCTGCTAAGTTCACCCTATCGAAAGCCATAATCTTCCTGACATTAACTCACTGCCAATTCCTCTTAGTCCAGAATATCAACTCGGCTTACTAGAATAAATCTGACTTATTTGTTATGGAATTATTCCACTGATAAAGAAAAAGTACAAGTGAATCTTTACCAATGAACATTTTGCAATACAACAAGTCCGACTTTTTCCCTCTGCTAAGTTCATCCTATCGAAAGCCATAATCTTCCTGACATTAAACTCACTGCCAATTCCTCTTAGTCCAGAATATTAACTCGGCTTACTAGAATAAATCTGACTTATTTGTTATGCCATTATTTCACTGATAAAGAAACAGTACAGGTGAATCTTTACCAATAAACATTTTGAAATACAACAAGTCCGACTTTTTCCCTCTGCTAAGTTCATCCTATCGAGAGCTATAATCTTTCTGACATTAACTCACTGTCAATTCCTCTTAGTCCAGAATATTAACTCGGCTTACTAGAATAAATCTGATTTATTTGTTATGCAATTATTCCACTGATAAAGAAACAGTACAAGTGAATCTTTACCAATGAATATTTTGCAATACAACAAGTCCGACTTTTTCCTTCTGCTAAGTTCATCCTATCGAAAGCCATAATCTTCCTGACATTAACTCACTGCCAATTCCTCATAGTCCAGAATATTAACTCGGCCTACTAGAATAAATCTGACTTATTTGTTATGCAATTATTTCACTGATAAAATAACAGTACAGGTGAATCTTTACCAATAAATATTTTGCAATACAACAAGTCCGACTTTTTCCCTCTGCTAAGTTCATCCTATCGAAAGCCATAATCTTCCTGACATTAACTCACTGCCAATTCCTCTTAGTCCAGAATATTAACTCTGCTTACTAGAATAAATCTGACTTATTTGTTATGCAATTATTCCACTGATAAAGAAACAGTACAAGTGAATCTTTGCCAATGAACATTTTGCAATACAACAAGTCCGACTTTTTCTCTCTGCTAAGTTCATCCTATCGAAAGCTATAATCTTCCTGACAATAACTCACTGCCAATTCCTCCTAGTCCAGAATATTAACTCGGCTTACTAGAATAAATCTGACTTATTTGTTATGCAATTATTCCACTGATAAAGAAACAGTACAAGTGAATCTTTACCAATGAACATTTTACAATAAACCAAGTCCGACTTTTTCCCTCTACTAAGTTCATCCTATCGAAAGCCATAATCTTTCTGACATTAACTCACTGTCAATTCCTCTTAGTCCAGAATATTAACTCGGCTTACTAGAATAAATCTGACTTATTTGTTATGCCATTATTTCACTGATAAAGAAACAGTACAGGTGAATCTTTACCAATGAACATTTTGCAATACAACAAGTCCGACTTTTTCCTTCTGCTAAGTTCATCCTATCGAAAGCCATAATCTTCCTGACATTAACTCACTGTCAATTCCTCTAGTCCAGAATATTAACTCGGCTTACTAGAATAAATCTGACTTATTTGTTATGCAATTATTCCACTGATAAAGAAACAGTACAGGTGAATCTTTACCAATAAATATTTTGCAATACTACAAGTCCGACTTTTTCCCTCTGCTAAGTTCATCCTATCAAAAGCCATAATCTTCCTGACATTAACTCACTGCCAATTCCTCTTAGTCCAGAATATTAACTCGGCTTATTAGAATAAATCTGACTTATTTGTTATGCAATTATTCCACTGATAAAGAAACAGTACTGGTGAATCTTTACCAATGAACATTTTGCAATACAACAAGTCCGACTTTTTCCCTCTGCTAAGTTCATCCTATCGAAAGCAATAATCTTCCTGACATTAACTCACTGCCAATTCCTCTTAGTCCAGAATATTAACTCGGCTTACTAGAATAAATCTGACTTATTTGTTATGCAATTATTCCACTGATAAAGAAACAGTACAGGTGAATCTTTACCAATGAACATTTTGCAATACAACAAGTCCGACTTTTTCCCTCTGTTAAGTTCATCCTATCGAAAGCCATAATCTTCCTGACACTAACTCACTGCCAATTCCTATTAGTCCAGAATATTAACTAGGCTTACTAGAATAAATCTGACTTATTTGTTATGCAATTATTCCACTGATAAAGAAACAGTACAAGTGAATCTTTACCAATGAACATTTTGCAATACAACAAGTCCGACTTTTTCCCTCAGCTATGTTCATCCTATCGAAAGCCATAATCTCTCTGACATTAACTCACTGTCAATTCCTCTTAGTCCAGAATATTAACTCGGCTTACTAGAATAAATCTGACTTATTTGTTATGCAATTATTCCACTGATATAGAAACAGTACAAGTGAATCTTTACCAATGAACATTTTGCAATACAACAAGTCCGACTTTTTCCCTCCGCTAAGTTCATCCTATCGAAAGCCATAATCTTCCTGACATTAACTCACTGCCAATTCCTCTTAGTCCAGAATATTAACTCGGCCTACTAGAATAAATCTGACTTATTTGTTATGCAATTATTCCACTGATAAACAGTACAGGTGAATCTTTACCAATGAATATTTTGCAATACAATAAGTCCGACTTTTTCCCTCTGCTAAGTTCATCCTATCGAAAGCCATAATCTTCCTGACATTAACTCACTGCCAATTCCTCTTAGTCCAGAATATTAACTCGGCTTACTAGAATAAATCTGACATTTGTTATGCAATTATTCCACTGATAAAGAAACAGTACAGGTGAATCTTTACCAATGAATATTTTGCAATACAACAAGTCCGACTTTTTCCCTCTGCTAAGTTCATCCTATCGAAAGCCATAATCTTCCTGACATTAACTCACTGCCAATTCCTCTTAGTCCAGAATATTAACTCGGCTTACTAGAAAAAATCTGACTTATTTGTTATGCAATTATTCCACTGATAAAGAAGCAGTACAGGTGAATCTTTACCAATGAATATTTTCCAATACAACAAGTCCGACTTTTTCCCTCTGCTAAGTTCATCCTATCGCAAGCCATAATCTTCCTGACATTAACTCACTGGTAATTCCTCTTAGTCCAGAATATTAACTCGGCTTACTAGAATAAATCTGACTTATTTGTTATGCAATTATTCCACTGATAAAGAAACAGTACAGGTGAATCTTTACCAATGAATATTTTGCAATACAACAAGTCCGTCTTTTTCCCTCTGCTAAGTTCATCCTATCGAAAGCCATAATCTTTCTGACATTAACTCACTGTCAATTCCTCTTAGTCCAGAATATTAACTCGGCCTACTAGAATAAATCTGACTTATTTGTTATGCAATTATTCCATTGATTAAGAAACAGTACAGGTGAATCTTTACCAATGAATATTTTGCAATACAACAAGTCCCACTTTTTCCTTCTGCTAAGTTCATCCTATCGAAAGCCATAATCTTCCTGACATTAAGTCACTGCTAATTCCTCTTAGTCCAGAATATTAACTAGGCTTACTAGAATAAATCTGACTTATTTGTTATGCAATTATTCCACTGATAAAGAAACAGTACAAGTGAATCTTTACCAATGAACATTTTGCAATACAACAAGTCCGACTTTTTCCCTCAGCTATGTTCATCCTATCGAAAGCCATAATCTCTCTGACATTAACTCACTGTCAATTCCTCTTAGTCCAGAATATTAACTCGGCTTACTAGAATAAATCTGACTTATTTGTTATGCAATTATTCCACTGATATAGAAACAGTACAAGTGAATCTTTACCAATGAACATTTTGCAATACAACAAGTCCGACTTTTTCCCTCCGCTAAGTTCATCCTATCGAAAGCCATAATCTTCCTGACATTAACTCACTGCCAATTCCTCTTAGTCCAGAATATTAACTCGGCCTACTAGAATAAATCTGACTTATTTGTTATGCAATTATTCCACTGATAAACAGTACAGGTGAATCTTTACCAATGAATATTTTGCAATACAATAAGTCCGACTTTTTCCCTCTGCTAAGTTCATCCTATCGAAAGCCATAATCTTCCTGACATTAACTCACTGCCAATTCCTCTTAGTCCAGAATATTAACTCGGCTTACTAGAATAAATCTGACATTTGTTATGCAATTATTCCACTGATAAAGAAACAGTACAGGTGAATCTTTACCAATGAATATTTTGCAATACAACAAGTCCGACTTTTTCCCTCTACTAAGTTCATCCTATCGAAAGCCATAATCTTCCTGACATTAACTCACTGCCAATTCCTCTTAGTCCAGAATATTAACTCGGCTTACTAGAATAAATCTGACTTATTTGTTATGCAATTATTCCACTGATAAAGAAACAGTACAGGTGAATCTTTACCAATGAATATTTTGCAATACAACAAGTCCGACTTTTTCCCTCTGCTAAGTTCATCCTATCGCAAGCCATAATCTTCCTGACATTAACTCACTGGTAATTCCTCTTAGTCCAGAATATTAACTCGGCTTACTAGAATAAATCTGACTTATTTGTTATGCAATTATTCCACTGATAAAGAAACAGTTAAGGTGAATCTTTACCAATGAATATTTTGCAATACAACAAGTCCGTCTTTTTCCCTCTGCTAAGTTCATCCTATCGAAAGCCATAATCTTTCTGACATTAACTCACTGTCAATTCCTCTTAGTCCAGAATATTAACTCGGCCTACTAGAATAAATCTGACTTATTTGTTATGCAATTATTCCATTGATTAAGAAACAGTACAGGTGAATCTTTACCAATGAATATTTTGCAATACAACAAGTCCCACTTTTTCCTTCTGCTAAGTTCATCCTATCGAAAGCCATAATCTTCCTGACATTAACTCACTGCCAATAACTCTTAGTCCAGAATATTAACTCGGCTTACTAGAATAAATCTGACTTATTTGTTATGCAATTATTCCACTGATAAAGAAACAGTACAAGTGAATATTTGCCAATGAACATTTTGCAATACAACAAGTCCGACTTTTTCCCTCAGCTAAGTTCATCCTATCGAAAGCCATAATCTTTCTGACACTAACTCACTGTCAATTCCTCTTAGTCCAGAATATTAACTCGGCTTACTAGAATAAATCTGACTTATTTGTTATGAAATTATTCCACTAATATAGAAACAGTACAAGTGAATCTTACCAATGAACATTTTGCAATACAATAAGTCCGACTTTTTCCCTCTGCTAGGTTCATCCTATCGAAAGCCATAATCTTCCTGACATTAACTCACTGCCAATTCCTCTTAGTCCAGAATATTAACTCGGCCTACTAGAATATATCTGACTTATTTGTTATGCAATTATTTCACTGATAAAGAAACAGTACAGGTGAATCTTTACCAATGAATATTTTGCAATACAACAAGTCCGACTTTTTCCCTCTACTAAGTTCATCCTATCGAAAGCCATAATCTTCCTGACATTAACTCACTGCCAATTTCTCTTAGTCCAGAATATTAACTTGGCTTACTAGAATAAATCTGACTTATTTGTTATGCAACTATTCCACTGATAAAGAAACAGTACAGGTGAATCTTTACCAATGAATATTTTGCAATACAACAAGTCCGACTTTTTCCCTCTGCTAAGTTCATCCTATCGAAAGCCATAATCTTCCTGACATTAACTCACTGACAATTCCTCTTAGTCCAGAATATTAACTTGGCTTACTAGAATAAATCTGACTTATTTGTTATGCAATTATTCCACTGTTAAAGAAACAGTACAGGTGAATCTTAACCAATGAATATTTTGCAATACAAAAAGTCCGACTTTTTCCCTCTGCTAAGTTCATCCTATCGAAAGCCATAATCTTCCTGACATTAACTCACTGCCAATTCCTCCTAGTCCAGAATATTAACTCGGCTTACTAGAATAAATCTGACTTATTTGTTATGCAATTATTCCACTGATAAAGAAACAGTACAGGTGAATCTTTACCAATGAATATTTTGCAATACAACAAGTCCGACTTTTTCCCTCTGCTAAGTTCATCCTATCGAAAGCCATAATCTTCCTGACATTAACTCACTGCCAATTCCACTTAGTCCAGAATATGAACTCGGCTTACTAGAATAAATCTGACTTATTTGTTATGCAATTATTCCACTGATAAAGAAACAGTACAGGTGAATCTTCACCAATGAACATTTTGCAATACAACAAGTCCGACATTTTCCCTCGGCTAAGTTCATCCTATCGAAAGCCATAATCTTCCTGACATTAACTCACTGTCAATTCCTCTTAGTCCAGAATATTAACTCAGCTTACTAGAATAAATCTGACTTATTTGTTATGCAATTATTCCACTGATAAAGAAACAGTACTGGTGAATCTTTACCAATGAACATTTTGCAATATAACAAGTCCGACTTTTTCCCTCTGCTAAGTTCATCCTATCAAAAGCCATAATCTTCCTGACATTAACTCACTGCCAATTCCGCTTAGTCCAGAATATTAACTCGGCCTACTAGAATAAATCTGACTTATTTGTTATGCAATTATTTCACTGATAAAGAAACAGTACAGGTGAATCTTTACCAATGAATATTTTGCAATACAACAAGTCCGACTTTTTCCCTCTGCTAAGTTCATCCTATCGAAAGCCGTAATCTTCCTGACATTAACTCACTGTCAATTCCTCTTAGTCCAGAATATTAACTCGGCTTACTAGAATAAATCTGACTTATTTGTTAAGCAATTATTCCACTGATAAAGAAACAGTACAAGTGAATCTTTACCAATGAACATTTTGCAATACAACAAGTCCGACTTTTTCCCTCTGCTAAGTTCATCCTATCGAAAGCTATAATCTTTCTGACATTAACTTACTGCCAATTCCTCTTAGTCCAGAATATTAACTCGGCTTACTAGAATAAATCTGACTTATTTGTTATGCAATTATTCCACTGATAAAGAAACAGTACAAGTGAATCTTTACCAATGAACATTTTACAATAAAACAAGTCCGACTTTTTCCCTCTGCTAAGTTCATCCTATCGAAAGCCATAATCTTTCTGACATTAACTCACTGTCAATTCCTCTTAGTCCAGAATATTAACTCGGCTTACTAGAATAAATCTGACTTATTTGTTATGCAATTATTTCACTGATAAAGAAACAGTACATGTGAATCTTTACCAATGAACATTTTGCAATACAACAAGTCCGACTTTTTCCCTCTGGTAAGTTCATCCTATCGAAAGCCATGATATTCATGACATTAACTCACTGCCAATTTCTCTTAGTCCAGAATATTAACTCGGCCTACTAGAATAAATCTGACTTATTTGTTATGCAATTATTCCACTGATAAAGAAACAGTACAAGTGAATCTTTACCAATGAACATTTTGCAATACAACAAGTCCGACTTTTTCCCTCTGCTAAGTTCATCCTATCGAAAACCATAATCTTCCTGACATTAACTCACTGTCAATTCCTCTTACTCCAGAATATTAACTCGGCTTACTAGATTAATCTGACTTATTTTTTATGCAATTATTCCACTGATATAGAAACAGTACAAGTGAATCTTTACCAATGAACATTTTGCAATACAACAAGTCCGACTTTTTCCCTCTGCTAAGTTCATCCTATCTAAAGCCATAATCTTCCTGACATTAACTCACTGCCAATTACTCTTAGTTCAGAATATTAACTCGGCCTACTAGAATAAATCTGACTTATTTGTTATGCAATTATTTCACTGATAAAGAAACAGTACAGGTGAATCTTTACCAATGAATATTTTGCAATACAACAAGTCCGACTTTTTCCCTCTGCTAAGTTCATCCTATCAAAAGCCATAATCTTCCTGACATTAACTCACTGCCAATTCCTCTTAGTCCAGAATATTAACTCGGCTTACTAGAATAAATCTGACTTATTTGTTATACAATTATTCCACTGATAAAGAAACAGTACAGGTGAATCTTTACCAATGAATATTTTGCAATACAACAAGTCCGACTTTTTCCCTCTGTTAAGTTCATCCTATCGAAAGCCATAAACTTCCTGACATTAACTCACTGCCAATTCCTCTTAGTCCAGAATATTAACCAGGCTTACTAGGATAAATCTGACTTATTTGTTATGCAATTATTCCACTGATAAAGAAACAGTACAGGTGAATCTTTACCAATAAACATTTTGAAATACAACAAGTCCGACTTTTTCCCTCTGCTAAGTTCATCCTATCGAAAGCCATAATCTTCCTGACATTAACTCACTGCCAATTCCTCTTAGTCCAGAATATTAACTCGGCTTACTAGAATAAATCTGACTTATTTGTTATGCAATTATTCCACTGATAAAGAAACAGTACAAGTGAATCTTTACCAATGAACATTTTGCAATACAACAAGTCCGACTTTTTCCCTCTGCTAAGTTCATCCTATCGAAAGCCATAATCTTCCTGACATTAACTCACTGCCAATTCCTCTTAGTCCAGAATATTAACTCGGCTTACTAGAATAAATCTGACTTATTTGTTATGCAATTATTCCACTGATAAAGAAACAGTACAAGTGAATCTTTACCAATGAACATTTTGCAATACAACAGGTCCGACTTTTTCCCTCTGCTAAGTTCATCCTATCGAAAGCCATAATCTTCCTGACATTAACTCACTGCCAATTCCTCTTAGTCCAGAATATTAACTCGGCTTACTAGAATAAATCTGACTTATTTGTTATGGAATTATTCCACTGATAAAGAAACAGTACAAGTGAATCTTTACCAATGAACATTTTGCAATACAACAAGTCCGACTTTTTCCCTCTGCTAAGTTCATCCTATCGAAAGCCATAATCTTCCTGACATTAAACTCACTGCCAATTCCTCTTAGTCCAGAATATTAACTCGGCTTACTAGAATAAATCTGACTTATTTGTTATGCCATTATTTCACTGATAAAGAAACAGTACATGTGAATCTTTACCAATAAACATTTTGAAATACAACAAGTCCGACTTTTTCCCTTTGCTAAGTTCATCCTATCGAGAGCCATAATCTTTCTGACATTAACTCACTGTCAATTCCTCTTAGTCCAGAATATTAACTCGGCTTACTAGAATAAATCTGATTTATTTGTTATGCAATTATTCCACTGATAAAGAAACAGTACAAGTGAATCTTTACCAATGAATATTTTGCAATACAACAAGTCCGACTTTTTCCTTCTGCTAAGTTCATCCTATCGAAAGCCATAATCTTCCTGACATTAACTCACTGCCAATTCCTCATAGTCCAGAATATTAACTCGGCCTACTAGAATAAATCTGACTTATTTGTTATGCAATTATTTCACTGATAAAATAACAGTACAGGTGAATCTTTACCAATAAATATTTTGCAATACAACAAGTCCGACTTTTTCCCTCTGCTAAGTTCATCCTATCGAAAGCCATAATCTTCCTGACATTAACTCACTGCCAATTCCTCTTAGTCCAGAATATTAACTCTGCTTACTAAAATAAATCTGACTTATTTGTTATGCAATTATTCCACTGATAAAGAAACAGTACAAGTAAATCTTTGCCAATGAACATTTTGCAATACAACAAGTCCGACTTTTTCTCTCTGCTAAGTTCATCCTATCGAAAGCTATAATCTTCCTGACAATAACTCACTGCCAATTCCTCCTAGTCCAGAATATTAACTCGGCTTACTAGAATAAATCTGACTTATTTGTTATGCAATTATTCCACTGATAAAGAAACAGTACAAGTGAATCTTTACCAATGAACATTTTACAATAAAACAAGTCCGACTTTTTCCCTCTACTAAGTTCATCCTATCGAAAGCCATAATCTTTCTGACATTAACTCACTGTCAATTCCTCTTAGTCCTGAATATTAACTCGGCTTACTAGAATAAATCTGACTTATTTGTTATGCAATTATTCCACTGATAAAGAAACAGTACAGGTGAATCTTTACCAATGAACATTTTGCAATACAACAAGTCCGACTTTTTCCCTCTGCTAAGTTCATCCTATCGAAAGCCATAATCTTCCTGACATTAACTCACCGCTAATTCCTCTTACTCCAGAATATTAACTCGGCCTACTAGAATAAATCTGACTTATTTGTTATGCAATTATTCCACTGATAAAGAAACAGTACAAGTGAATCTTTACCAATGAACATTTTGCAATACAACAAGTCCGACTTTTTCCCTCTGCTAAGTTCATTCTATCGAAAGCCATAATCTTCCTGACATTAACTCACTGTCAATTCCTCTAGTCCAGAATATTAACTCGGCTTACTAGAATAAATCTGACTTATTTGTTATGCAATTATTCCACTGATAAAGAAACAGTACAGGTGAATCTTTACCAATAAATATTTTGCAATACTACAAGTCCGACTTTTTCCCTCTGCTAAGTTCATCCTATCAAAAGCCATAATCTTCCTGACATTAACTCACTGCCAATTCCTCTTAGTCCAGAATATTAACTCGGCTTACTAAAATAAATCTGACTTATTTGTTATGGAATTATTCCACTGATAAAGAAACAGTACAGGTGAATCTTTACCAATGAACATTTTGCAATACAACAAGTCCGACTTTTTCCCTCTGCTAAGTTCATCCTATCGAAAGCCATAATCTTCCTGACATTAAACTCACTGCCAATTCCTCTTAGTCCAGAATATTAACTCGGCCTACTAGAATAAATCTGACTTATTTGTTATGCAATTATTCCACTGATAAAGAAACAGTACAAGTGAATCTTTACCAATGAACATTTTGCAATACAACAAGTCCGACTTTTTCCCTCAGCTATGTTCATCCTATCGAAAGCCATAATCTTTCTGACATTAACTCACTGTCAATTCCTCTTAGTCCAGAATATTAACTCGGCTTACTAGAATAAATCTGACTTATTTGTTATGCAATTATTCCACTGATATAGAAACAGTACAAGTGAATCTTTACCAATGAACATTTTGCAATACAACAAGTCCGACTTTTTCCCTCTGCTAAGTTCATCCTATCGAAAGCCATAATCTTCCTGACATTAACTCACTGCCAATTCCTCTTAGTCCAGAATATCAACTCAGCTTACTAGAATAAATCTGACATTTGTTATGCAATTATTCCACTGATAAAGAAACAGTACAGGTGAATCTTTACCAATGAATATTTTGCAATACAACAAGCCCGACTTTTTCCCTCTGCTAAGTTCATCCTATCGAAAGCCATAATCTTCCTGACATTAACTCACTGCCAATTCCTCTTAGTCCAGAATATTAACTCGGCTTACTTGAATAAATCTGACTTATTTGTTATGCAATTATTCCACTGATAAAGAAACAGTACAGGTGAATCTTTACCAATGAATATTTTGCAATACAACAAGTCCGACTTTTTCCCTCTGCTAAGTTCATCCTATCGCAAGCCATAATCTTCCTGACATTAACTCACTGGTAATTCCTTTTAGTCCAGAATATTAACTCGGCTTACTAGAATAAATCTGACTTATTTGTTATGCAATTATTCCACTGATAAAGAAACAGTACAGGTGAATCTTTACCAATGAATATTTTGCAATACAACAAGTCCGACTTTTTCCCTCTGCTAAGTTCATCCTATCGCAAGCCATAATCTTCCTGACATTAACTCACTGTCAATTCCTCCTAGTCCAGAATATTAACTCGGCTTACTAGAATAAATCTGACTTATTTGTTATGCAATTATTCCACTGATAAAGAAACAGTACAGGTGAATCTTTACCAATGAATATTTTGCAATACAACAAGTCCGACTTTTTCCCTCTGCTAAGTTCATCCTATCGAAAGCCATAATCTTCCTGACATTAACTCACTGCCAATTCCACTTAGTCCAGAATATTAACTCGGCTTACTAGAATAAATCTGACTTATTTGTTATGCAATTATTCCACTGATAAAGAAACAGTACAGGTGAATCTTCACCAATGAACATTTTCCAATACAACAAGTCCGACATTTTCCCTCGGCTAAGTTCATCCTATCGAAAGCCATAATCTTCCTGACATTAACTCACTGTCAATTCCTCTTAGTCCAGAATATTAACTCAGCTTACTAGAATAAATCTGACTTATTTGTTATGCAATTATTCCAATGATAAAGAAACAGTACAAGTGAATCTTTACCAATGAACATTTTGCAATATAACAAGTCCGACTTTTTCCCTCTGCTAAGTTCATCCTATCAAAAGCCATAATCTTCCTGACATTAACTCACTGCTAATTCCTCTTAGTCCAGAATATTAACTCGGCCTACTAGAATAAATCTGACTTATTTGTTATGCAATTATTTCACTGATAAAGAAACAGTACAGGTGAATCTTTACCAATGAATATTTTGCAATACAACAAGTCCGACTTTTTCCCTCTGCTAAGTTCATCCTATCGAAAGCCATAATCTTCCTGACATTAACTCACTGCCAATTCCTCTTAGTCCAGAATATTAACTCAGCTTACTAGAATAAATCTGACTTATTTGTTAAGCAATTATTCCACTGATAAAGAAACAGTACAAGTGAATCTTTACCAATGAATATTTTGCAATACAACAAGTCCGACTTTTTCCTTCTGCTAAGTTCATCCTATCGAAAGCCATAATCTTCCTGACATTAACTCACTGCCAATTCCTCCTAGTCCAAAATATTAACTCGGCCTACTAGAATAAATCTGACTTATTTGTTATGCAATTATTTCACTGATAAAGAAACAGTACAGGTGAATCTTTACCAATGAATATTTTGCAATACAACAAGTCCGACTTTTTCCTTCTGCTAAGTTCATCCTATCGAAAGCCATAATCTTCCTGACAATAACTCACTGTCAATTCCTCTTAGTCCAGAATATTAACTCGGCTTACTAGAATAAATCTGACTTATTTGTTATGCAATTATTCCACTGATAAAGAAACAGTACAGGTGAATCTTTACCAATGAATATTTTGCAATACAACAAGTCCGACTTTTTCCCTCTGCTAAGTTCATCCTATCGAAAGCCATAATCTTCCTGACATTAACTCACTGCCAATTCCTCTTAGTCCAGAATATTAACTCGGCTTACTAGAGTAAATCTGACTTATTTGTTATGCAATTATTCCACTGATAAAGAAACAGTACAGGTGAATCTTTACCAATGAATATTTTGCAATACAATAAGTCCGACTTTTTCCCTCTGCTAAGTTCATCCTATCGAAAGCCATAATCTTTCTGACATTAACTTACTGTCAATTCCTCTTAGTCCAGAATATTAACTCGGCTTACTGGAATAAATGACTTATTTGTTATGCAATTATTCCACTGATAAAGAAACAGTACAAGTGAATCTTTACCAATGAACATTTTACAATAAAACAAGTCCGACTTTTTCCCTCTGCTAAGTTCATCCTATCGAAAGCCATTATCCTTCTGACATTAACTCACCGTCAATTCCTCTTAGTCCAGAATATTAACTCGGCCTACTTGAATAAATCTGACTTATTTGTTATGCAATTATTTCACTGATAAAGAAACAGTACAGGTGAATCTTAACCAATGAATATTTTGCAATACAACAAGTCCGACTTTTTCCCTCTGCTAAGTTCATCCTATCGAAAGCCATAATCTTCCTGACATTAACTCACTGCCAATTCCTCTTAGTCCAGAATATTAACTCGGCTTATTAGAATAAATCTGAATTATTTGTTATGCAATTATTCCACTGATAAAGAAACAGTACAAGTGAATCTTTACCAATGAACATTTTGCAATACAACAAGTCCGACTTCTTCCCTCTGCTAAGTTCATCCTATCGAAAGCCATAATCTTCCTGACATTCATGAGTTTTTTTCAGTCTATCAATTTCCTTACTCTTTTTCTAATTTCTTTTTCTGTTTTTCTATCAAGATTCCCGTCTTATCTAAAATAGCTTCCAATTTGTTATTGTTATTGAATAGTTCACAATTTTCTACATACATTTTATCATGTGCTTTTTTGAATCCATCTATTTCTTTAATATTGTCAATAATTTCTTTTTCTTGTTTTTCTATCAATATTTCCATCTTATCCAAAATTGCTTCCAATTTATTATTTCGGTTGAATTGTTCACAATTTTCTATATTCAATTCATCATGTGCCTTTTTCAGTCCATTTATTTCTTTATTTTTCTCAATAATTTCTATTTTCTGTTCTTCTACCAACTTTTCCTTCTTTTCCAAAGTGGCTTCCAATTTATTATTTCTGTTGAATAGTTCACAATTTTCTATATTCAATTTATCCTGTGCTTTTTTCACTCCATCGATTTCTTTATTTTTCTCAATAATTTCTATTTTCTGTTCTTCTACCAATTTTTCCTTCTTTTCCAAAGTGGCTTCCAATTTATTATTTCTGTTGAGTAGTTCACAATTTTCTATATTCAATTTATCCTGTGCTTTTTTCACTCCATCGATTTCTTTATTTTTCTCAATAATTTCTATTTTCTGTTCTTCAACCAATTTTTCCTTCTTTTCCAAAGTGGCTTCTAATTTATTATTTCTGTTGAATAGTTCACAATTTTTTATATTCAATTCATCCTGTGCTTTTTTCACTCCATTGATTTCTTTATTTTTCTCAATAATTTCTATTTTCTGTTCTTCTACCAATTTTTCCTTCTTTTCCAAAGTGGCTTCCAATTTATTATTTCTGTTGAATAGTTCACAATTTTCTATATTCAATTTATCCTGTGCTTTTTTTCACTCCATCGATTTCTTTATTTTTCTGAATAATTTCTATTTTCTGTTCTTCAACCAATTTTTCCTTCTTTTCCAAAGTGGCTTCCAATTTATTATTTCTGTTGAATAGTTCACAATTTTCTATATTCAATTTATCCTGTGCTTTTTTCACTCCATCGATTTCTTTATTTTTCTCAATAATTTCTATTTTCTGTCCTTTAACCAATTTTTCCTTCTTTTCCAAAGTGGCTTCCAATTTATTATTTCTGTTGAATAGTTCACATTTTCCCTCGGCTAAGTTCATCCTATCGAAAGCCATAATCTTCCTGACATTAACTCACTGTCAATTCCTCTTAGTCCAGAATATTAACTCAGCTTACTAGAATAAATCTGACTTATTTGTTATGCAATTATTCCAATGATAAAGAAACAGTACAAGTGAATCTTTACCAATGAACATTTTGCAATATAACAAGTCCGACTTTTTCCCTCTGCTAAGTTCATCCTATCAAAAGCCATAATCTTCCTGACATTAACTCACTGCCAATTCCTCTTAGTCCAGAATATTAACTCGGCCTACTAGAATAAATCTGACTTATTTGTTATGCAATTATTTCACTGATAAAGAAACAGTACAGGTGAATCTTTACCAATGAATATTTTGCAATACAACAAGTCCGACTTTTTCCCTCTGCTAAGTTCATCCTATCGAAAGCCATAATCTTCCTGACATTAACTCACTGCCAATTCCTCTTAGTCCAGAATATTAACTCAGCTTACTAGAATAAATCTGACTTATTTGTTAAGCAATTATTCCACTGATAAAGAAACAGTACAAGTGAATCTTTACCAATGAATATTTTGCAATACAACAAGTCCGACTTTTTCCTTCTGCTAAGTTCATCCTATCGAAAGCTATAATCTTTCTGACATTAACTTACTGTCAATTCCTCTTAGTCCAGAATATTAACTCGGCTTACTAGAATAAATCTGACTTATTTGTTATGCAATTATTTCACTGATAAAGAAACAGTACAGGTGAATCTTTACCAATGAACATTTTGCAATACAACAAGTCCGACTTTTTCCCTCTGGTAAGTTCATCCTATCGAAAGCCATAATATTCATGACATTAACTCACTGCCAATTTCTCTTAGTCCAGAATATTAACTCGGCCTACTAGAATAAATCTGACTTATTTGTTATGCAATTATTCCACTGATATAGAAACAGTACAAGTGAATCTTTACCAATGAACATTTTGCAATACAACAAGTCCGACTTTTTCCCTCTGCTAAGTTCATCCTATCGAAAGCCATAATCTTCCTGACATTAACTCACTGCCAATTCCTCCTAGTCCAAAATATTAACTCGGCCTACTAGAATAAATCTGACTTATTTGTTATGCAATTATTTCACTGATAAAGAAACAGTACAGGTGAATCTTTACCAATGAATATTTTGCAATACAACAAGTCCGACTTTTTCCTTCTGCTAAGTTCATCCTATCGAAAGCCATAATCTTCCTGACAATAACTCACTGTCAATTCCTCTTAGTCCAGAATATTAACTCGGCTTACTAGAATAAATCTGACTTATTTGTTATGCAATTATTCCACTGATAAAGAAACAGTACAGGTGAATCTTTACCAATGAATATTTTGCAATACAACAAGTCCGACTTTTTCCCTCTGCTAAGTTCATCCTATCGAAAGCCATAATCTTCCTGACATTAACTCACTGCCAATTCCTCTTAGTCCAGAATATTAACTCGGCTTACTAGAGTAAATCTGACTTATTTGTTATGCAATTATTCCACTGATAAAGAAACAGTACAGGTGAATCTTTACCAATGAATATTTTGCAATACAATAAGTCCGACTTTTTCCCTCTGCTAAGTTCATCCTATCGAAAGCCATAATCTTTCTGACATTAACTTACTGTCAATTCCTCTTAGTCCAGAATATTAACTCGGCTTACTGGAATAAATGACTTATTTGTTATGCAATTATTCCACTGATAAAGAAACAGTACAAGTGAATCTTTACCAATGAACATTTTACAATAAAACAAGTCCGACTTTTTCCCTCTGCTAAGTTCATCCTATCGAAAGCCATTATCCTTCTGACATTAACTCACCGTCAATTTCTCTTAGTCCAGAATATTAACTCGGCCTACTTGAATAAATCTGACTTATTTGTTATGCAATTATTTCACTGATAAAGAAACAGTACAGGTGAATCTTAACCAATGAATATTTTGCAATACAACAAGTCCGACTTTTTCCCTCTGCTAAGTTCATCCTATCGAAAGCCATAATCTTCCTGACATTAACTCACTGCCAATTCCTCTTAGTCCAGAATATTAACTCGGCTTATTAGAATAAATCTGAATTATTTGTTATGCAATTATTCCACTGATAAAGAAACAGTACAAGTGAATATTTACCAATGAACATTTTGCAATACAACAAGTCCGACTTCTTCCCTCTGCTAAGTTCATCCTATCGAAAGCCATAATCTTCCTGACATTCATGAGTTTTTTTCAGTCTATCAATTTCCTTACTCTTTTTCTAATTTCTTTTTCTGTTTTTCTATCAAGATTCCCGTCTTATCTAAAATAGCTTCCAATTTGTTATTGTTATTGAATAGTTCACAATTTTCTACATACATTTTATCATGTGCTTTTTTGAATCCATCTATTTCTTTAATATTGTCAATAATTTCTTTTTCTTGTTTTTCTATCAATATTTCCATCTTATCCAAAATTGCTTCCAATTTATTATTTCGGTTGAATTGTTCACAATTTTCTATATTCAATTCATCATGTGCCTTTTTCAGTCCATTTATTTCTTTATTTTTCTCAATAATTTCTATTTTCTGTTCTTCTACCAACTTTTCCTTCTTTTCCAAAGTGGCTTCCAATTTATTATTTCTGTTGAATAGTTCACAATTTTCTATATTCAATTTATCCTGTGCTTTTTTCACTCCATCTATTTCTTTATTTTTCTCAATAATTTTTATTTTCTGTTCTTCTACCAATTTTTCCTTCTTTTCCAAAGTGGCTTCCAATTTATTATTTCTGTTGAGTAGTTCACAATTTTCTATATTCAATTTATCCTGTGCTTTTTTCACTCCATCGATTTCTTTATTTTTCTCAATAATTTCTATTTTCTGTTCTTCAACCAATTTTTCCTTCTTTTCCAAAGTGGCTTCTAATTTATTATTTCTGTTGAATAGTTCACAATTTTCTATATTCAATTCATCCTGTGCTTTTTTCACTTCATCGATTTCTTTATTTTTCTCAATAATTTCTATTTTCTGTTCTTCAACCAATTTTTCCTTCTTTTCCAAAGTGGCTTCCAATTTATTATTTCTGTTGAATAGTTCACAATTTTCTATATTCAATTTATCCTGTGCTTTTTTCACTCCATCTATTTCTTTATTTTTCTCAATAATTTCTATTTTCTGTTCTTCTACCAATTTTTCCTTCTTTTCCAAAGTGGCTTCCAATTTTTTATTTCTGTTGAATAGTTCACAATTTTCTATATTCAATTTATCCTGTGCTTTTTTCACTCCATCTATTTCTTTATTTTTCTCAATAATTTCTATTTTCTGTTCTTCAACCAATTTTTCCTTCTTTTCCAAAGTGGCTTCCAATTTATTATTTCTGTTGAATAGTTCACAATTTTCTATATTCAATTTATCCTGTGCTTTTTTCACTCCATCTATTTCTTTATTTTTCTCAATAATTTCTATTTTCTGTTCTTCAACCAATTTTTCCTTCTTTTCCAAAGTGGCTTCCAATTTATTAATTCTGTTGAATAGTTCACAATTTTCTATAATCAATTTATCCTGTGCTTTTTTCACTCCATCGATTTCTTTATTTTTCTCAATAATTTCTATTTTCTGTTCTTCTACCAATTTTTCCTTCTTTTCCAAAGTGGCTTCCAATTTATTATTTCTGTTGAATAGTTCACAATTTTCTATATTCAATTTATCCTGTGCTTTTTTCACTACATCTATTTCTTTATTTTTCTCAATAATTTCTATTTTCTGTTCTTCAACCAATTTTTCCTTCTTTTCCAAAGTGGCTTCCAATTTATTATTTCTGTTGAATAGTTCACAATTTTCTATATTCAATTTATCCTGTGCTTTTTTCACTCCATCTATTTCTTTATTTTTCTCAATAATTTCTATTTTCTGTTCTTCTACCAATTTTTCTTTCTTTTCCAAAGTGGCTTCCAATTTATTATTTCTGTTGAATAGTTCACAATTTTCCATATTCAATTTATCCTGTGCTTTTTTCACTCCATCTATTTCTTTATTTTTCTCAATAATTTCTATTTTCTGTTCTTCAACCAATTTTTCCTTCTTTTCCAAAGTGGCTTCCAATTTATTATTTCTGTTGAATAGTTCACAATTTTCTATAATCAATTTATCCTGTGCTTTTTTCACTCCATCTATTTCTTTATTTTTCTCAATAATTTCTATTTTCTGTTCTTCTACCAATTTTTCATTCTTTTCCAAAGTGGCTTCCAATTTATTATTTCTGTTGAATAGCTCACAATTTTCTATATTCAATTTATCCTGTGCTTTTTTCACTCCATCGATTTCTTTATTTTTCTGAATAATTTCTATTTTCTGTTCTTCAACCAACTTTTCCTTCTTTTCCAAAGTGGCTTCCAATTTATTATTTCTGTTGAATAGTTCACAATTTTCTATAATCAATTTATCCTGTGCTTTTTTCACTCCATCGATTTCTTTATTTTTCTCAATAATTTCTATTTTCTGTTCTTCAACCAACTTTTCCTTCTTTTCCAAAGTGGCTTCCAATTTATTATTTCTGTTGAATAGTTCACAATTTTCTATAATCAATTTATCCTGTGCTTTTTTCACTCCATCTATTTCTTTATTTTTCTCAATAATTTCTATCTTCTGTTCTTCTACCAATTTTTCCTTCTTTTCCAAAGTGGCTTCCAATTTATTATTTCTGTTGAATAGTTCACAATTTTCTATAATCAATTTATCCTGTGCTTTTTTCACTCCATCTATTTCTTTATTTTTCTCAATAATTTCTATCTTCTGTTCTTCTACCAACTTTTCCTTCTTTTCCAAAGTGGCTTCCAATTTATTATTTCTGTTGAATAGTTCACAATTTTCTATAATCAATTTATCCTGTGCTTTTTTCACTCCATCGATTTCTTTATTTTTCTCAATAATTTCTATCTTCTGTTCTTCTACCAATTTTTCCTTCTTTTCCAAAGTGCCTTCCAATTTATTATTTCTGTTGAATAGTTCACAATTTTCCATATTCAATTTATCCTGTGCTTTTTTCACTCCATCGATTTCTTTATTTTTCTGAATAATTTCTATTTTCTGTTCTTCAACCAATTTTTCCTTCTTTTCCAAAGTGGCTTCCAATTTATTAATTCTGTTGAATAGTTCACAATTTTCTATATTCAATTTATCCTGTGCTTTTTTCACTCCATCTATTTCTTTATTTTTCTCAATAATTTCTATTTTCTGTTCTTCAACCAATTTTTCCTTCTTTTCCAAAGTGGCTTCCAATTTATTAATTCTGTTGAATAGTTCACAATTTTCTATATTCAATTTATCCTGTGCTTTTTTCACTCCATCGATTTCTTTATTTTTCTCAATAATTTCTATTTTCTGTTCTTCAACCAATTTTTCCTTCTTTTCCAAAGTGGCTTCCAATTTATTAATTCTGTTGAATAGTTCACAATTTTCTATATTCAATTTATCCTGTGCTTTTTTCACTCCATCGATTTCTTTATTTTTCTCAATAATTTCTATTTTCTGTTCTTCAACCAATTTTTCCTTCTTTTCCAAAGTGGCTTCCAATTTATTAATTCTGTTGAATAGTTCACAATTTTCTATATTCAATTTATCCTGTGCTTTTTTCACTCCATCGATTTCTTTATTTTTCTGAATAATTTCTATTTTCTGTTCTTCAACCAATTTTTCCTTCTTTTCCAAAGTGGCTTCCAATTTATTATTTCTGTTGAATAGTTCACAATTTTCTATAATCAATTTATCCTGTGCTTTTTTCACTCCATCTATTTCTTTATTTTTCTCAATAATTTCTATTTTCTGTTCTTCTACCAATTTTTCCTTCTTTTCCAAAGTGGCTTCCAATTTATTAATTCTGTTGAATAGTTCACAATTTTCTATATTCAATTTATCCTGTGCTTTTTTCACTCCATCGATTTCTTTATTTTTCTCAATAATTTCTATTTTCTGTTCTTCAACCAATTTTTCCTTCTTTTCCAAAGTGGCTTCCAATTTATTATTTCTGTTGAATAGTTCACAATTTTCTATATTCAATTTATCCTGTGCTTTTTTCACTCCATCGATTTCTTTATTTTTCTGAATAATTTCTATTTTCTGTTCTTCAACCAATTTTTCCTTCTTTTCCAAAGTGGCTTCCAATTTATTATTTCTGTTGAATAGTTCACAATTTTCCATATTCAATTTATCCTGTGCTTTTTTCACTCCATCTATTTCTTTATTTTTCTCAATAATTTCTATTTTCTGTTCTTCAACCAATTTTTCCTTCTTTTCCAAAGTGGCTTCCAATTTATTATTTCTGTTGAATAGTTCACAATTTTCCATATTCAATTTATCCTGTGCTTTTTTCACTCCATCGATTTCTTTATTTTTCTGAATAATTTCTATTTTCTGTTCTTCAACCAATTTTTCCTTCTTTTCCAAAGTGGCTTCCAATTTATTATTTCTGTTGAATAGTTCACAATTTTCTATATTCAATTTATCCTGTGCTTTTTTCACTCCATCGATTTCTTTATTTTTCTCAATAATTTCTATTTTCTGTTCTTCAACCAATTTTTCCTTCTTTTCCAAAGTGGCTTCTAATTTATTATTTCTGTTGAATAGTTCACAATTTTCTATAATCAATTTATCCTGTGCTTTTTTCACCCCATCGATTTCTTTATTTTTCTGAATAATTTCTATTTTCTGTTCTTCTACCAATTTTTCCTTCTTTTCCAAAGTGGCTTCCAATTTATTATTTCTGTTAAATAGTTCACAATTTTCTATAATCAATTTATCCTGTGCTTTTTTCACTCCATCGATTTCTTTATTTTTCTGAATAATTTCTATTTTCTGTTCTTCTACCAATTTTTCCTTCTTTTCCAAAGTGGCTTCCAATTTATTATTTCTGTTGAATAGTTCACAATTTTCTATAATCAATTTATCCTGTGCTTTTTTCACTCCATCGATTTCTTTATTTTTCTGAATAATTTCTATTTTCTGTTCTTCAACCAATTTTTCCTTCTTTTCCAAAGTGGCTTCCAATTTATTATTTCTGTTGAATAGTTCACAATTTTCCATATTCAATTTATCCTGTGCTTTTTTCACTCCATCGATTTCTTTATTTTTCTGAATAATTTCTATTTTCTGTTCTTCAACCAATTTTTCCTTCTTTTCCAAAGTGGCTTCCAATTTATTATTTCTGTTGAATAGTTCACAATTTTCTATATTCAATTTATCCTGTGCTTTTTTCACTCCATCGATTTCTTTATTTTTCTGAATAATTTCTATTTTCTGTTCTTCAACCAACTTTTCCTTCTTTTCCAAAGTGGCTTCCAATTTATTATTTCTGTTGAATAGTTCACAATTTTCTATAATCAATTTATCCTGTGCTTTTTTCACTCCATCGATTTCTTTATTTTTCTCAATAATTTCTATTTTCTGTTCTTCAACCAATTTTTCCTTCTTTTCCAAAGTGGCTTCCAATTTATTATTTCTGTTGAATAGTTCACAATTTTCCATATTCAATTTATCCTGTGCTTTTTTCACTCCATCGATTTCTTTATTTTTCTGAATAATTTCTATTTTCTGTTCTTCAACCAATTTTTCCTTCTTTTCCAAAGTGGCTTCCAATTTATTATTTCTGTTGAATAGTTCACAATTTTCTATAATCAATTTATCCTGTGCTTTTTTCACTCCATCGATTTCTTTATTTTTCTGAATAATTTCTATTTTCTGTTCTTCTACCAATTTTTCCTTCTTTTCCAAAGTGGCTTCCAATTTATTATTTCTGTTGAATAGTTCACAATTTTCCATATTCAATTTATCCTGTGCTTTTTTCACTCCATCGATTTCTTTATTTTTCTGAATAATTTCTATTTTCTGTTCTTCAACCAATTTTTCCTTCTTTTCCAAAGTGGCTTCCAATTTATTATTTCTGTTGAATAGTTCACAATTTTCTATATTCAATTTATCCTGTGCTTTTTTCACTCCATCGATTTCTTTATTTTTCTGAATAATTTCTATTTTCTGTTCTTCAACCAATTTTTCCTTCTTTTCCAAAGTGGCTTCCAATTTATTATTTCTGTTGAATAGTTCACAATTTTCTATAATCAATTTATCCTGTGCTTTTTTCACTCCATCGATTTCTTTATTTTTCTGAATAATTTCTATTTTCTGTTCTTCTACCAATTTTTCCTTCTTTTCCAAAGTGGCTTCCAATTTATTATTTCTGTTGAATAGTTCACAATTTTCTATAATCAATTTATCCTGTGCTTTTTTCACTCCATCGATTTCTTTATTTTTCTGAATAATTTCTATTTTCTGTTCTTCAACCAATTTTTCCTTCTTTTCCAAAGTGGCTTCCAATTTATTATTTCTGTTGAATAGTTCACAATTTTCTATAATCAATTTATCCTGTGCTTTTTTCACTCCATCTATTTCTTTATTTTTCTCAATAATTTCTATTTTTTGTTCTTCTACCAATTTTTCCTTCTTTTCCAAAGTGGCTTCCAATTTATTATTTCTGTTGAATAGTTCACAATTTTCCATATTCAATTTATCCTGTGCTTTTTTCACTCCATCGATTTCTTTATTTTTCTGAATAATTTCTATTTTCTGTTCTTCAACCAATTTTTCCTTCTTTTCCAAAGTGGCTTCCAATTTATTATTTCTGTTGAATAGTTCACAATTTTCTATAATCAATTTATCCTGTGCTTTTTTCACTCCATCTATTTCTTTATTTTTCTCAATAATTTCTATTTTCTGTTCTTCAACCAATTTTTCCTTCTTTTCCAAAGTGGCTTCCAATTTATTATTTCTGTTGAATAGTTCACAATTTTCCATATTCAATTTATCCTGTGCTTTTTTCACTCCATCGATTTCTTTATTTTTCTGAATAATTTCTATTTTCTGTTCTTCAACCAATTTTTCCTTCTTTTCCAAAGTGGCTTCCAATTTATTAATTCCGTTGAATAGTTCACAATTTTCTATATTCAATTTATCCTGTGCTTTTTTCACTCCATCGATTTCTTTATTTTTCTGAATAATTTCTATTTTCTGTTCTTCAACCAACTTTTCCTTCTTTTCCAAAGTAGCTTCCAATTTATTATTTCTGTTGAATAGTTCACAATTTTCTATATTCAATTTATCCTGTGATTTTTTCAGTCCATCTATTTCTCTAGTGTATCTTTCTCTTTCAAATTCATCTTCAAATAGATAAGTATCTGTTTGTAATGCCATATCTTTCTTCAAATTGAGATTATTTTTCCTGAGATTTGAAATGATTCCATTGTCCGGTTTTTCTTGCAAAGTTCTTTGTTTAACCACTTGTTTCTGGATCTTCCGGTCATTGTCATTAAAGTGTTCCATTTCGAGGCGCAATGCATTGAGCAGTTTTTTGACGTTGCACTCGCTCTCGTCTCCAAAGCAGCGTGAATACCATCCTAGGAGATTCATGAGTGAGGAGCTTACCTTCATCCAGGGGGAGGTTAAGATCGTCTTAATGGCCATTGCCAAACTGTAGGCGTCCGTTTCGGGGGTGCAGGTCCCATTCACAATAAAGTGGGGTGCGAACCAATTCCGTGGTAACCTGAGGGCTATCTTACGTTCGATGCCCTTTAACTCCGGTGCATAATTGCCAATCGTCCTCGCGAAACCAAAGTCAATCACCGTCACTTTCGGAGATCCTTCGGGCGTAATATCCACCATGACTTTGTCAGGTTTGACGTCGTTGTGGCAGATTCCCTCCGCGTGGAATCCCTGCAAGATTTCACACAGTTGTATCAAGGCGGAAAGCACCTTCCTCCGGGTGGGTTTCTCTTTAATCACCCAATCAGACAGCGTCATTTGGTGACGCTTCATGATGAACATTCTGTCGTGTATAATCCCAACCACTTTGGGAACAGCTAAATGCTGCAGGCGAGAGAGCATCTGTAACTCATCGTCAAGGGGTTCATAATTGTTTTTCTTGAGGCAAAACTGAGAATATTCTCCCGTTAGTTCATAAACTTTGGTGAAGAGTCCATGTCCCAACACCTTCCCAAAGAAGGGCTTGATGTCGCGCTTATCATAAACTGGAAAACCAGTTTTACTGCAGAATCTCAATGGCGTTATCGCCAGGCCCAAGTCCCTGGTCTCAGAAAACGGGTCCTGCGTATCAGACGAAGGTTCCGCCAAATGCTTAATCATCATCAAATTATCCTGTGAATTGTGTAAAGAATAACGACATATACTGCTGGAAAAGACAGCAGACAAATTTCTAGTAAACAACATAAGTGACACTGTATTACGTAAGTTCTCCATTTCTGGTATCAAATGATCGTACCGATCGAAGCAGTAAATGAAAAAAACAACAAATGCAGAAAGAATGGTCTTGGAGTCTTTTTTTTTTTTGTCTTCGACTGGTATTCAGAGTGTCTTCAGATACAGAGAAGGCTCTGAGAGAAAGTTTCACAACGGGGGAAATGATTGTGTGAGACTTCTCTTTTTGTATTTGTATATTTTATATACGAACGAATAGAGCGAAAAAAAATACGAAATATAAAGAAAAACAGAAATGAATTGAACGAGGGAAAACAAAAGGAAAGATTTATTCAAGAATTCCCTCTCTAGTTTGAAGGCGACGGTGCATTCACCTCCTCGCTTCCAAAATGACGTTGAGGATGAAATTTGAGAGCCAGGAGCTGAAGACTTCCCGGAGTCTTCCTTGATCTTCATTCATTCCTTCATATTTGTTTCAAACCATCGAAATATTTCAGGAATAAGAGAGAGAGAGAGAGAGAGAGAGAGAGAGAGAGAGAGAGAGAGAGAGAGAGAGAGAGACTTTCCCAGGTAACACATCTCGACGCAAGTTGAAGGAAGATCTAGGAATCTTCGAAAAGTCTTCGGCGGAAAAATTTTTTTTTTACATTGAGCAGAAAGATTCCTTCTTTCCCGCGTTTATTTCGACTATTTATGGAGCTCTTCGTGAAGTTAATGTCCGGTGTAGAGAGAGAGAGAGAGAGAGAGAGAGAGAGAGAGAGAGAGAGAGAGAGAGAGAGAGAGAGAGAGAGAGAGAGAGAGAGAGAGAGAGAGACGCTTCTGATGCCCCTGAAGACATTTTTGCAGTCGAAGAATTGTCTCTGACTCCCGGAGTCAACTTAAAGATCTCTGCTTGCTTAAGCGCCAAAGTTAATTTTTCAAAAATATGCCTCATCTCGGGTGTGAGGAGGGTAACATAAATCATGTTTCACGTACGAGAATTCGTAAGTGCTTTGAAAGCGACTGCAGCTGAGAAAGTAGTGACCAAAATGATCAACATTCTACCGGAAGGAATTTTGCCGCAGAATCTCATCGGGAATGGATTTCCCTTTGGGACGATGGCGTCAGGAGACAACTTCTTAAATCTGGCTGTTGGTAATGCCACCTTCGGTGGCGTTTTACTAGCCTCCCTCGGATATCTGACTTGGAAGAGAGTCGTGGCTTCTAAGAAGCAAGCTCGACTTGGACTGGAAAAGGAAAAGCTTTTGGATCTAGTGGAAGGCCTGGAGAAAAAGATCCAGGACCTGACAGCAGTGGTTGAGGAGAAGGAGAGAGGAGAAACAACATTGAGAGCTATTCCCGAACACGAGAAGGAGGAGGATACTAACCTGGCTGTTGGTAATGCCACCTGCGGTGGCGCTGTAATGCCCTCTCGTGGATATCCAATTTGGAAGAGAGTCGTGGCTTCTAAGAAGCAAGCTCGACTTGAACTGGAAAAGGAAAAGGTTTTGGGTCTAGTGGAAGGCCTGGAGAAAAAGATCCAGGACCTGACAGCACTGGTTGAGGAGAAGGAGAGAGAAGAAATAGCATTGAGAGCTATTCCCCAACAGGAGAAGGAAGAGGATACTAACCTGGAGGACGACGACTCAACTGAAAAAACTGAACTTATTATAAATGAGAACCTTCAAATGGGGGAGAAGGAGAAGGATGATGATGATGATGATGATGAGGAGGAGGAGGAGGAGGAGGAAGATGATGATGATGAGGAGGAGGAGGAGGAAGAAGATGATGATGATGATAAGGAGGAGGAGGAGGAGGAGGAGGAGGAGGAGGAGGAGGAGGAAGATGATGATGATGATGATGAGGAGGAGGAAGAAGAAGAAGAAGAAGAAGAAGAAGAAGAAGAAGAAGAAGATGATGATGATGATGATGATGATGATGATGATGAGGAAGAAGAAGAAGAAGAAGAAGATGATGATGATGATGATGATGATGATGAGGAAGAAGAAGAAGAAGAAGATGATGATGATGATGATGATGATGAGGAGGAGGAGCAGGAGGAGGAGGAAGAAGAAGAAGAAGAAGAAGATGATGATGATGATGATGATGATGATGATGAGGAAGAAGAAGAAGAAGAAGAAGATGATGATGATGATGATGATGATGAGGAGGAGGAGGAGGAGGAGGAGGAAGAAGAAGAAGAAGAAGAAGAAGAAGAAGAAGAAGAAGAGGAGCAGGAGGAACCTGCACCACCGAAATGCCACACACTAACCAAGAAACAGAAGCGAATGCTTCTGAAGTGGCTTGATCACATAGAAAAAGCCGACAATCCCTATGAGTTTTTCGGAATTTCTCTAAATAAAACCAAGGAAGTAGCCATATCGGCCTATGAGTCCTTCGTTCAAAGGTTCGTTGCTGAATACGGGAGTTTTGAGAGCCTGGAAAAGGCAGGTTACAAGGGCGCAGTAGCCGCCTTTGAGAAGGTAACCAGCTTGTATTTGTTGTTGAGGTGTTCCCCCAAACAGATTGGAAAGATGAAAAATAAGATAGATAACGGCCAGGCTGATACACTGGCCGAGGCTTGGGATCTCATAAAAAAGGAAGACAAAAAGCGCAAACAAAAGACTAGAAAACGGAAAGAAAAGAAGAAGGAAAAGGAGGAAAGAAAAGAAAATTGCGCAGATGATGATGATGATGATGAAGAAATAATTTACAACCATAATCAAAATGATGAATCATCATATCAAGACGATGACGGAAGGACAGAAGAAAGAGGACCCAGAAATAAAGCCCGGAATATGCCATCAGAAAAGCCCATTCCGGGACTGCCCAGAAACCGAACTCTGGGACGTCGTAAAAAGCATAGAGGCAATATGGGACCTAACAATCCCCAAGACCAGGACAGACCGAGGAGAACAATAGAAGAGTTCTTACAAACGTTGAGACCTAAAATCAGGAGGTAAGAAGTTTGATCGTGAATAGAAAAATAAAAAAGAAAAATCCCCCAAAAAAATATAAAAATAAAAAATCCAAAAAAAATATAAAAATAAAAAATCCAAAAAAAATATAAAAATAAAAAATCCAAAAAAATATAAAAATAAAAAATCCAAAAAAATATAAAAATAAAAAATCCAAAAAAATATCAAAATAAAAAATCAGCAGCTTAGAGGAGGAGGAGGAGGAGGAAGAGAAGCAGCTAAAAAAAAAGAAAATTAATCAAGATAACCTTGAAGGAACCTTAGTTGGACGCTTCAAACCAGGATAAGGAATATGAAAATCTGGATTGATGTTGGATCCAGTTGACGGATTTGGAAGTGAAGAGGAAGGACCAACCGGCTTGAGGGACGCAATGCTCAACTCTCCAAATTGAACGATGCTTGGAATAACCTGGAGGACTGGCGATGCAGAAGGAAGAGACCTAGCGGATTCTGTATGCTATGTACCTTGGTGAACGAGTACAAGACTTTTGTCAAGTGTACAAATGGTCGGATATCTAGATCTATTCTTTTGGATACCAACCTTCGGGTGGTTCTGGCGGAATAATCTAGAAGACCGGCTCTGCAGAGGGATGAAGCTGGGATTCTTCTAGGATGCAGGAAAGTTCTTATAGGTTGGCCCAAGATAGTTCAGCTGGGGAAGGAAGCTGCGTCTCTTCAAGGAAGATCAGCTTGGAGAGGTGTTCAACAGATGGCTCCAAATGTAGGGTTGTCTTTTTACTTTTGTTTTGAAAGGAACATTATTTTTTGAGATATATTTTTTTTAGTTCTGTGAAAAGAATATTTTCTTTTTTGTTTTGTTTCTTTATTTTATTTCTAAAAAGGAATAATTTTTTCTAAAAAGGAATATATCTTTGTTAAATTATTTATTTTTTATTTTTTTTTTTCACTTTTTAGGCTTAAGGAAAAAATAATTATATATTGATTTATTTTAAGATTAAAATAAGAATCGACAAGTTCAGGATACCAGTTTCAAAGGAAAGAGAGCTGATATCACGTAATTGGTCTGACTTGTCAGCGTCAAGGATGCCTAGATAACTTCTAAGATTGGCTATGCAGGAGATGGAACTTGGCCTCTTCATGTACTGATGAATAGGCAGTCTTATTTGGCTGGAAAAAAAAAATGCTTGGCTTCACCACCCGGACTCATGACTATGCTGGGCTTCACCGCCCGGCCTTATGAAGACGCTTGGCTTAACCGCCTGGCCTGGTAATGACACTTGGCTTAAACGCCTGGCCTGATAATGATGCTTGGCTTAACCACCTGGCCTGATAATGATGCTTGGCTTAACCGCCTGGCCTGATAATGATGCTTGGCCTAACCGCCTGGCCTGATAATGATGCTTGGCTTAACCGCCTGGCCTGATAAGGACGCTTGGCTTAACCGCCTGGCCTGATAAGGACTTGGCTTAACCGCCTGGCCTGATAATGATGCTTGGCTTAACCGCCTGGCCTGATAATGATGCTTGGCTTAACCGCCTGGCCTGATAATGATTGCTTGGCTTCACCGCCTGGCCTGATAATGATGCTTGGCTTAACCGCCTGGCCTGATAATGATGCTTGGCTTAACCGCCTGGCCTGATAATGATGCTTGGCTTAACCGCCTGGCCTGATAATGATGCTTGGCTTAATCGCCTGGCCTGATAATGATGCTTGGCTTCACTGCCTGGCCTGATGATGATGCTTGGCTTCACTGCCTGGCCTGATGATGATGCTTGGCTTAACCGCCTGGCCTGATAATGATGCTTGGCTTCACTGCCTGGCCTGATGATGATGCTTGGCTTAACCGCCTGGCCTGATAATGATGCTTGGCTTAACCGCCTGGCCTGATGATGATGCTTGGCTTCACCGCCTGGCCTGATGATGATGCTTGGCTTAACCGCCTGGCCTGATAATGATGCTTGGCTTAACCGCCTGGCCTGATGATGATGCTTGGCTTCACCGCCTGGCATGATAATGATGCTTGGCTTAACCGCCTGGCCTGATAATGATGCTTGGCTTCACCGCCTGGCCTGATGATGATGCTTGGCTTCACCGCCTGGCCTGATAATGATGCTTGGCTTCACCGCCTGGCCTGATAATGATGCTTGGCTTAACCGCCTGGCCTGATGATGATGCTTGGCTTAACCGCCTGGCCTGATGATGATGCTTGGCTTCACCGCCTGGCCGATACTTGGCTTAACCGCCTGGCCTGTAATGACTTGGCTTAACCGCCTGGCCTGATAATGATGCTTGGCTTAACCGCCTGGCCTGATGATGATGCTTGGCTTAACCGCCTGGCCTGATGATGACGCTTGGCTTAACCGCCTGGCCTGATGATGATGCTTGGCTTAACCGCCTGGCCTGATGATGACGCTTGGCTTAACCGCCTGGCCTGATGATGACGCTTGGCTTAACAGCCTGGCCTGATGATGACGCTTGGCTTCACCGCCTGGCCTGATGATGATGCTTGGCTTAACCGCCTGGCCTGATGATGATGCTTGGCTTAACCGCCTGGCCTGATGATGATGCTTGGCTTCACCGCCTGGCCTGATGATGATGCTTGGCTTAACCGCCTGGCCTGATAATGATGCTTGGCTTAACCGCCTGGCCTGATGATGATGCTTGGCTTCACCGCCTGGCCTGATGATGATGCTTGGCTTAACCGCCTGGCCTGATGATGATGCTTGGCTTAACCGCCTGGCCTGATGATGATGCTTGGCTTAACCGCCTGGCCTGATGATGATGCTTGGCTTAACCGCCTGGCCTGATGATGATGCTTGGCTTAACCGCCTGGCCTGATGATGATGCTTGGCTTCACCGCCTGGCCTGATGATGATGCTTGGCTTAACCGCCTGGCCTGATGATGATGCTTGGCTTAACCGCCTGGCCTGATGATGATGCTTGGCTTCACCGCCTGGCCTGATAATGATGCTTGGCTTCAACCGCCTGGCCTGATGATGATGCTTGGCTTAACCGCCTGGCCTGATGATGATGCTTGGCTTCACCGCCTGGCCTGATGATGATGCTTGGCTTAACCGCCTGGCCTGATGATGATGCTTGGCTTAACCGCCTGGCCTGATGATGATGCTTGGCTTCACCGCCTGGCCTGATAATGATTGCTTGGCTTAACCGCCTGGCCTGATAATGATTGCTTGGCTTAACCGCCTGGCCTGATAATGATGCTTGGCTTAACCGCCTGGCCTGATGATGATGCTTGGCTTAACCGCCTGGCCTGATGATGATGCTTGGCTTAACCGCCTGGCCTGATGATGATGCTTGGCTTAACCGCCTGGCCTGATGATGATGCTTGGCTTCACTGCCTGGCCTGATGATGATGCTTGGCTTCACTGCCTGGCCTGATGATGATGCTTGGCTTCACTGCCTGGCCTGATGATGATGCTTGGCTTAACCGCCTGGCCTGATGATGATGCTTGGCTTCACCGCCTGGCCTGATGATGATGCTTGGCTTAACCGCCTGGCCTGATGATGATGCTTGGCTTAACCGCCTGGCCTGATGATGATGCTTGGCTTAACCGCCTGGCCTGATAATGATGCTTGGCTTAACCGACTGGCCTGATGATGATGCTTGGCTTAACCGCCTGGCCTGATAATGATTGCTTGGCTTCACTGCCTGGCCTGATGATGATGCTTGGCTTCACTGCCTGGTCTGATAATGATGCTTGGCTTAACCGCCTGGCCTGATAATGATTGCTTGGCTTCACTGCCTGGCCTGATGATGATGCTTGGCTTAACCGCCTAGCCTGATGATGATGCTTGGCTTAACCGCCTGGCCTGATAATGATGCTTGGCTTAACCGCCTGGCCTGATGATGATGCTTGGCTTCACTGCCTGGCCTGATGATGATGCTTGGCTTAACCGCCTGGCCTGATGATGATGCTTGGCTTAACCGCCTGGCCTGATGATGATGCTTGGCTTAACCGCCTGGCCTGATGATGATGCTTGGCTTCACTGCCTGGCCTAATGATGATGCTTGGCTTCACTGCCTGG